>NC_134688.1:202323471-202668471 GCF_050947455.1 Rhinoderma darwinii
AATATGAGATAAAAGGCTAAGCAATGATATGCAAAAGCTATAGACATGCAATTTTGTCGGTAGGATCTCATGTCTCAGATGTCTGCCATCAAGAGAAATAATGACTGAGTATGTTGGATATAAACAGTTTTTCCTATAATAGACGTTTATATTATATTGACAAACTATGCCATGAAAACCTGATCAGTAGGGGGTTCCTGCTATAGGACCACCAACAATCCTAAGGACAGGGGTGCCTAGCCACCATTCCTGGCAGAGAAGAGATTGTGCTGGCATGGTCACCTTCCATTAAAATTAAATACAGAAACATGATCACATTCATGTCAGCATGCATTCATTTACAGTAGAAGGAGAAAAACTAAAATTAATTTTAAATGTATTACCAAAATGCTTAAAGTAGAAATGCATAGATGAAAACAATTTATATCCACAATTAATAAAATACACCTAAAAGATTTTTTTCTTTTTTTTGTCAGAAGACAAGGGAAACACAGTTTTAATCTGATGTTGCAAACACGCTTCACAAATCCTCTGCAGGCAGTATTTAATTGACTTAGCAACATTAAAGTAGTGTTATCCTGAAATAGTTGAAACATTATATAATTGCAAACTCTCGAAGATAAAAACCAGAGGTTGAGTTTAACCTGCAATTATAGATGGCATGTGCTTGTGAGCTCCACAGAAAACGGTACAATTCCCCTAAATTTCATTTTTTGCCTACTGCCTACACAGGTTCCTCAACAATGCAGACAACTAGTCAAAAATAGACTAGATGTACTGTATATTTTTCAATTGTACTAGAATGATACAATGATAACATTCTTCCATTCCAATGTCTTATACATTTTAAGATTAAGATCACAGCAAAAATGGATCCATGTTAGCTTAAACAGAGAGGAACATTTCTATATCTAGGAGGAGCTTAAAAAGGTTTGTACAGTTAGGACAACCCCTGTTTATATGGTCTCAAAGTAAACCCCTCTGTAGGCAAGAGCAAATAGCCACCTGTAAGTGTGACCATGCATTTGAATGGATTCTATTTTATACCACATTTCAGTGTTCACCTGCAGCTTTCTTCAGTAAAGACAGCTGATCACTGGTAGTGATCGACAGCGGGTCCTTTTTTAGTTAAGTGGTTGTCCAGATAAAACAACCTTTTTCAGTCAATATAAAACAGTACTAGTGGCTTAAATTGAGCCTTACAATTATTTAACACATTTGAAGTTAATTAAATTTTGACTACAAGCAACGCTATATAATTCAATGTCAGTGCCTGACCTCAATAATGCTCTTTTGGCTGAATTGTACAAATCCCTGAAGTCATGTTCTAAACTTTAGGGTATGTGCACACGCTTACTAAAAAGCTTCTGAAAATACGGAGCTGATTTCAAGGGAAAACAGCTACTGATTTTCAGAAGTTTTTTTTAGCAACTCGTGTTTTCTGCAGCGTTTTTTTACCGCCGTTTTTGGAGCTGGTTTTCTATAGAGTCAATGAAAAACAGCTTCAAAAACGGCTCAAGAAGTGACATGCACTTCTTTTTTGTGGGCGTTTTTTTCCGCGGACGTTTTACAAAACGGCCGCGTAAAAAAACGGCCCATCGGGAAAAGAACGCCGTGTTTCCTATTTAAGTCAATGGGCAAATGTTTAGAGGCGTTCTGCTTCCGATTTTTCGGCTGTTTACGGCCCGAAACACGGCCGAAAATAAGCCGCGTGAAGATACCCTTAGAGAAAAACCTTCTCCGATAAGTGGAGGCTGATGCTGAGGAACTGACTTCCTATAGCCATACAGCAAGTGAATAATACCATGGACTGAATAGCAAATGAACAATAATGCCATACAGCAAAAAAACAAAATTCTAAACAAAATACCAATAATCAATAATACCAGCATACAACAAATTAATAATACCACAATACAGCATATCAATAATACTACAATATAGCAAATTAATAACACCTCAGAGCAGAGGGGAGGAGCTGGGAAGCATTCAGTAAAGAGAGCCCGGAGCACTGCACATAAAGAGGTTACCTCTGTGGCACCTGCAATTGTGTCACCAGGGACATTAAAATGTGGAGTTCTTAGTAATGCAACCTACATGACCATCACCCCATGTATGGTTAAACTGCTCTACCTGTCCTCCATATAGTGCTGTCAGCAGTTTTGAGGGATCAAAACTGGTGACAAACTCCCTTTAACAGTGCTAGCCTACTTCTACACCCAATTCTGTACCCATCCTCATTACTGTACCTGCTGTGCTCTTAAGTGCCCCTGAATACTACACTGCAGAAATAATAGTGCTATAACTGTAGTGCCCTAAAATAGTGAAATATAGATAGTGCACCAAACATAATAGCGTCATATAGATTATAAAGTGCTCCATAGTAATACAGTATCTTTCAAAGTGCCTCATAAGAAAATTGTGCTATTTGCCCTACAGAAAATTGTACTTTATACATAGAGTCCCCCTAATTGCCCAATATAAAATGATTATATAGTGCATCTGGAAGTGCCTCATATAAAATGATTCCCCCAAAAGTGCCCCAAATAAAATTGTGCCCCATATAAAATGATGCCCCCAAAGTGCCCTATATAATATTATGCCTCCAAAATGTCCCATATAAATTTATGGGCTCCCAAAGTGTCTAAAATTATCCCTATAATTTCCCATATAAAACTATGGCCCCAATATGTTCCCCATATCAAAGTTTCCCCCTATATAATTTTACATATGGATAGGTAACGTGACTCAGAAATGCTGGGGCATAAGTATCAATGCTTCGCAAAAAGGAATCCAGCACAGCAGACACTGTGATAATCCAAGATTTATTAGTACAAATATAAAAATGCATACAAATAACTGCTTACATGCTTCATGCTATGAGTAAGGGCTTCTGAAGCCCAAAAAGTGTAAGCAGCTATTTGTATGTGTTTTTAAATATTGTGTCCAAAAAAAGAATCTTAGACTATTGGGATGCTTACTGTGCTGGATTCCTTTTTTCTGAAGCCTATATAATTTCGGTCTATTTTCAATACTTACCTATTTTCGTTCCCATGATGTGTCCACCATTGTCTGCTCTTCTGCACTGTCTGGGCAGTCTGCTGCAATATCACTCTGGCAGGCGCACTGATGTTATTGCGCTGAGCCAGTGTCATCAGCGGTGGTTGTCAGCTGTATGTTACAGCTGACACCTTGCTGTAATGGCAGGAACCGGAGCTATCTCCAATCCCTGCCATTAACATCTTAGATGCAGTGATCGAAAACGATCGCTGCATCTTAGTGGTTTGTAGCAAATTGGCAGCCCTGCCATGCGATGGCAGGGCTGCCGACTGCTACTATGGCAACAGGAGGCCTAACAATGGCCTCCTTCTCTGTCGATTACGGAAGCCGATTAGGTCCCGTACGGAGGCGGAGCCTAATCGGCCTGCTGTCTGTGAACGACTGACAGTTCTAATACATGGCACAACATAGATAGTGCAATGTATTAGAAAAGCAATCAAATAGTTTGACCTTTAAGTCCCCTAATGGGACTAAAAAAAAAAGTTAAAAAAAGTGTAAGAAAAAAAAAAAACAGTTGTAAAAAATAACATTCAAATTTGAAGTAATAAAATAAAACACATTCGCCCTTTTTCCCTTATCAAGACAAGTTATTGAAAAAAAATAATAAACCATACATATTTGGTATCACCGCGTCCGTAATAACCTGAACTATAAAAATATTATGGTCGGTATTGGTTCAGAGTGCACTAGACCTGTAGGAGGTGCACGAATAGGGTCCCAACCCAATCATATGTAGAGAAGTATTCGGCACACAGACAAATATGATTCAAAAATTCTTTCGTTTTATTTGTATTGTATTCAAATGCCATGGGCGGAGTGCGTGCATTGTATTCAAATGCCATGAGCGGAGTGCGTGCAACGTTTCGGTCCAAGAAGACCTTCGTCAGGCACTAGAACCCTGTTGGAGTGGATGTATCCTGCTGATGAGCGCTGCTGTTCATATCGCAGCTTACCGCTCGTTTTTGAATCATATTTGTCTGTGTGCCGAATACTTCTATACATATAAAAATATTGCAAAAAACAAGTTCTCATACAGTTCCGTCGACGTAAAAAAATGTAAAGTTATGGCTCTTACAACATGTCGACAGAAAAAAATACATTCTTTTAACAAAATCAATTTTTGTAAAACATAAAAAAGTGCTATAAATTTGGTATCGTCGGAATCGGACTGACCCGCACAATAAAGATAACATGTAATTTATAACATATGGTGAATGCAAAATAAAAAAAAACTAAAAAAATGATGCCAGAATTGCTGTTTTTTTGGTCACCTTGCCTCCCAAAAAAAAAGGATAAAAAGTGAAAGTGATCAAAAGGTCGTATGTACCCCAAAATGATACCAATAAAAACTACAGCTCGTCCCACAAAAAAAACAGCCCTTATACTACTACGTGTATGAAAAAATAAAATAAATTATGGCTCCCATAAGTCAGGAAAGAAAAATATGCAGTTGTGCAGGCCCGAGGGAAATATTTCTTCTCTTTCAAGTGGCGATTTATCAACACCCTAAAATTAGGGAACCAGGAAGGGGAGGGCCCCAACATATCTGCTGGAAGTGAGGGTGCCCCTATTATACCAAGACAACACTTTCCCAACAAAATTCCCCAAACTGTAAAGGTTCAGAGTATGTACCAAAACGTGGATAAGAAACTACACCATTTATCAGTGCAACACTGGCCTGTGCATAAAGGATTGCTTCACAGCGTAACACACATCTATGGATTTATTTATTTTTTACCCCATTATTATACCCTCTCCCTGATGCACTCTGCACAGATTACATGTGTCCCACATTATAAACTGAAATACCAGTAATACTCCAAACAAAACTACTACCAAGCAAAATCTACGCTTCAAAATCCGAATAGCGCTACCTCCCTTCTGAGCTCTACATTGTGCCCATACAGCAGTTTACGTCCACATATAAGGCATCGCCATACCCGGGAGATCCCTTTTAACAATTTTTGTGGTGTGTGTCTCCAGTGGCAGAAGCTGGGCACGATATATTTTACACTGAAATGGCATATCCGGGGAAAATTGCAATTTTTACTTTGCACCATCCGCATTGCAATATTTACGGAAAAGACCTGTTGGGTGAAAATGCTCACTACACCCCTTAATAAATGCCTTGATGGGTGTAGTTTCCAAAATGGGGTCACTTATCAGGGGTTTCTTTTATTATTTCACATCAGAGCCTCTGCAATTGTGAACCAATACTTTGTAAGTCACCAAATCAGGCCTCAATTTCGCATGGTACTCTTTCACTCCCATGCTCTCTCAAATGTCCAGGCATAAGATTAGGGCCACCTGTAGGGTGTTTCTAAAACTGGAAAACACAGCATTATAATTAGAGAGCTTTCTTTTTATGGTGGCACAAGCTAGGCACCACATACTGGCATATCTATGGAAAAATTGCCATTTTCACTGCGCAACATCGAGTGCACACAAATTTCACATGCGGGCTTAAAATGCTCACTATGCCCCTAGAAGTGACCTTATTTTTGAAACGACACCCCTCCAGGTACACACCTTGAGGGCTGTAGTTTCTAAAATGAGGTCACTTCTGAGGCGTTTCCACTTTACTGGTACGTTAGGGGCTTTGCAAATGCAACATAGATCCCAGAAAACAATCCAGCAAAATTTGCACTCCAAAAGTCAAATGGCACTCCTTCCCTTCCCTGCCCTGCCGCATGCCCAAACAGCAGTTTATGACCACATATGGGGTATTGCCGTACTCGGGAGAAATTGCCTTACAAATGTTGGGGTGCTTTTTCTCCTTTTATTTGTTGAGAAGATGAAAAACTTTGAGCTAAAACTACGTCTTAATAGAAAAAAAAATAATTGGTATTTTCACTGCCCAATTCTAATAGAATTTATGAAACACCTGTGGAGTCAAAATGCTCACTACACACCCCTAGATGTGTAGTTTCCCAGATGGAGTCCCGTTTGGGGAGTTTCCACTGTTTTAGTCCCACAGAGGCTTTGCAAAAGCGACATGGTGCCAAGAAACCAATCCAGCTAAATCTGTGATCCAAAAGCCAAATGGCCCTCCTTCTCTTTTGAGCCCTGCCGTGTGCCCAAACACAGTTTATAACCACATATGGGGTACTTCTGTACTCCGAAGAAGCTGCTTTACAAATGTTGGTTGGGCTTTTTTCCGCTTAATTTGTTAAAAAAAAATTAAAATTTTTTTAGCTAAATCTATGTCTACTTGAAAAAAAAAAGAATTATATTATTTTTTCTGCCCAAATCTAACAAAAACTATGAAACACCTGTGGGGTCAAAATGCTCTCTACACCCCTAAGTTTTCAAAATTGGGTCTTTTTTGGGGTGTTTCCTTTGATTTGGTACCACAAGACCTCTTTAAACCTGACATGGTGTCTAAAACATAATCTAATAAAAAGAAGGCCCCAAAATCCTTTAGGTGCTCCATTGCTTCTGAGTAGAGATGAGCGAACTTATGAAAAGTTCGGTTCGACTAGTTCGCCGAATTTCACGAAAAAGTTCAATTCGGACCGAACTAGTTCGGACCGAACCTGTAATTTCCGTGCACCAAGCATGGTACTGTCCAGGGTGCTGATGGAGTTAATGGGCTGCACTAACTCTTTCAGCAACCTTGACAGTACATGCTCGGCGCGCGGAAAATACAAATTTAAACCCTTCAGGACCCAGCCTGTTTTGGCCTTCAGGACCCAGCCGGTTTTTTCAAATCTGACATGTGTTACTTTATGTGGTAATAACGTTGGAATGCTTTTACCTATCCGAGCGATTCTGAGATTGTTTTCTCGTGACATGTTGTACTTTATGTTAGTGAAAAAATTTTGGCGATAATTTTGGTATTTATTTCTGAAAAATACCACAATTTAGAAAACATTAGCAAAAATTAGCATTTTTCTAAATGTAAACGTATCTGCTTGTAAAACAGATAGTAATACCACACAAAATAGTTACTAGTTAACATTTCCCATATGTCTACTTTATGTTTGCATCGTTTTTTGAACGTCCTTTTATTTTTCTAGTCCGTTACAAGTCTTAGAACTTTAGCAGCAATTTCTCTTATTTTAAAGTGTTAAATACTTTTGTGTCAAAAAAGACAAAAGTATAATAGGTATGATACCTTTATTGGCTAACCATAAAAGTTCTATATGCAAGCTTTCAGAGCACAGAGGCCCCTTAGCCAATAAAGGTATCATACCTATTATACTTTTGTCTTTTTTGACACAAAAGTATTTAACATTTCATATTGTCTCTGGCTAACACGGTACTACACTATCTTATTTTAAAGAAAATTTCAAAAGGCTATTTTTTCAGGGACCAGTTCAGTCTGAGGTGGCTCTGAGGGCCTTATATATTAGAAAATCCCCAGAAGTCACCCCATTTTGAAAACTGCACCCCTCAAGGTATTCGAATCAGCATTCACAAAGTGTTTTAACCCTTTAGGCGTTTCACAGGAATTAAAGCAAAGTAGAGGTGAAATTTAAAATTGTAATTTTTTTTGCCGAAATTAATTTCTAATAATTTTTTTTTTTTGTAACACAGAAGGTTTTACCAGAGAAATGCAACTCAATATTTATTGCCCAGATTCTGCAGTTTTTAGAAATATCCCACATGTGGCCCTAGTGTGATAATGGACTGAAGCACAGGCCTCAGAAGCAAAGAAGCACCTAGAGGATTTTGGGCCTCCTTTTTTTTAGAATATATTTTAGGCACCTTGTCAGGTTTGAAGAGGTCTTGTGCTGCCAAAACAGTGGAAACACCCCAAAGGTTACCCCATTTTGGAAACTGCACCCCTCAAGGAATTTATCTAGGTGTATAGTTAGCATTTTGACCGCACAGGTTTTTCGCTAAATTTATTAGAATTAGTCTGTAAAAATGAAAATCTACTTTTTTCTGAAAAAACATAGAAATGTTTAATATTTACAAGAAATAATAAAGAAAATGCACCCCAACATATGTAAAGCAATGTCTCCCGATTACGGTAATATCCCATATGTGGTAATAAACTGCTGATTGGACCCACAGCAAGGCTCAGAAGGGAAGGAGCGCCATTTGGATTTTGGAGCATGGATTTTGCTGGATTGGTTTTAGGTTCCATGTCGCGTTTGCAACCCCCTGGAGGGACCAAAACAGGGGAAACCCTCCAAAACTGACCCCATTTTGGAAACTAAACCTATCAAGGAATTTTTCTAGGGGTATAGTTAGCATTTTGACCACACAGGTTTTTCGCTAAATATATTGGAATTAGTCTGTAAAAATTAAAATCTACTTTTTTTCTGAAAAAACATAGACATTTTTAATATTTACGAGGAATAATGAAGAAAATCACCCCAACATTTGTAAAGCAATGTCTCCCGATTATGGCAATACCCCATATGTGGTAATAAACTGCTGATTGGACCCACAGCAGGGCTGAGAAGGGAAGGAGTGCCATTTGGATTTTGGAGCACGGATTTTGCTGGATTGGTTTTCGGTGCCATGTCGCGTTTGCAACGCCCTGGAGAGACCAAAACAGGGGAAACCCCCCAAAAGTGACCCAATTTTGGAAACGACACCTCTCAAGGAATTTATCTAGGGGTATAGTAAGCATTTTGACCACACAGGTTTTTTGCAGAATTTAGTGGAATTAGGCAGTGAAAATGAAAATCAACTTTTTTTCTGAAAAAGCATAGAAATGTTAAATTTTTACAAGGAATAAAGGAAAAAATAACCACAACATTTGTAAAGCATTTTCTCCTGATTACTGCAATACCCCATTTGTGGTAATAAACTGATGATTGGACCCATGGCAGCGCTCCGAAGGGAAGTAGCGCCATTTGGATTTTGGAGCACGGATTTTGATGGATTGTTTTTCGGTGACATGCCGCCTTTGCAACGCCCTGGAGAGACCAAAACAGTGGAAACCCCCAAGTTACCCCATTTTGGAAACCCCCCTCAAGCAATTTTTCTAGGGGTATAGTGAGCATTTAGACTCCACGGGTCTTTTGCAGAATTTATTAGAATTAGAAAATTAATATCACAATTTTTTTCCACTAAAATGTTGAATTTTCTCATTTTCACAAGGGATAAAGGAGAAATAAACAACCAATTTTTGTAAAGCTATTTCTCCCGGGTACGGAAATACCCCACATGTGGTCATACATTTTTTTCATTAGAAATGAATTAACCCTTTCAGGACTGATCCATTTTTTGCTTTCTTATTTTCGTTTTTCACTACCCGCCTTCCAAGAGCCATAACTTTTTTCTTTTTCTGTCAGTAGAGTGATGTGAGAGCTTATTTCTTGTGGGAGGAATTGTAGTTTCTATTGATACCATTTAAAGTGCCATAAAAAGTACTGGGAAACTGAAAAAAAATAGGAAAATATAGTAATATAGGAAAAAAATCTGATTACATTTTTTTGGGTTTTCATTTTTACAGCTTTC
This sequence comes from Rhinoderma darwinii, assembly GCF_050947455.1. Lineage (NCBI taxonomy): Eukaryota > Metazoa > Chordata > Amphibia > Anura > Rhinodermatidae > Rhinoderma > Rhinoderma darwinii. The sequence continues at coordinate 202,332,952 of NC_134688.1, forward strand.
GCCGTGCGGTAAAAATGAAAACGACAGCGATTTTGGCGGTTTAAATTATTTAAGTTTTTTACGGTGTTCCCCCGTGCGAGTTAAATAATGGTATATTGTAATAGTTCGGCCTTTTACGGACGTAGCGATATCAATTCTGTTTATTTTTTTACATTACTTTTGAAGAAAAATGGGAAAAGGTTTTTTTTTTTTAACTTTAAACTTTTTTCTTTCTCACTACTAATAACTTTAATTCTTCTACACATTTTATTAGTCCCCTTAGGGGACTTGTACCAGCGATCATTGTATCGCGGGTACAATATGTGCGATACTAATGTATTGCAGTATATTGTTATTCTTACAGGCTTCTGTAACCGCACGATCGCTGTTCCTGTCCGTTAGTCTTGGGTGTCAGCTCTAATACACAGCCGACGCCCGCAGCGTATGGAGCGGGCTCAGCATGTGAGCCCGCTCCATACATCAACCCCCGCACCATGACGTGCTATTAAGTCATAGTGCTCAAAGGGGTTAATGCACAGCGGATGGTGTGAATATTGCAATTTTGCACTGATGTGCCATTTTAGTGCATAATATGTTGTGCCCAGTTTGTGCCACTGAAGACAAATACCACATAAAGCGTTAAGCGGGTTCTCCTGGGTATGGTGATGCCATATATGTGGGCACAAACTGCTGTTTGGGCACGCTGCAGGGCTCAGAAAAGAGGGACGCCATTTTGCTTTTGGAGCGCAGATTTTGCTTGGTAGTTTTTCTGTTTTGGGTTTCGCTGGAATTTCAGTTTATAATGTGGGGGTATATGTAATCTGTGCGGAGTCCATCAGGGCATAATAAGAGGGTATAAAAATGCGGTAAATAAATAATAATTCATAGATATGAGGCCGGTGTCGCACTGATAAATGGTGTTGGATCTTACCCGCTTTTAGAAAACACTGCACATTTTTCATCGCCATATTTCTGGGAGCCAGAACTTCTTTATTTTTTCACCACCGGAGCTGCGTGAGGGCTTATTTGTTGCGGGACAATCTGTACTTTTCATTGGTACCATTTTGGGATACACGCGATTTTTTTTGATCACTTTTTATTAAAGTTTTTTGCAAGCCGGGTGACCAAAAACAAGCAATTCTTAGGCCTCATGCACACGACCGTATTTTTTCCCACCCGTAAATACTGGCGTAAATACGGGTCCGGTGTCACACGTATTCCACCCGTTTTGCACCAGTATTTACGAACCCGTGCTCGTAAATATGGGTCCGGTGTCACACGTATTCCACCCGTATTTACGAGCACGTTTTTGGCGGCAAAATAGCACTGCACTAATCGGCAGCCCCTTCTCTCTATCAGTGCAGGATAGAGAGAAGGGACAGCCTTTTCTGTAATAAAAGTTAAAGAAATTCATACTTACCCGGCCGTTGTCTTGGTGACGCGTCCCTCTCTTCACATCCAGCCCGACATCCCTGGATGACGCGGCAGTCCATGTGACCGCTGCAGCCTGTGATTGACCTGTGATTGGCTGCAGCGATCACATGGCCTGAAACGTCATCCAGGACGTCGGGCCGGATGTCGAGAGGGACGCGTCACCAAGGCAACGGGCGGGAGACCGGACTGGAGGAAGCAGGAAGTTGTCGGTAAGTATGAACGTCTTTTATTTTTATTTTTTACAGGTTTATACTGATCGGTAGTCACTGTCCAGGGTGCTGAAAGAGTTACTGCCGATCAGTTAACTCTTTCAGCTCCCTGGACAGTGACTATTTACTGACGTCGCTTAGCAACGCTGCCGTAATGACGGGTGCACACATGTAGCCACCCATTATTACGAGAGCTCCATAGACTTCTATGGACTGTCCGTGCCGTTATTACGGCCTGAAATAGGACATGTTCTATCTTTTTCAACGGCACGGGCACCTTCCCGTGAGAAAACGGGAAGGCACCCGTCGCCAATAGAAGTCTATGAGCCCGTTATTACGGGTCGTGATTACGACCCGTAATAACGGGAGTTTTTACGGTCGTGTGCATGAGGCCTTACAATGTTTTTTAGTTTATTTTTTGCGGCGTTCACCGTGCACTATAAATGACCATTATATTTTATTCTGCGGCTCGGTACGATTACGGCAATACCATATGTATATAGTTTTTTTTTATGTTTTGCAGCGTTTGCGCAATAAAATCTCTTTTTTATAAAATAATGTATTTTCTGTCACCATATTCTGAGAGCCGTAACTTTTTTATTTTTCAGTCAAAAAAGCGGTGTAAGGGCTTGTTTTTTGCGGGACGGGTTGTAGTTTTTATCGGTATTATTTTCGGGCACATGCAACTTTTTGATCACCTTTTATTCTCTATTTTGGGAGGGTTGGTGACCAAAAAATAGCGATTCTGGTGTAGTTTTTTACTGATTTTTTTTGGGGTGTTCATCGTGCGGGAAAAATAACATTATAGTTTTATAGTTGGGGTCGTTACGAATGCGGTGATACCAGATATGTGTACTTTTTTTAACGTGTTAATTTTTTTCCTATAATGAAAGATTTATTATAGGAAAAAAATGAAGTGTTTGTTTATATGATTTATAACTTTTATTTTTACACTTTTTTAAAACATTTTTAGTATCTTTTTTTTACTTTTTTCACTTGTCCCACTAGGGGACACTTAGACTTGCAGCTTTGATGGCTGCTGGAATGCATTACACTACACATGTAGTGTAATGCATTCCAACTGTCATTGTGACGTGACAGGAAGTCTTGGAGGACCGGCCGGAGGCTGCTCCTCCGAGGCTTCCGTACATGGCAACCCGGAGGTCATTGTCTGACCTCCGATTGCCACGACAAGCATGGGTAGCCCCCACGATCACTTTGTGGGGGCTGCCGATGTGCTTCAAACCACTTAAATGCGGCGACGGCAATGTGGGGTTAATTGCCGAAATCAGCGGTGATGGTCCGCTGACCGGCAAGGCTGGAGTATCAGCTGTCAGGGACAGCTGACCTCCCGGTTCCCGGACACCGTCCGTTAGGACAGTGTGCTCCGGGAACTACTCTGCAATAGTACGTCTGGATGCGGGAACTAACCCCTCTGCAGGACGTACTATTGCGGAGCAGCGCGGCAAGAGGTTAATGTAATAAAAAAATAATAATAATACGTTCATACTTACATTCCTCCTGTCCGGCCTCCAGCGATGACGTTTCATCCATGTCGCCGCTGCAGCCAATCACAGGCTGTAGTGGCGGTCACGCACGTCAGGATGACATCAGAAGGCCGGCCTCCAGGGATGACGCTTCATCCCACGTGACCGCCTCTGCAGCCAATCACAGGCTGCAGCGGCCTCTGCAGCCAATCACAGGCTGCACCGGCCTCTGCAGCCAATCACACGCTCCTCTCCTGAAATACTCTGTGCTGCGCTGCCTTAAACTCTGTGGACAGGTCAGGATCCTGAGAGTGTTATTGAGGACAGGAGTGGAGGAGAGGTAACAGACTGAGCTACATAATGGTAAGAGCAGAGTTCACAGCAGCACAGAGTATTTCAGGAGAGTAGCGTGCAGATTCTGTGCTGCTGTGAACTCTGCTCTTACCATTATGTAGCTCTCAGTCTGTTACCTCTCCTCCACTCCTGTCCTCAATAACACCTTCACATGATTGGCAAGTCACCACCCCACACAAGATCCGCACGCTCATCTCCTGAAATACTCTGTGCTGCTGTGAACTCTGCTCTTACCATTACGTGGTGACTTGCTAATCATGAAGGTGTTATTGAGGACAGTAGTGGAGGAGAGGTAAAAGACTGAGAGCTACGTAATGGTAAGAGCAGAGTTCACAGCAGCACTGAATCTGCACGCTCATCTCCTGAAATACTCTGTGCAGCCTTAAACTCTGTGGACAGGTCAGGATCCTGTTTCTTTTAAATGCTGCACTGTAGCGCAGCCTTATATAGTGGATCGAGCGGGTTCCCTAGCAGCATTTAAAATAAACAGGATCCTGACCTGTCCACAGAGTTTAAAGCAGCACAGAATATTTCAGGAGAAGCGCACGGCCGGCCACGGGCAGCCGGACGTTTTTCCGAGCCGTGCTCCCATTATAAAGTATAGGCGCACGGCCCGTAAAATAAAAAAATAGAACATATTCTATCTTTTTAATGGCACGGGCACCTTCCCGTGAGAAAACGGGAAGGTACCCGTGGCTAACAGAAGTCTATGGGCCCGCTATTTCGGGTCGTAATTACGACCCGTAATAACGGGTGTTTTTACGGTCGTGTGCATGAGGCCCCGTAATGACGGATGGCTACATGTGTGCACCCGTCATTACGGCAGCGTTGCTAGGCGACGTCAGTAAATAGTCACTGTCCAGGGTGCTGAAAGAGTTAACTGATCGGCAGTAACAGTTTCAGCACCCTGGACAGTGACTACCGATCACAATATAGAGTAACCTGTAAAAAAAAAAGACGTTCATACTTACCGAGAACTTTCTGCTTCCTCCAGTCCGGTCTCCTGGCCGTTGCCTTGGTGACGCGTCCCTCTCGACATCCGGCCCGACATTCCTGGATGATGATACAGCCCATGTGACCGCTGCAGCCAATCACAGGCTGCAGAGGCCTCTGCAGCCAATCACAGGCTGCCACGTCAGAAAAGAAGGTCAGACTGGAGGAAGAAGAGGGACTCGTCACCAAGACAACGACCGGGTACGTATGAAATGCTTTTTATTTTATTTTTAATCAGCAGCCTGTTTTCTCTATCAGTGATTGATAGAGACAAGTGGCTGCCGATTTGTATAATATTTTTGACCGGGTTCGGTCAAAACGGGTTCGGCCGAACCCGGTGAAGTTCGGATTCGCTGCCAACCGAACTTTTCCGGATGTTCGGACCGAAACCGGGTGCGGTTGTCCCAGTTCGCTCATCTCTACTTCTGAGACCTGTGTTTCAGTCCATTATCAGCACACTAGGGCAATGTGCGGGATATTTCTAAAAATTGTAGAATCTGGGCACTAAATATAGAGTTCCATTTCCATGGTAAAAGCTTCTGTGTTACAGACGAAAATGAATAAACAATGTATTTCTGAAAAGAAACAAAATTTGTAAATTTCACCTCTACATTGCTTTAATTCTTGTGAAACGCCTAAAGGGTTAAGAAACTTTCTAAATGCTGTTTTAAATACTTTGAATAGTGCAGTTTTTAAAATGGGGTGATTTATGGGGGTTTATATTGTATGGGCCTTTCAAAGTCACTTCGCAACTGAACTGGTCCCTGTAAAAATAGCCTATTGAAATTTTCTTGAAAATGTGAGAAATTGCTGTTAAGTTCTAAGCCTTTTAACGTCCTAGAAAAATAAAAGGATGTTCAAATACTGATGCCAATCTAAAGTAGACATATGGAGGATGTTAATTAGCAACTGTTTTGTGTGGTATAACTAATTATCTTACAAGCATATACATTTAAATTGATACAAATTCAAATGTTTGCAATTTTTAATAATTAAATACTGTAATGATCACATTTTACCAGTAACATAAAGTTCAATGTGTCACGAGAAAACATTGTCAGAATTGCTTGGATAGGTAAAAGCATTCCAAAGTTATTACCACATACAGTGAGATATGTCAGATTTGAAAAATAGGGCTCTGTCAGGAAGGTCAAAAGTGGCTGCAGCGGGAAGGGGTTAATAATATTATTATTAATAATAATAATATTAATAATAATAATAATATAGACATTTTAATTCAGTTTAATGTGTTTAACAGTGTTATACTGTAGTCATTATATGGCTACTTATTATGGTAACTCTGCATTACAATTATCCCCCAACCCACTTTCACTATGCTCAACTTTAAACTATGGGAACCTGTATGTTAGATTATAAAAGTGGTAAAAAGTGAGGAAGGAATATTTAGAAAACAGTAATGTTATTTCAAAGGCTATTTCATAGGTATTTTTTCCCTAACATGGGCTTGCCATTTTTATGCAAATAAAGCTTAATGATTGTACATTGAAAGATTATGCCACTGTTTAAGTACATACAAATGGAAAATAGCTGTAACAATGCATTGATCAGAAAAAAAAGCTTTAAACAAATTTGCTGTACAGTTCTGTACAATAGCAGCAACAACAACAAAGCCATTTAAATTTGTTTCTGCAAGGATCTATTTCGTTTCTATTTTAAAATGTTTCTATAATTACATATCTGAACAGAAATGTGTACAGTACATGTAAACTGTTTATTAGTCTTCTCCTTTATTAAACCTCTATGACAGATAATAGTTACAATGAAAGTAATACACCATTTAGAAAGTTTTGTACATGACCCTGCAAAGATATTTTGCTAAAAGAGTGTATTATTATAAAAGAGAATATAATTGTATATGCACTCTCCACAAATGGCTGAGTACTTAGTGTTATCCAAAAACTGCACCATATAAACGTCCTTAAATAAAGAGTTTGCACTGCAATGTTCTTTATGAGTAGACATACAGTGGAGGAAATAAGTATTTGATCCCTTGCTGATTTTGTAAGTTTGCCCACTGTCAAAGACATGAACAGTCTAGAATTTTTAGGCTAGGTTGATTTTACCAGTGAGAGATAGATTATATGAAAAAAAAAAAAAAGAAAATCACATTGTCAAAATTATATATATTTATTTGCATTGTGCACAGATAAATAAGTATTTGATCCCTTTGGCAAACAAAACTTAATACTTGGTGGCAAAGCCCTTGTTGGCAAGCACAGCAGTCAGACTTTTTTTGTAGTTGATGATGAGGTTTGCACACATGTTAGATGGAATTTTGGCCCACTCCTCTTTGCAGATCATCTGTAAATCATTAAGATTTCGAGGCTGTCGCTTGGCAACTCAGATCTTCAGCTCCCTCCATAAGTTTTCGAAGGGATTAACGTCTGGAGACTGGCTAGGCCACTCCAGGACCTTAATGTGCTTCTTTTTGAGCCACTCCTTTGTTGCCTTGGCTGTATGTTTCGGGTCATTGTCGTGCTGGAAGACCCAGCCACGAGCCATTTTTAATGTCCTGGTGGAGGGAAGGAGGTTGTCACTCAGGATTTGACGGTACATGGCTCCAGCCATTCTCCCATTGATGCGGTGAAGTAGTCCTGTGCCCTTAGCAGAGAAACACCCCCAAAACATAATGTTTCCACCTCCATGCTTGACAGTGGGGACAGTGTTCTTTGGGTCATAGGCAGCATTTCTCTTCCTCCAAACATGGCGAGTTGAGTTAATGCCAAAGAGCTCAATTTTAGTCTCATCTGACCACAGCACCTTCTCCCAATCACTCTCCGAATCATCCAGATGTTCATTTGCAAACTTCAGACGGGCCTGTACATGTGCCTTCTTGAGCAGGGGACCTTGCAGGCACTGCAGAATTTTAATCCATTACGGCGTAATGTGTTACCAATGGTTTTCTTGGTGACTGTGGTCCCAGCTGCCTTGAGATCATTAACAAGTTCCCCCCGTGTAGTTTTCGGCTTAGCTCTCACCTTCCTCAGGATCAAGGATACCCCACGAGGTGAGATTTTGCATGGAGCCCCAGATCGATGTCGATTGACAGTCATTTTGTATGTCTTCCATTTCCTTTCTATTGCACCAACAGTTGTCTCCTTCTCACCCAGCATCTTACTTATGGTTTTGTAGCCCATTCCAGCCTTGTGCAGGTCTATGATCTTGTTCGTGACATCCTTAGAAAGCTCTTTGGTCTTGCCCATGTTGTAGAGGTTAGAGTCAGACTGATTAATTGAGTCTGTGGACAGGAGTCTTTTATACAGGTGACCATGTAAGACAGCTGTATTTAATGCAGGCACCAAGTTGATTTGGAGCGTGTAACTGGTCTGGAGGAGGCTGAACTCTTATTGGTTGGTAGGGGATCAAATACTTATTTCTCTGTGCACAATGCAAATAAATATATATAATTTTGACTATGTGATTTTCTTTATTTTTTTAATATAATCTATCTCTCACTGGTAAAATTAACCTAGCCTAAAAATTCTAGACTGTTCATGACTTTGACAGTGGGCAAACTTACAAAATCAGCAAGGGATCAAATACTTATTTCCTCCACTGTACATATATATATATATATATATATATATATATATATATATATATATATATATATATATATATATATATATACAGCTAAGATTATACATTTCTCATTTAATATTGAAAGTTCATACTGAAATAAGGAAACCTGTTATCTTCACCGGCATATGTTGAAAAATGTTTAAAATTGCACTATTAAGGCTTTTGCTTTAGTTATTAATATAAATATTAAAGTAGCTCAACACAGTTATTTAAACTCTCTGACTGACAACAAATTGTACAGAACATTATATTTTTAATTATTTTATTTCTATGTGTTTTGCCTTCTTCAGGATATACTTGGTGGATTAAATCAGATTTATATTTCCAAATTATTTCTTGCTCAGTGTAAAATTAAAGTTGGAAAGTTGTTAGATACCGGATAGAATGTTGTTTTACTACAACTAGTTCAAAGCATTATGGCATTTGATTGTTACGCCACTAGTGGCGCTCAAGACCGCAAAACACCAGACAATCACTATCACATGGGTGAAGCACGCATCAAGACTGACAGAAAACAAGAGTTACAAGTAACTCACCAGTGGATGAGTGGAACCAAACACCGAAGGTAGTAGAAGATTGAGACGATGCATAAATGGAGAGGATGGCAGATGAATAGCATGCAAGCAGTTAACAGACAAATAGATAGTGGACAATAATTTACAGCACTAACTGACCCTTTCTGAACACTATCCCACAGTATGGTAACACAAAAGCTTTGCAGCAGACCAAATGCACAGAAAAGGCATCAAAACAGTGAAACTACTTATCTAAAGATACACATAAAACCAATATACAAAAACTAGATGTCTAAGAGGACCAACAGGTCCTACAATACAAACAAACACATAGACAAGAATAACGTCACAAAGAAGAATCTCGAAAGCATTTAGAACATGCTATAAACAGTATAACCAGTACCTGTGTAATCCAAGCCTGAAGTATATAAAAACCCAAGAAAAGTATTTTGCCCTAATCAACCAGGCACAGCTAAATGATGACCAAATCCAGATTCAGACCAAAGGCATTGCCTAGCAATGCCTAAACACAGAAATAGCATAAATCATTGATTAGCAGCAATCCTGCTGCTAATCGTAGCACTGATGGAGCATGGTACAAATGAAATCAAAGGCCTACAGAGGTACAGTATAGGTCCATAGAAGTTTATCGGTGCCTTATTATGCCCTTGAACTACTTTGTAGGTTTACGAAGCCATGATACATTAATGTGCACGAGGCCTAACCGTTATTAATTGATGTAGAAACCATTCTGTAAAAGAAACTAAAGCAGCACAAATATTTCACAGTGTGCAGTTAGAGAATGCATGCAAACACATGTCAAAACTGATTTTTCAGTTTTGTCTACAGTCTTCCTTAAAGATAAAAGTACAGGGAGGCAATGGTATATTTTGTTGAAAGAGTGAGTTTATAGAGTAATATCTAAAACTGGTTGGGCACAATGCAGCCCTGTCAATCCATACAGAAATGGAGTTCACATCAAAGTATTTATTTTCTTGAATTTTATACTTTTGGTAAGTAAATGGCAGATCTTGACAGAGATCCCTATAATCTCTCCATGGGTTGCTTTTGATAAGTGAACAAAAAAATGAATGGGCAATGCAGTCTTTCCTGAAATCATTAATTTTACATCCTCGGTGCTACCTATCCATTTAAGCTCCAGTAGCAAGCTCAAATTTTAAGTTACTAATAAGTCTGGAAATTAGCATTATATGTCATCTGCACCTTTTCAGAAATGACTATTCAAATCTAAATATCATTAGTGATCTGACAGATTGATTTTATAACCATTACCGTATGCACCAAACAGAGAAAATAACAGTTGTTGTTTTGTAGACAGAATATAAAATTGGATCAAATACAAGTTTATCATAATTCCATGAATCAGACTGCTCAAGTTTCATAGGTAGATAAATAATTGTCACATAATGAAATATTTTGGAAACAAACAACACATGGATACAGTGTAGCGTCCTTGGCCGCGGGCCGTCGGATTTACTCACTTCCAGACGCCCGCAGCCATGGCACTGTGAGCGCTGGTCCCCATCTCCTTCCTAAGAGATGCCAGCGCTCACTTTCGCTCCGGTCCGCTGTGTCCCATAGGGTGCGCGCGCAAGCTCGTGCCCGCACAATCATCATCATCAACCCACATGATTTCCTGGTCTATAAGAAGGCCGTAGTCCTTCTGATCCTTGCCTGAGCATTGTTAGTTTATCCCAAGTCTGTCTTGCAAATGGTCCCTTAGTATTTCCCATTCCAGTTGTTACCCGTGCCCAGTTACCTGCTCCTTTATCCCGTGCTCTGTTCTTGTTCCTGTGCCTACTAGTGTTGGAGTCGTGTCCTACTGCACCTGCTGTTGTTTGCCACATTCAGTGTTTTCTGCCACGTCCAGTGTCTTCTGCCACATCTTGTACTGCCCGCCACATCTGGCGCAACCATCTGCACCGACCTCCATCCGTGCTGAAGCCGCAACCACTGTCTGGACTCGTTCAGGTACCCGAGTGTTACAAACTGCTATAGGCTTTTGTATAGACTGTGACCTGGTCAGCTGCCTCTCTGCTACGGCGGAGTGGCCTCGTGGGTCCACATACCCTGTGACCGTGACATATAGTCTATATATCTACCTATGTACATATCTATCCATCTTTTGTATAATCGTATTTATCGTCCTATTGTTAACATCATTGTTGGCTGATCCTTTTACGGCCCGGTGATCAGGAGAGAGCTTTACATTTCCCCGATCATCGGCCCGTGTAAAAGGAGGTTTACAGAGACCTGCAGGCAAAGAAAAGCTTACTACAGAATGCTGGGAGGTAAGGAAGATGACAATTTATCTTAAAAACTTATATTACAAATGTTCCTATATTCACATATCCTACTAAGTTATGCAAAACTATAGGTACAATGTAAATAGTAAATGTAAACTTTCCAGTGCTTGTACAGGAATATGATAATTTTGAGATAACTTTATCAGACTTTTAGTATACTTAAAGTACCTTAAATTGTTGACTACAGCATTCATTTAGAGTTCTGCATTATATTCAATAATATTGCATATTTTATGACTGACACTTCCATAGGAAGGGTTAAACTAAACTCAATTTCTGTTTATCTAGGCATAAAGATTGATTTCAATGCTTCAATGAGTGCCAGTCAGTCATTTACTGCCAACAGTTTCATGAGCCATAAATATCATCCTTAATCAGAGTGGCTTTCTTCCCTAACAAGAAATTAAGGGCTGTTCTAGCAATTGTACTTATGTAACTAAATGGTGGGGATGAAATCTGCAACTTTCAATTGAACTTGGAATACCAAAACTATATTACAGAATTTATTTCTCAAAAAGTAAAACTCTAAATATTTTATATATAAAATACACTTATGTATTTGTAAATACATTTATTTATGCTGAAGTTCACTGTCCATCACTAACTGCAGATTGTTAATATTATAGGTTGAGATTGAAGGGCTTGTACAATGTAACTATTGTATGCAACAATGTAAATATGCGTTGCTCAAGAAATTGTAGTGGATATGTAGAATTGGTGCTATATTGCCTAATTTGGTGTAAATTAATGTAATAATGTTTATTTCTAGTGATATGAATAGAAACTACTGTGGTAGCTCGGTGAATTAAGGTGCCTGTGTCAATACTGTATAAAACTACAGTACGTATGCATACATTAGCATACAAGTGGCCATTTCCAGCTCCGTAACAGAAAAATAAATATCTGACCCTTATACAGACACATTATAAAATGAATTTGCACATATTTTTCAATTTCCATTGTAACAGAAATGTAAATGAGCTTCTTTCTCAGTCACAAATGCCAATGCTGAAAAGTAAATTAAGACATTCTTTGATTGTGGCATATAGACATTAAATCAGATTAACAAGTGTGTTGACAGGGAAAGTGTCTAGCATTAATTGGTTGCTATTTATCTTTCTTTTACAGCCTTGAAGGAGCTCGTTTATCTGCTCGGCGAGCTTCTCAGAAGCCCAACTTTCTTATTGAACTCCCTTAAAACTATCATCTTTTTTATTGACATGAAAATGTGCATGTTCCAATTTAAAGTAGTTATTTATAACAAGTAGTGCAAAAGAAAAGTGCATGTGTTGTTTATAATAGCCAGTCATTATATATATATATATATATATATATATATATATATATATATATATATATATATATATATATATATAAATGAATTAGATCATCAAAAAGTTAATTTATTACAGTAATTCAATTTAAAAAGTCAAACGCCGGCATTTTTTTCTTTTAATGTTGATGATTATGGCTAACAGTTAATGAAAACCCAAAACTTACTCTCTCAGAAAATTTGAATATTGAGTATAAGTTGAAGATTGTAGTCTCATGGTGTCACTCTAATCAGCTAATTAACACAAAACACCTGCAAAGGTTTCCTAAGCCTTTAAAAGGGACTGGTGTGTTGCTCAGTGGTCCAAAGTCCTGTTTTCAGATGAAAGTAAATTTTGCATTTCATTTAGAAAACAAGGTCCCAGAGTCTGGACGCAGAGTGGAGAGGCACCAATCCAAGTTGCTTGCGGTCCAGTGTGACGTTTCCACAGTCAGTGATGGTTTGGGGAGACATGTCATCTGCTGGTGTTGGTCCACTGTGTTATATCAAGTCCAGAGTCAATGCAGCCGTTTAGCAGGAAATTTTAGAGCACTTCATGCTTCTCTCTGCTGACAAGCTTTATGGAGATGCGGATTTCATTTTCCAGCAGGACTTGGCACCTGCCCACACTGCCAAAAGTACCATTACCATTACCTGGTTTACGAAATTTGCAGATAAAAACAAGGATCTATACGGCGCTGCTGGTTTGTAGTGGACAAACCAGCAGCGCCGTATAGATCCTTGTTTTTATCTGCAAATTTCGTACCCAAGCGGTCTCCTTTGGCGACCGGCCCGGATCTGGCAGCAGCTACCTCGTGGACCCCAGTGCTCAACTCTTCTAACCTACACGGTGAGCATTTATATTTCTTCACCACCTTACACCACCTTCTTGATCCATACCAAGTGGCGCCGTGGCTTTTTCTCTCCCCGTTCTATTACCTGGTTTAAGAACCACAGTATCACTGTGCTTGATTGGCCAGCAAACTCGCCTGACCTATTGTCAAGAGGAAGATAAGAGACACCAGACCCAACAATGCAGATGAGCTGAAGGCCGCTATCAAAGCAACCTGGGTTTCCATAACACCTCAGCAGTGCCACACACTGATCACCTCCATGCCACGCCACATTGATGCAGTAATTCATGCAAAAGGAGCCCAGACCAAGTATTGAGTGCATATACTGTACGTACTTTTCAGTAGGCCAACATTTCTATTTCGGTTCCTAATCTGGAACCTTTCTCAAGCGGCCTGACGAAGGCTTCAGATTAGGAACCGAAACGTAGCGCATGGAACAAACCCACCAGATCTATTTTCATTTTTTGGAGTGCTGCCCCTTTTTTGGACATATTGACATAGGATTCTGGCCAGACTCCTGTGGCGTGCACCCTAGAGTTTACGTTTATATATATATTTTTCCACTGTGCTGCTTTTATATATTAGGACTGTGGGATGCAGTTTATAGTAAAAGAATATATTTTAATAAACAATACATAAAAGCAATGCAAAGTATATCCCTATATGACGATGTGCTTTAAACATTAAAGTGTCACTCTCATGATGTTTGTAGCTGCATCTACCTCCAAACGTGTAGTTGACAGCAGAAGAAGCAGCATCAAATTGGGGGAAGGGAGGTATGTATAGACAACTATAGAATGGCGACAGCATTAAAGGGAAGGTGTCACGAAAAAACTTTTTTTTATATAATATTGCTTTTAGTATGTCATTAAAATAAATGTTATTTATTTGTGTTTTTGTGTTGTACTTTTTACTTTTTTCTTTCTTTTACCTCTCTATGGGGGCTGTCATTTTTTTTTTCATCTCTGTATGTGTCGATTAACGACACATACTGAGATGGAATCAGGCACATACATCACCATAGCGAATGCGAACGGGAGCCGTTCCATTCACTATAGCGTACGCCATCTATGTGGGAACGGCGCATGCGCCGCTCCTGCACAGACCAAAAGAAAGGTCTTTGGTAGAGCAACATCCGGCGCCATTTTCATTTGGAACGGAAGCCGCGGCCGCACAGTAAGATGACGACTTCCGGTCGTGGCTTCCGTCCATATGTTCAAGGCAGTGCAGACGCAAGGACTAGGAGTGGAGGCGGCAGCGGCGGCAGTAGCTGGTAAGTTATGTTTGTGTATGTGATGTGTGTGTATGTTAGTGTTATACTATCTGATTACCAATGTATCTAATCCTCCTACACTGTGCATTTGCTCAGAAAATGGCGGCACACAGTGTAGGAGGTTTGAACATTCAACCCCCTCCTTTCTCCTGGCACTAGCCAGGAGAAAGGAGGGGGGATTGTGTGAGGACACTACAGCGAGTGTGTCTACTCCAAATTTGCAGCATAAAGCAATGAGGTTCCTTTACCACATTGCCAATGCTGCAATTTTGGGAATTGCTCCCTCTAGTGACCAGCACATGGAAATGTTATAAATTAGAATCTAATTTATCATATTTCCTGACTTGTGAAAAAATGTAAAAAAATTAAAACAATGTGTAATAATTTTTATTTTAACTGTTTAATCCCTTAGTGACCACCAATACGCCTTTTTACGTCGGTCACTAAGGGGCCTTAGGCTAGGCTGACGCCTTTTTACGTTCGCCTAGCCTAAGTCCTGCACGGGTCTCCCGTGCAGCCAGGAGCCAGGGCTCTGCTGTCTGATGACAGCTGAGCTCCTGCTCCAACGCCCGCGATCGAAGTTTACTTCGATCGCGGCCGTTTAACCCATTAAATGCCGCCGTCAATAGCGACCGCGGCATTTAACTTTGTTTACAGAGGGAGTGTGCTCCCTCTGTCACCCATCGGCGGCCCGCAAATGCAATCGCGGGTCTCCGATGGGCTGTCATGGCAGCCGGGGGCTTGATAAAAGCCCCCAGGTCTGCCCTGGACATATGCCTGTTAGGACGCGCCGGAGGCACGTCCTAACAGATTGCCTGTCAGATTTACACTGACAGGCAATAATGCTCTGGTATACGAAGTATACCAAAGCATTATAGCAGCGATCGGATGATCGCACAGTAAAGTCCCCTAGTGGGACTAATAAAATAAGTCATCAAAGTGAAATAAAGATTATTAATAAAAAGTACAGTAAAAAAAAAAAAAAAAAACATTTTTTTCCATAAAAAGTGGTTTTATTTAGTAAAAGTGTAAAAAAAAAAAAAAAGTACACATATGTGGTATCGCCGCGACCGTAATGACTCCATTAATAAAGTTAATATGTAATTTAAACTGCAAGGTGAACACCGTAAAAAAAAAACGCAAAAAACAATGGCGAAATTGCAATTTTTTCCATTGCCCCCCAAAAAAGTCATAATAAAAATGAATCAATAAGTCCCATGCACCCCAAAACAGTACCATTCAAAACTACGTCTTGTCCCGCAGAAAACAAGCCCAAAAAATCACTACATTGATGGAAAAAGAAAAAAATTACGGCTCTTGGAAAGCGACGATGCAAAAACAAATAATTTTAATTCAAAAGTGTTTATATTGTGCAAAAGTCGTAAAACATAAAAAAAACCTCTACATATGTGGTATCGCCGTAATCGTACCGACCCATAGAATAAAGGTAACATGTTATTTACGTCGCATAGTGAACGGCGTCAATTTAAAAACGCATAGAACAATAGCGGAATTTCAGGTTTTTTTTATAATCCCCCCCAAAAAGGTTAATAAAAGTTAATCTAAAAATTATATGTACCCTAAAATGGTGCTATTAAAAAGTACAACTAATCCCGCAAAAAAAAAAGTCCTCATACAGCTATGTAGACGAAAAAATAAAAACGTTATAGCTCTTTGAATGCGACTATAGAGAAACGAATAAAATAGCTTGGTCATTAGGGCCTAAAATGGGCTGGTCACTAAGGGGTTAACAGAATTTAAAAAAAAATAAAAAATTCTAGCGACATTCCCTTTAAAGGAACACTAAACAGGAGATAAACTTTCCCACATGGTTTGTTAGTCCATTGGATTTACTGCATATTCCTGAATCAAACATCCCTAATGGGTTCATTTCCTACTGATGTCTTCCATTTTTGGTTGTCAGACAACTGAGGGGTGGGGCTTAGCTAAGGCCGTTGGCTTAGCATTCCTGGTCTCCTATTGCCAACAGAGCAGTTACGGGAAGGTTTCTTCTTCAGTCGGTTACCTTATAGCAATGGACAGGCTTGCTAGAAGGATGAGGAGGAAATTGCTGATCTTCTGGGACACACATTGAAGAATTATTTAAATATTTCCCACAGTTTTGATAGCAATATGAGAAGAAATAATACCCAAGCAGAGAAGATAGTATCGGAAGAAGGCTGAATTTATTTATTTAGTTGTGTATTTTCTATATTTAGTGTTCCTTTCCTAGCAAAAATAAATCGTTTTTACCGCCTGACGGACACCGTAAAACAAAACCCCACAAAAAATGGCGCAATCGCTGTTTTTTGTCCATTTCACAAATAATTTGTTTTCAGTTTTTCTAGTACAGTGTATGGCACATTAAATGGTGCCATAAAAAACTACAACTCCTCTCGCAGAAAATAAGCCCTATGTTGATGAAAAAATAAAAAAGCTATGGCTTTTGGCAGGCGGGAGATAAAAACGGAAATGAAAAAATGAAAATTGTCCGTGTCATTTAGGGGTTAAGGATAAATAACAATGTGAATAGCTACCTTTATGAGACACCCTGTCCACACAGCCATACCTAAATTTGACAAATATCAACACTGTACGTAATCAAAAGGAATATGTTTTGATTCCCTTTTTGTTTTTGTGTTTTGATACAAATGATACACACACATTGGACAACTGATCTCACTCACTTTTTATCTTTGAGCTAGTGTAATCCTGACCTAAACTGGTAGATTTAATGACTTTTGCTTTCTATGGAGCATCACATTTATCTTCAAGCGCTTGTGATCAGCTCTCTTTAAACATGGAATCTGTGTCATTACAATTGTATAGCTCTGCAGCCGTGCTTACAAGCAAACCATTCATTATAATGTTTCGGTTTAGTTTTAGAGAATCTTGCTTCCCTACTAATGAGGGTTTCAAGACAATACACATATCTCCATGGAGCTAT
Organism: Rhinoderma darwinii; assembly: GCF_050947455.1. NCBI lineage: Eukaryota > Metazoa > Chordata > Amphibia > Anura > Rhinodermatidae > Rhinoderma > Rhinoderma darwinii. The sequence continues at coordinate 202,350,239 of NC_134688.1, forward strand.
TGGCAGTGACCTCGCCGCTAGTCTAAAAAATAACAAAGTGAAATCTTTGTTTACAGCACAGTATAAAATATTTTAAAACTACACACACACACACACACGCACGCACACACGCACGCACGCATACACACTTGACTTGTCATTAAAAAGAACATTTACTGATAAAATCTATTCAAGATGTAGCAGTATTATGGCACGATAGGGTAAACATTTTTCTAGAAATGTAATCATAAAACACTTTAAACTACTTGTTTGAAGTTTTATATTAAGCAAACTATACTTAGATGCAACAATAATAGTATTAAAGGGAACCTGTCACTTTAAGGCCTCGTTTACACGAACGTATTATACGCGCGTGCGACGCGCGTGCTTTGCACGCATGTCGTACGCACCTATATTAGTCAATGGGGCTGTTTAGACGATGCGTGAATTGCGCTCAGCGCGTGTGCGCAGAAAAAAACTCACGACATGTTCTATAATCGTGCGTTTTTCGCGCACTCACGCACCCATTGAAGTCAATGGGTGCGTGAAAACCACGCATGCCGCACGGAAGCACTTCCGTGCGAACTGCGTGATTCGCGCAAGAGCTGTCAAACTCCTGAATGTAAACAGAAAAGCACCACGTGCTTTTCTGTTTACAAACATCCAAACGGAGTGTCAAATTCGAGATGAGCGCACCGAACTTCACCGGGTTCGGCCAAACTCGTTTTGACCGAAAGCGGTAAAAAATGTTCGGGTACGCGACGTCAGGAGACAGTCACTGTCCACGGTGCTGAAAGCGTTAAACTGGTTCAGCACCATGGACAGTGACTTCCGCTCCGAAAATCCATGAACCTGTAAAAAAAAAAAGACGTTCTGACTTACCGATAACTCCGGTCCGACCTCCCGGGATGACAGTTCAGTCCAAATGACAGCTGCAGCCAATCACAGGCCAAGCACAGGCTGCAGCCAATCACAGGCTGCAGCGGTCTCATGGACTGCGGCGTCATCCTGGGAGGTGGGGCCGGATGGCAAGAGAGGGACGCGTCACCAAGGCAACGGCCGGGAGCCCGGACTGGGGGAAGCAGGAAGTTCTTGGTAAGTATGAAAGTCTTTTTATATTCACAGGTTGGTGTATATTGTGATCGGCATTCACTGTCGAGGGTGCTGAAAGAGTTACTGCCGATCAGTTAGCTCTTTCAGCACCTTGGACAGTGACGGGCCTCGACTACCTCATCTCTATGATGGCGGCTGCGTGAAAATCACGCAGCCGCGCATCATGACACACGGAGCTGTCAAATGCCTTTTGCGCGTTTAAAACGCAACAAGGCTGCGTATACGCAGTGCATACGCCATGCATACGCGCGCAAAACGCAGCGTTTTTTGCGCGCGCAAAACGCACACGCTCGTGTAAATGAGGCCTAAAAGAGTAGTCCAGTCTGCAGGCAGCATACAGCAGGGGGGAGCTGAGCAGATCGATATATAGTTTTGTGGGAACACAATCAGTGTAAGGGCTGATTCAGACGTGCGTGGCGTTTTTGCGCACGCAAAACACGCGGCGTTTTGCCTGCACAAAAGCCACTTGCCTGCTCCGTGAGGCAGCATCATATGATGCGCAGCTGCATGCTTTTCGCGCAGCCGCCATCATTATGACACGACATTTGGATGTTTGTAAACAGAAAAGCACGTGGTGCTTTTCTGTTTACATTCATCCTTTTGACAGCTGGTGCGCGAAACAGGCAGTTCGCACGGAAGTGCTTCCGTGCGACCTGCGTGGTTTTCACGCACCCATTGACTTCAATGGGTGTGTGATGCGCGAAATACGCGGAGATATTGACCATGTCGCGATTTTTGCGCAGCGGACAAACGCCGCGCAAAAAGCACGGACTGTCTGTACTGCCCATAGACTTCTATTGGTCTGTGCGTGGCGCGTGAAAACCACGCGGCCCGCACGGACGCAATACACGTTCGTGTGAATCCACCCTAAGGCTTTATTCAGACAAACGGGAATTACGTCCGTGCAACTCTATGGGGCCGTGCAGACATGTTCGTGATTTTTACTCAGCGTGAGTCCACTGAAAAAAAGTCACGACATGTCCGTTCTTTGGGCGTTTTGCGCGAATCACGCCCCCATTGAAGCCAATGGGTGCGTGAAGACCACGCATGTCGCACGGAAGCACTTCCGTGCGAACAGCGGGATTCGCGCAACAGCTGTCAAAAGGATGAATGAAAACAGAAAAGCACCACGTGCTTTTCTGTTTACAAACATCCAAATGGAGTGTCATTATGATGCCGGCTGCGCGAAAAGCACGCAGCCGCGCATCATATGCTGATGCCCCACGGAGCTGTTACGTGGCTTTTGTGCATGAAAAACGCCACGTTTTTGTGTGCGCAAAAACGCCGCTCTCGTGTGAACCCAGCCTAACTTGTCGTTTATTCTTTTTAACTTGCAATTTATTCAATAAAACCGCTGTTTGGGTTTAGGAGTCCAGCGGACAGTCCAAGTCCGTGATTGACACTGCTATCTTTGTATACGCACTCATAGAAGACAGGCAGTCAATCACTCAGTGAGACCAAGCACCGGACTCCTAAGCCCAGAATAAACAGCGATTTCAATAAATGAAGGATAAATTATTCTGAAACTTTTTCAACAAAAATATTTATCAAGCAACTCCTCCTGCTCTATAACATGCTGCCTGCAGGCTGGAATCCATTTTCAATGTAACAGATTCCTTTTAAGGGTATGTTCACACACTTAGCAAAAAATGTCTGAAAATACGGAGCAGTTTTCAAGGGAAAACAGCTCCTGATTTTCAGAAGTTTTTTAACCCCTTAAAAAGAGGCTCTGTCACCAGATTTTGCAACCCCTATCTGCTATTGCAGCAGATAGGCGCTGCAATGTAGATTACAGTAACGTTTTTATTTTTAAAAAACGAGCATTTTTGGCCAAGTTATGGCCATTTTTGTATTTATGCAAATGAGGCTTGCAAAAGTACAACTGGGCGTGTTGAAAAGTAAAAGTACAACTGGGCGTGTATTATGTGCGTACATCGGGGCGTGTTTACTACTTTTACTAGCTGGGCGCTCTGATGAGAAGTATCATCCACTTCTCTTCAGAACGCCCAGCTTCTGGCAGTGCAGATCTGTGACGTCACTCACAGGTCCTGCATCGTGTCGGCACCAGAGGCTACAGTTGATTCTGCAGCAGCATCAGCGTTTGCAGGTAAGTAGCTACATCGATTTACCTGCAAACGCCGATGCTGCTGCAGAATCATCTGTAGCCTCTGGTGCCGATGTGTCCTCGCTCGTCTGACACGATGCAGGACCTGTGAGTGACGTCACAGCGTGATCTCTCGAGAACACGCTGTGTCTGCACTGCCAGAAGCTGGGCGTTCTGAAGAGAAGTGGATGATACTTCTCGTCAGAACGCCCAGCTAGTAAAAGTAGTAAACACGCCCCGATGTAACGAACATAATACACGCCCAGTTGTACTTTTACTTTTCAACACGCCCACTTGGACTTTTGCAAGCCTCATTTGCATAAATACAAAAATGGTCATAACTTGGCCAAAAATGCTCGTTTTTTAAAAATAAAAACGTTACTGTAATCTACATTGCAGCACCGATCTGCTGCAATAGCAGATAGGGGTTGCAAAATCTGGTGACAGAGCCTCTTTAATGACCAGCCCATTTTGGACCTTAATGACAAAGCTATTTTTTACGTTTTTCAATCGTCGCATTCCAAGAGCTATAACCTTTTTATTTTTGCGTCGACATAGCTGTATAAGGTCTTGTTTTTTGCGGGACAAGTTGTATTTTTTAATAGCACCATTTTGAGGTACATATTATTTATTGATTAACTTTTATTAAAAATCTGAAATTTCGCCACTCTTTTTTGCGTCTTAAACCTACGCCGTTTACCGTGTGGTATGAATAACACAATAACTTTATTCAGCGGGTTGTTACGATTGCAACGATACCAAATTTGTATAGTTTTTGTATGTTTTACTACTTTTACACAGTAAAAACGCTTTTTTTTCTAAATTATTTGTTTTTGTGTCTCCATATTTGAAGAGCCGTAACGTTTTTATTTTTTCGCCGATGCGGTTGTATGAGGGCTTTTTCTTTTGCGGGACGACTTGTAGTTTTTATTGGTACCATTTTGGAGTAGATGCGACTTTTTGATCACTTTTTAATCACATTTTTTTAAAGTCAGGATTCACAGAAAACAGCAATTTTTCTGTCGTTTTTTATTTAATTTTTTACAGCGTTCACCGTGCGGGTCAAATAATGCAATAGATTTATAGTCGGGGTCGTTACGGATGCGGCGATACCAAATATGTGTAACTTTTTTACTTTATTTTGTTTTTTTAATAGTAAAGCAGTTTGTAAGGGGAAAAAGTGGGTTTTTCATTTTTCTTAACATTTTTTTTAATTAACTTTATTAAACTTTTTTTTTTACTTTTTTACTAGTCCCACTAGGGGACTATAATATGCGATTCTGCGATCGCTATTATAATACACTGCAATACTTCTGTATTGCAGTGTATTATGCCTGTCCGTTTAAAACGGACAGGCATCTGCTAGGTCATGCCTCCGGCATGATCTAGCAGGCATTCGCTCCAGGCAGACCTGGGGGCCTTTATTAGGCCCCCGGCTTCTATTGGAGACACAGAAACTCGGCGATCGTATCGCCGGGTGTCGGTGGGGGAGAGAGGGAGCTCCCTCCCTCTCTCCAAAACCACTCAGATGCGGTGCTCGCTATTGAGCACCGCATCTGAGGGGTTAAACGGGTGAGATCGATACTAATATCGATCTCACCCGGCAGAGCAGGGACGCTTGCAGCCCTCAGCTGCCTCTGGCAGCTGAGAGCAGGGAGATTTCACAGCTCCCTGCTCTGTAAACTTATTCCGATGCCGCAACGTAAAAAGTCTATGGCATCGGAATAAGGCCCGTTAGTGACCGACGTAGAAACACGATGGGCCGGTCACTAACGGGTTAAGCATCTAGCGTTTTGCGCTGCGTTTTTACGGCCGTTTTTGCAGCTGTTTTTCTATAGAGTCAATGAAAAATGGCTCCAAAAACAACTCAAGAAATTACATGCATTTCTTTTTCGCGGGCGTTTTTTTTTACACTGCCGTTTTTCAATACGGCCCCCTTAAAAAAAATGCCTTATCGGAACAGAACGCCGCTTTTCCCATTGAAATCAATGGGCAGATGTTTGGAGGCGTTCTGCTTCATATTTTTCGGCCGGTTTTCAACCATTTAAGGCCGGAAAAACAGCTGAAAATAAGCCGTGTGAACATACCAGTTCACACTGAGTTTTTTGACGCGGAAACCAAGTCGGAAACCGCGTCAAAAAACAGCCAAAAATGCCTCCCATTAATTTAAATGGGAGGCTGAGGCGTTTTTTTCCCGCGATCGGAAAAACCGTCTCGCGGGAAAAAGAAGGGACATGCCCTATTTTCAGGAGTTTACGCTGCTGACCATAGACATCAATGGGAGGCAGAAGAAGCATATTTTGCGGCGTTTTTTGCCCGTGGCGCTCAATGCCCGTGGGCGAAAAACGCTGCGAAGATCGGCATGCAGGCAGAGCAAAATCTGCCTCAAAATTACAAACTGAATTTTGAGGCAGATTTTCTGCCTGCAAAAAACTCTGTGTGAACCCAGCCTAAAGTTACAATCTGTTTGCATCCGTTTTAAATTGAACCCAATGATAAAATTAACTCATCCGTTAGACTTCCGTTTTTTGAACTGAGTTAGGCTATGTTCACATCTGCGTCGGAGGCTCTGTTAGGGGCCTCCGTCGCTAATCTGGCAGGGTTTGCGCTATTTTGTCCGGCAAAATCATGGACACCCTGACGGAACTCATTAAAGTCAATAGGTTTCAACCAACGGCAACCGGTGGTATCTGTTGTGCAACGGAACAGTTGGTTCCGTTATTCGATTTTTCTGCACCTCTGACGGAGCAGAACAATGGAACACACCAATGCAGGTGTGAACAGAGCCTAAAAGTTCTGTACTCTGCACATTTATCGCTGTAAAAAAAAATGGATGACTAACATAACGGACGCAAATGGATGGTGACGGTTGCAATTAAAAATCCCTTTATTTTCAACTGATCCGTTTTTATCCATAGGATATGTTCACACGCAGAGTCAAAAACAACAGAAAATTACGGATCTGTTTTCAGAGGAAACAGCCTCTGATTTTCAAACGATTTTGAAGCTGAACAAGTTTTTTGAGGTGTTGTTTTTGGACGTTTTTGGAACTGTTTTTCTATTGAAACTATTAAAAACAGCTGCAAAAACGGCTCAAGCATTGACATGCTCCTTCTTTTTATGGGACTTTTTTTACGTGCCATTTTTTAAAACAGCGGCAAGCAAAAACGCCCCGTCTGAACATTACGCTGTTTTTCCCATTGATCTCAATGGGCAGATGTTTGTAGGCATTCAGCTATCGTTTCTTCAGGCCTATTTTGAGGCGTTTACGCCTAAAAACACTGCGTGTGAACATACCCTTAAATGGGATTTTTAACTGATCCCTATTTTATCCTTATTCTGATCTAAAAGCAGATCAGAATAACGGATTATACAATGGAAGTGTGAATTTAGAGTGGCTATACATTTGCATCCATTTTACATTGAGACCAATAATAAAAATAACCCATCCGTTAGACATCCGTTTTTTTTAACTGTGTAAAAGTCCTGAACTCTGCACTTTTATCTTCGTCAAAAAATGGATGACTAACATAACGGACGCAAACAGATGCTGATGGATGCAATTAAAAAAAAAAATTATTTCAACGAGATTTTTAACTGATCCGTTTTTTTATCCTTATACTGATCTAAAATGGATTAGAGTAGCGGATTATACAACACAAGTGTGAATTTAGCCTAAGAATGTTGATAAAATGTCTTGCAGTTTCTAGAAAAATAGGTGGAATATGACAATGGTAAATTTCACAACCCCATTTAAAAGAAAAACAGGTTGTATGCAAATAAATCATTGTACAATAAAATATTGTGCAACTTCTAATAAACGTCCTCATCATGTGTAAGATCTCTGCTTGCTGTTAGTTAATGAAAACATTATTATTTTTATCCATAGACTAAAAAACGTGCACACACCTAAGGCCTCATGCACACGACCGTAGCCATGTGCACGGCCGTGATTTTCGGGTCGGCCGGCAGCGGACTGTCAGTCGCAAGCCACCCGCAAATCGTGGGCAATGCACATGGCCGCGGCCATTATTTTCAATGAGCACGGACCGCAGAAGATGGCTGTAATAAGACATGTGCGTTCTTTCTGCGGTGTGGGCTCCCGGGCCATGCACGGACCGAGGAAACAATGCTCGTGTGCATGACCCCATAGAAATGAATGGGGCCGCAATTCTCCCGTGGATTTTCGGGGGAATTGCGGCCGCAAAAGCACGTTCGTGTGCATGGGGCCTAATAGTTTGCTATAATTGTATTTAAAGAGAGCCTTTCACCTGCCCATATATGTGTAGCTGAGTGCAGCATGTAATAGGCAGTGGTGCACAAACCCAAACTAAAACTAATCCTCCTCCGTTATTTAGATATCGGTGCCGTTATATTTGGTGCCCGATATGTAACCCCCTGAACTTTCAATGGGGCGTGTAAATGGCAAGGGGGCGTGTAACATCACTGTGACACTTTCCATTCAGCTACGGACAGTTTCACAGCTGCTTGTGCTATGTGATCCCTCTCGCGAGATCACACAGTGTTTCTATTCATTGTCTGACAAGGAATGGAGAGGAGAACTCCATCGCCACCACGGGACATAAAAGGAGAAGAAGAATGTGAATTCCACTTCTGTTCCGTGGCCGCGGGAATATCATTTGCAGCGGTGTCGGAGCTCTCGGTAGACAAGAACGACAAGACTGTGTGATCTCTCACAAAATCACACAGTCTTGACGCCCTTGTCTGCTGAGAGCTAAAGAGTGGGAGCGTGCGGGATCAGACGTTGCTGCCGACAATACTCCCGCCACCATTTACACTCCCCATTGAAAGTTCAGGGGGTTATTTACATATCGGGTGCCAAATATAATGGCACCGATATCTAAATAACGGAGGAGGATAGGAAACAAATTTACAGTGACACCGGGCTTGTGCAGCATTGCCTATTACATGGTGCACCCAGCTGCACATGTAGGGGCAGGTGAAAGGTTCTCTTTAATTAGACAATCCTCTGTGAGCTTCTATAAATATATAAGTGGCATAAAAGTCTCTTCTGATAATTATCAGTGTAGGTAAAGTAAATAAATCTAAATTCAAGGCTGCTTAGCTTGCAAAAGTTGTCTAGACTAAATAGAGTGTAGCAATATCTCAATTGTAAGAAGTATTTGGTTAGTACAGGTTTACATCTGCTGAATGTTAACAAAAATCTTCGCATTAACTGATAGCAAGCAGAGATCTTGAAATGGTGAGGGAATAAAATAAAACAGTATAATAGAAAGTGACTTTTACCAATGTATCAATTTACAGAGATCAAGCTTTAAAAAAAAAAAAACGGAACACCCTATTTGATGTAGTTAATATGGGTAGCGTTACAATTTAGTTAAATGATATCTGTCAGGAGACTATGCTGTCAAGAGACTACAGAGGGGGAGGTCCGTTCTCCTATTAGCCAAAAAAGGCACAAAACAGTGTTGTGCCGTTTGACTAAGGCTTTGTTCACATCTCTGTCAGGGCTCTGTTCCGACGTTTCGTTGGAGCTTTCCGTCAGAACGGAGCCCTGACTGACACAAACGGAAACCATAGGTTTCCGTTTCCTGAATTCAATGGTGACGTATCCGGTGCTAATGGTTTCCGTTTGTATCCGTTGTGCAAGGGTTCCGTCGTTTTGACAGAATCAATAGCGTAGTCGACTATGATTTCCGTTTGTGCCAGTCAGGGCTCCGTTCCGACGGAAAGCTCCGAAGGAACGTCGGAATGGAGCCCTGATGCAGATGTGAACGAAACCTTATAGGCGCTATCTAAGAATATATACCGGACTCATAGTAATCAGTCCACTTTATTCATGAGGGGAGCACTCCCCCCGCCCTTCTCAGCAGTCATTCAGAAGTCATTGTACACGAAGAGGGTCGTGGAGAGGCGGGGGCTCCTTCATGAATACAGCAAACATATAAGGGTATGTTCACACGGCCTATTTACGGACGTAATTCGGGCGTTTTTGCCCCGAATTACGTCCGAAAATAGCGCCTCAATAGCGCTGACAAACATCTGCCCATTGAAAGCAATGGGCAGACGTTTGTCTATTCACACGAGGCGTAATTTACGTGCCGCTGTCAAAAGACGGCGCGTAAATAGACGCCCGCGTCAAAGAAGTGACCTGTCACTTCTTTGGCCGTAATTAGAGCCGTTATTCATTGACTCCAATAAATAGCAGCGCTAATTACGCCCGTAATTGACGCGGCGTTCAAGCGCCTGCACATGCCGGTACGGCAGAAATTACGGGGATGTTTTCAGGCTGAAACATCCCCGTAATTTCAGCTGTTACGGACGCCCTCGTGTGAACATACCCTAACTATGAGTCCGATGTATACTGTAATATCTCTAATTAGCCGTTTATGTGTTGTTTAGTCTAATAGGAGATCTGACCGGTCCTCACATTGTGCTGCCCTTACATAGAGCAGAATAATCTGATGACAGATCTAAAAATTTATTCTTTTTCTTTAAATCAATTCTAAGAGCTAGTACACGTGTTGTAAATACTTTGGATTTTCCGCAACGCATTTAGTTGTGGAAAATCCGCAGCATCATACAGTAGCAGAGGAGTGGATGAGATTTCAAGAAATCTCATCCACACGCTGCGTACGTGATTCTGCACACAAATTGACCTGTTGTGCGTTTTTTTAAGCCGCAGCATGTCAATTGTGGTTGCGGAATTGCCAGTATTTTGTGGCAGGTTTTTCCCCATTGAAATCAATGGCAATCTAAAACCCGCAACAAACAGTCAAGTGTTGCGATTTTTGTGGCGGAATCACAGCTATTACGCCGCAAAAATCGCAACTTAGAAAAAAACACCTTTTACTTATCTCTGACGTTCTGTAGGCCAGGCTCCTGGGATGACTTTTGGTACCATATGACCGCTGCAGCCAATCACAGGCTGTAGCGGCGGTCACATGGGAAGAAACGTCATCCCAGGAGGCCTACCTGGATGATGTCAGAGGGCCGGCCTCCTTGGATGACGTTTCATCCCATGTGACCGCCGCTGCAGCCAATCACAGGCTGCAGCGGTCTCCTAAGATGAAATGTCATCCCAGGAGGCCGGCCTGCCAGCAGGCCGGCTAATGCTACAATTTTTCGCACAATTTGGTGTCGTTTTTCCCATGGAATTCCCTGCGCCACCCTTTGTGAACTTACCCTCATGAAGAAAATGTATCTCATTGTTAACGGATTATTGAATATATATAATACTAATACAACATTTACAATAATGCTTCATTCACATGTGTGCCTTGGAGTCTGCGTTAGAAGCCTCCGATGCAGATTCATTGTTTTTCCGGACAAAATAGCGTAGCATGCAGCTCTATTTTGTCTGGCAAAGCAATGGACACGATGAAGGAAACATAAAAGTCAATAGGTTCTGACGGGCTCCGTGGGTGTTCATCGTGCACTTCTGTTTTTCATGTTTTTCTGCTCCTATGACAGGACAGAATTGTGGAAAACCTAGTGCATATGTGTACAGAGATTAATTTTCTACCTTATATTTTTGCATCATCAAGTCTGTACTATTTTATCACCTTGAAAAAGTGGCACTGTGCCACATGATTTATTAATACTTTCTATATAGAATTTTCATTTTTATTTTTCTGCTTTGTTGCGGCTGCCATTTTTGCAAAAGTGGCAACAGGAAGAACAGCCGTATCAGTTGTCAATGTTGAATTAGCTTCTGTCAATTCTCACTGTAATTGCTTGTACATGTTGAAAAAATAACAGCTGATCATCAGTCTCCAAGAAGGTAATTGAAAAGTGAAACCCATATGTATGAACGTCCTCTTGTCACTTTTGCAAACATATCCAACACAACGGAACACAAAAAAACCAATATCTCCGTAAGTAATTAAAACTGAATTGCCCAACTTTGGCAGCTGCTAGTATACAGTATATAGCCACTTTTACATTTTGGATCAACACTCTTCGTAGTGGAGATTCCGCTGACCAAAAGTATAGATACGATAAGATCAACTACTTTAGCTATACACTTCACAGACTATTAAAAATTTTTTTTAAAATTGACATACAGGATAACAAACCATTGTGCCAGACTTAGCAAGTTGTGTGTAAAGGTAAGTAGTAAGTCACTTTTTTCATACAATTGTTTTCTTTGCTTATTGTACTTATATAGAAAAGAAAATCATTGCCTTTACAAATCATTCCCCTTGTGCAGGGCTACATGCTGGCAGTGTGATTTTTCTTCCCAAGCCTACGGTTAAAATCTTCAAAATAATGCACATATATTGTCATTTCTCCCAGCACAGATGTGTTTTATAATAATTGAGGATGGTATTATTCCTAGATGTTTTACTGCTGAGACTATGTGAGCTATGAGGTATCTATACTTGTTTATATTATATCAGAGAAGATAAAAAGATGAGTGTGAGCCTTGGAGAACAGCTATATTCATATTGTTTGTGTATCAGTCAATGTAATGGTTGAAGGCTGGGACTGGCTTTTATAGAGCAACAATAAAGTTTAAATATCCAATTTTTTTCCTACTTTCTGCATTTTGCAACTTTTTTTTTACTTCGAGGGGGGAGATTTATTAAGACTGAGCCAATCTTAATAAGAAGCAAGCTAGAGTAAGACGCAACAATGTTTTTAAGAGGCGCAATTCTTAATAACTTTGCGCGTCTCCGGCTGTCTGGGCACCACTGAAAAAAAAATAGATCGACTGCAGTGAGAAGATGGTGTAGATTTCCGCTATAATTTACGCCAGTTTTTTTAACATTGTTAACCCCTTCCCGACCCAGGATGAAAATGAACGTCATGGAGCGGGGGGGGGGGGGGGTGATTTTTGGAACAGGCTCACGCACTGAGCCCGCTCCGTACACTGCAGGTATTAGCTGTGTATCACAGCTGACATGCTGCTCTAACAGTCCAGGAACAGCGATCGCACTGTTCCTGGCCATTCAACTAGTTCAATGCCATGGTCAATGGCGACCGCGGCATTTAAGCCGTTAGAAGGAGGGGCGGCCCCATCCGACAGCCCAATGGGACCCCCGCAACACAATCTGGGGGCGCTGATGGTTGACATGGCAGCCAGGGGGCCTAATAAAAGCCCCCAGGTTTGCCTTCTGTCTGCCTCTGCTAAGCCATGCCTCCGGCCTAGTTTGGTTTAATAAAAGTTAATCAATTAGCTATATGTACCTCAAAATTATGGCATTAAAAAATACCTCTCATCCCGCAAAAAACATGCCCTAATACAGCTATGTCAACATGAAAGTAAAAAAGTTCTGAATCTCTGAATGCAGCAACGCAAAAACAAAATAAATCCTTCAGGCCCTAACGTCAAAATCAGTGTGGTACTTAAGGGGTTAAATGAGACGTAATGGATTTCCACTGCATACAGCTGTTATTACTAAAGTAGTGCTACAATATAAGAAGTATGCATGTAGTCCTAGCCTCAGAGGGCTTGTCCGGTTTGGACAACCACATCATGCATACCTCCAAACTTTCAAGTATTGCAAAGAGGGACAACAGATGCTACATGCGTTGCACTCTGCAGCAATTATTTCCCCTGTTAAGCCATGCCTGTATCCCCGCCCAGTCCCCACCCATATACACCAAGATTAGCCCACACAGTATCATACTCCCATAATGCCTCCCCACAGTATAATCCCCCCATAGAATCCCCCACACATTATAACACCCCCCATAGAATCCCCCACACAGTATGATGACCCAATAGCTGCCCCCACACAGTATAATGCCTCCATAGCTGTCCCATACAGTATAATGCCCCCCACAGCTGCCCACCTACAGTACAATGCCCCCCACAGATGCCCCATGTAGTATAATCGCCCCTTAGCTGCCCTCATACAGTATAATGCACCCACAGTTGCACCCATACACTATAATGCCCCTCCCAAGTACCCCCATAAAGTATAAGGCCCCCTTAGCTGCCACCATACAGTATAATGACCCATAGTGACTAATAAAAAAAAATAAAAAATAAATGCTCACCTAGCACTGTTCCTGCTTCAGCATTGGATTCAACTGTATCCGCGTCCCGAGGACGCAGATACAGTTAAAACAAAACAGGAACAAAAATTCCTAAGTGTGCATATAGGAGGCTCTTGGTGTGTGTGTGTGTGTGTGTGTGTGTGTGTGTGTGTGTGTGTGTGTGTGTGTGTGTGTGTGTGTGTGTCTTTGTATTATTTTTAGCTATTATCTATTTTTACTCAGTGGATAAATGAAGATATTTGAAGCACTATATTAAACTGCATGCTTGTCTCTGCTTCTACAAAATGATATTAATATGAGACATAATGGCTATACAATGTATGTTAACACATGGGTCATGATGATATATTACAACTAAGCACTCTTTTAAAAAATATATATGTAATTCGTTCTGTTGGCTTGGACATGACTGTGAAAATGAATGTTGGCACTTCTTAGCTTATGACAAATTACTGAGACTAATAGTTGTCACTAGACTCATTATTGATTATGCCGTTAAGCAGAACAGAACAGGAAAGGTTAGGCACACTTCAACTAAGCAAAAATATAAAAATGACACCTGAGCCTAGAGTTCACTGCACAATATCTCCAATATATCCATATTTTCATATGTCAAAGACCCATTAAAATTAGATGGAAGCAATTTTCTGCCAAGCTCCACAAGCCTCAGCACTTCAAACATACGGCTGATTAGCAGTTCATTATTAATATGGATACAGAAATCTAAGTTTTATGAACACAGATTATGATCTATGACCCAGAAACATTTTTTTACTGGGCTGCTTGAGTAATTTTTAAAGGTATACATAATTCCATACCCATAAAGTAATTCCCTGACCATATTATTGCCTTGAACATTGCTATATTAAATGTATACTGATAACTAACATCAATTATTAGGAACAAAGTTGCAAATTAGTTTGCATATACTAAAAATAAATACAGATCTGAAAGTATACATATTAAATATTATTTATTTTCAAGGAGTTTTCTTGTTTAGTCTACACTGGAAAACCCTGAAGTCAGACACCCTCTAAGGCACAGTGATAGTGAGGCAATTCACTACGTGGAGCTCAAATGACCCACCATATCAAAAGGCCTTGGTTCTCAACCTGTGGTATATCTGTCTAGGGAGTACTCGCACTGTGCTCATACTGTGCTATTAGGTAGCAAAGGAACATTGAGAATCATGGGGACCAGAATATAGAAGTAATTTAACGTGTCACTCAAAGCTCTCAACCATGCACCACCAACCTACTGCATTTCTCTTATCTCTATATATGTAGCCGGGACTCTGTGTCATGTCCATGGCAGTGGGCCGTCTGGCTCACTCACCTCCTGACGGCCGCAGCCATGGGTCTGCGAGCGCTGGCCCCAGTCTCCTCCTGAGGAGTTGACAGCGCTCACTTCCTCTTACCTTGGCCGGGTCCCGTAGGGTGTGCGCGCTCCCTCGTGCCCGCTCTTAAAGGGTCAGTGTGCGCACCGGAGTTAAATGTCAAAATTAGCCCATGAGTACCCTGGACTATAAGAAGGGCCCAGCCCCTTCCTCCCATGCCTGAGCGTTGTTGTCATACCCTAAGTTTGTCTAAGCAAATGGTCTCCTAGTGTTTCCCAGTTCCCAGTGTTCCCCATTCCTGTACCTGTATCCTGTATCCCATGCTACCTGATCAAGTGCTGTGCTGAGCTATAGTTGTGCTGTGCTGTATTCCACGCCTGTCCTGCTACACCACGCCTGACGTCTGCCTGCTGCCTAAGTCCCAGCCGTCCCTGTCATTGCTACTGTCCGAGCTGCCACAGGTACACTATACAAACTATAGACTGGGACCTGCACCCTGTTGGCCAGCTGCCATACCATCAAGGTGGTACGGCCCAGTGGGTCCACGCATCCAACGTGACACTCTGTTCTGCAAGGGTCCTACAACAGTCATCACCCTGTATCACTACTTTCCACTCCCATATCCTAGACTTTTCTCATGCTACTAAGGTTCCCCTAGCCTGTAATGTTCTACCCTATTCTATCCATAGTTCCCCAAAAACATCTCTTTAAGCAATTTTATAACATCACCTAACTCGCTTATATTGTGGAATTTTCTCCCTAGTTCTAATATTCTATTCTTTTGCACATATTCTCCATTTCAGTAGACTAAATATACTGTATTCCGCAAGAATTTCACTGTATCCTCTCACGTATTGTACTGAACTGCATACTAATAGTAATTATTATTATTATTTAGCATCCTTATCATTATTTTCTGCATCACCAAGAAGCCTGTCCTCCCGAGACTTTAGTTCATTGAGTCTTGGATAAAGCAGTGGGTTTTCCTGTTTGGGGAATGCCCTGCTATTAACTCCACATGCTCTGTCAGTAGAGAAAAATGTTCTCACTAGTTGTGTATATCAAACTACCTGTTTAGTGTTAAAAAAAAAAATACATTGTAGTGTATTGAATTGTCAATTAATATTTTTCTCTACTAAAATTAAAAAGACACAATAAGTTACAAATATGAGAAGTCCTTTTCCTGCTCTACTTACCCAGTGCTCAGTAATGTATAAGGAACGTATTACCATTGGTATTCCCATCTGCTTTCAAACGGCATATAGAGAGCTATTAGACTGCAAAGACTAGACCCAGAATTGAAAATCCAGCATTTTGCTACTGTATATCTTTTGTAAAACATGCCACTTCTATATCATGCAGTGCAGACCACAAAGTCCTGACAGTCATGGACCTGACAGATGTTTTTTTCTATGAAAGGTAATTTGTCAAGGTTGGGGCAGAGGAAGTCCCAGATAAAGGGCTCTTTATGGCTGGAAACAGCTGTTTGGAATAAGGCTGTCACACCTTGACGCTTAGATTTGGTGACTTTAAACAGTTTTAGTCTAGTTTAGAAGAAAATCATGATATATTGGACGTTGAATGCATAACAATCGCTACTTTTCACTGTCCATGAGACCAAAAGACTGACAGTAAGGTTGAAAAAAAACCTGTACTGTAATATTTTATTAAAAGGTTTACTTTTATAATGTATAATATAAAATTATCAGAGTGCAGTACAACTGAACACAATATAACTGCATCCACATTTAGTCTGCTATTAAACTATTATTTTGGAATGAATAGCACTTACATTATTGCAACTATATAGCGATTTTCACTATAATAAATGGCAGAATCATATTGAGTAAATATAAATTAACATTGGTAAATCTAATGCTGTTTTTTAATGTTGGTAAGAGATTAGTGTCACATTTAGACCACTAACTGATAAATTGTAGCCAAGCAGTCAATTTGCATAGTAATTACAGTTGTAACAATTTATACGCCTTTCCCGCTGTCTGCCAACATTAGTAGGTTATAATCCATCTATACTTAAATAGTAAGTCATGAAAGAAACAGTAAGATGTATGTGCCATGCAGAAAAGTATCATCTAATTAATAACTAGACTGTTCCTATTTACAGTTTTCTACTCTACCAATCACATACATGAAAGCAACACATACAAAATCAGATAGACAGACAGACAGACAGACAGATAGATAGATAGATAGATAAACAGACAGACACCGTATTTTTCGGACTATAAGACGCACCTGACCATAAGATGCACCCAGATTTTAGACAACAGAAAATACGAAAAAAATTATTTGTTAAAAAATAATTTATTCGGTTTCACCACATTCTGAGAGCCCAATTTTTATTTTATTTTTTTCATCGATTGACCGGTGCGAGGGCTTATTTTATGTGGGACGGGCTGTAGTTTTATTGGCATCATTTGTTGGTACATACGATTTTTTTTATCACTTTTTTTTTATTTCATATTTTGGTGACCAAAAAACTGTTTTGATGTTTTACATTTTTAAACTCACCATGCGAGTTAAATAATGGTGTATTGTAATAGATGGGACTTTTATGGACACAGCGATACCAAATTATTTTATTTTTTGCATTGTGTTTGGGGAAAAATGGGAAAAGGTTTTCTTTTTTTTACTTTTAAATTTTTTTTTTACTCTCCTGAAAATTCATCTAACATTTTTTTTTTTTTACACATTCTATTAGTACCTCTAGGGGACTTGAACCAGCGGCCACTTGATTACATGTGGAGTTACTGAAATAGTGTAACTACGCGGTTTCCCTAACTCCCATAGTAGTGAATGGCAGTTACGGAAGCAGCGTAGCATGCGAGCTACGCTGTTTCCGTAACTACTGCTCAGTTCTATGGGAGTTACGGAAACAGCGTAGCTCAGCAAGTTGCGCTGTTTCAGTAACTCCACAAGTAATCAAGTGGCCGGGAGAGCACAGAAAGCTAGAACGGGATTTAGGGGGCCCTGTTCTAGAGATAGGTGCCGGTCCCAGAGGTGGGACCTGCATCTATCTGACATTTATGACATATCCTGTGGAAATGTCATAAATGTCCTTCATAGAAAAACCCTATAAATGATGCGGTCGCTATTGATCATGGCATTTAACTAGTTAAAGGGGTTTTCCATAAAACACATGTATCTCCTATCCACAGGACCTAAAGTCACCCAAAGCGCTACATGAGAAGCCTGGACTTCCGGGTTCTGTGTCCGGATTATCTGTTCCGCAGCTCCATAGAGATCAATGGAGAGCCGCTCGTGCATGCGCAGAAGAATCCCATTGATATCCATGAAACTGCCGGACACAGAACGCGGAAGTCACAGCTTCTCATGCAGCGCTCTTGGTAACTTTCGGTGCAATTCTCCTTATCGATCACACATGTATCCCCTATCCTGTGCATAGGGGATACATGTGGTTTATGGCACATGCCCTTTAAACTTCCAGGAACAGCGAAATTGCTGTTCCTGGCCGTTATAGCAGCGTGCCAGAAGCTGACACCTGCAGTGTATGGAGCGGGCTCAGTGCGTGAGCCCGCTCCATACATCACCCCCCTCCAGCTCCATAATGTGCCGGCACGTCATGGGTCGGGAAGGGGTTAAGTAATGAAGCGGTCATGGGGCCCGGCGATGCCGGGGCCCCCGACTGCGGACTATAAGACGCAGGGAGTTTTTAGCAAGATTTCTTCTTGCTAAAAACTGCGTCTTATAGTCCGAAAAATACGGTAGATAGACTACATGCATTAGTTTTGTTATTGTAGGGTTGGCACATCAGTGAAGGATTTCTTAGAGTACCATGAGAAAGTTTCTCCCTACCTCACTATCAGTTTGATAGCAAGGGGCCCGCATACTGTTCCTGCACAAGTGCCCTCTACTATCTATGTCCAATTCTAAAACATTACCTTAGGAGAAAATTAGAGTGCTGTATAGACCATTAACAGTGTATAATAGATAAAAGAGTGAAGTCGCGTCTGTAGGCAGGTGCTTGTATTGTGCTGCATGGACAGCAAAGTGAAATGCCCCTCTGCTGAGGTGCAGAAGGGGAGCTGCTTTTATGAAATGATCCCAATATCCTGAAGAATCGGGCATGTCATTAGCTTTGTTAAATGGAAAATAGAAAATAAAATCTACTTTTTGGGTGCTGTTTCTTGCAGAAGAAAACCACTGGTGCAACAAAAAGAGTTTTTTTTTGTTTGTGTAGCGTGTTTCGGAGCAGTACCTGATCTTTTTCAGAATCATATATTTGACAAGTCACAATACAAACTACACTATACGGGCAAAAGTATTGGGGCACACCCCTTAACCCCTTAGGGTATGTGCACACACACTAATTACGTCCGTAATTGACGGACGTATTTCGGCCGCAAGTAGTGGACCGAACTCAGTGCAGGGAGCCGGGCTCCTAGCATCATACTTATGTACGATGCTAGGAGTCCCTGCCTCTCCGTGGAACTACTGTCCCGTACTGAAAACACGATTACAGTACGGGACAGTTGTCCTGCAGAGAGGCAGGGACTCCTAGCATCGTACATAAGTATGATGCTAGGAGCCCGGCTCCCTGCACTGTGTTCGGTCCGGTACTTGCGGCCGAAATACGTCCGTCAATTACGGACGTAATTAGTGTGCGTGCACATACCCTTAATGACGCAGCCTAGTTTTGGTCTTAAGTCTCAGAGCCCATTTTTCAAATCTGATGTGTCAATTTATGTGGTAATAACTTTGGAATGCTTATACCTGTCCAAGCGATTCTGAGATTGTTTTCTTGTGACACATTGGACTTTATGTTAGTAGTTGGTCGATATATTCAGTGTTTGTTTGTGAAAAATAGCAACATTTAGACAAAATTTGGAAAAAATATAATTTTTCTGAATTTAAATGTATCTGCTTGTAAGACAGATAGTAATTTCACACAAAATAGTTACTCACTCACATTTCCCACATGTCTACTATATGTTGGCATTATTTTTTGAACAATTTTTTTTTTTTCTAGGACGTTACAAAGCTTAGAACATAAGCAGCAATTTCTCATATTTTGAAGTAAATTTCAAAAGCCTTTTTTTTTAGGTGCCAGTTCAGCTCTGAAGTGACTTTGAGTGGCCTATATATTAGAAACCCCCATGAAACACCCAATTTTGGAAAGTACACCCCTCAAAGTATTCAAAACAGCATTTATAAAGTTTCTTAACCCTTTAGGCGTTTTACAGGAATTTAAAGCAAAGTAGAGGTGAAATTTACAAATTTCACTTTTTATGCAGAAATTCCTTTTTATTCCATTTTTTATATTTTTTTAATATTTACTGCCCAGATTCTGCAGTTTTTAGAAATATCCCACATGTGGCCCTAGTGTGGTAATGGGCTGACACACAGGTCTCAGAAGCAAAGGAACACCTAGAAGGTTTTGGACCTACTTTTTATTAGATTCTATTTTAGGCACCATGTCAGGTTTGAAGAAGTCTTGTGGTGCCAAAACAGTAGAAACCCCCCATAAGTGACCCCATTTGGCAAACTACATGCCCCAAGGAATTTATCGATTGAAATCGTGAGCATTTAGACCACACAGGTTTTTTTCTGCATTACGTGGAATTAGGCTGTGAAATTGAAAATCACATATTTTTCGGATAAAACACAATCTTTTTTACATTTTTACAAGGAATAAAGAAGAAAATCACCCCAACATGTGAAAATCAATTTCTCCCAAGTATGGCAATACCCCATATGTGGTCATAAACTTCTGGTTGGAAAAACGGCAGAGCTCAGAAAGGCAAGAGTGCTATTTGGCATGTAGATTTTGCTGGATAGGTTTCTGGGAGCCGTGTCGCATTTGCAGAGCTTCTGAGGTACCAGTACAGGGGAAAACCCTTAAAAGTGATCCCATTTTGGAAACTAGACCCATTGAAGAATTCATTGTAGTTTTCATGGGGTGCATGCAACTTTTTGATCAGTTTTTATACTATTTTTTAAGGGGTAAAAATACAGCAATTCTACTATTGTTTTTTTTATTCCTTTTTTTACAGCATTCACCATGCACTATAAATGACATATTCACTTTATTCTGTGGGGCGAAACGATTATGGCGATACCATATGTTTATAGTTTTTTATGTCTCATGGCGTTTGCACAATAAAAGACTTTTTATAAAAAATTATTTGCTTTTTGTATTGCCTTATTATAAGAGCCATAACTTTTTATTTTTTTATCAAGAAAACCGTGCGAGGACTTGTTTTTTGTGTAACTAACTGTAGTTTTGATCAGTACAATTTTAGGGTACATGCAACTTTTTGATCTCTTTTTATGCCATTTTTGAATGGAATAAAAAGAGATGAATTGAAGTGACCAAAAAAATGTGATTCTGGTATGGTTTATTTGTATTTTCTTTTACGACGTTTACCGCACATCATATATAACAACATACTTTTGTAGTTCAAGCCGTTACGGACACGGTAATACCAATTATGTATAGTTATTTATTTATTTATTATTTTTTTAATAATAAAGACCTAATAAGGGAAAAAGGGGGATTCATACTTTTTATTACTTTTAAACTTTTACTTTTGTATTTTTATCCAACTTTTTTGTAACTTTTTTTTTTTGTCCCACTAGGGGACTTGAAGGCAGGAGGCCCTGATCGCTATTCTAATACACTGCACTACATGCGTAGGGCAGTGTATTAGAGCTGTCAGCTACTCTACTTTGTCAGGACCCACTAGGCTTCCAAAAATGGGATAGCCGGAGGCCATTGTTAGGCCTATGGTAGCCATAGCAACCATCAGCATTCGCGATCATGTTGCGGGACGTCGATAGTGCTTTAACCCCTAAGAAGCCACGATCGCTATTGAATGCAACTTCTAAGGGGTTAAGCAGCGGGGACCACCGCGATCGGTCCCTGCTAAAGGAGCTGCGGCAATTGCTGTACGAGACCGCAGTTGTTACATTTCCTGTATGCATCGGGAGGGGAGCCGGAATGGCCGTTCCTCCCGTGACGTACTATTAGGTCATGGAGCACGAACATGATGGCCTAATAGTACATCCAGGAGCGAGAAGGGGTTAAAGTGGTTGTCCACTACCGAACAACTGATGGCCTATCCACCTTATAGGTCATCAGTGTATAATCTGTGGGCATCCGAAACTCGGACACCGCACCGAGCAGCTGCTCCGCCTGCCTGCTGGCACAGAATGTCATTGCACAGTATGCAATATACGGAGCCGGAAGCAGTTGGCTTCGTACATTGCATAGCGGCCATGCTGCAGAACTGCAGCTCTGCTCCTATTCACTTAAATCTGGTGGATAGGTCAGCAGTTGTTTGTTAGTGGACAACCCGTTTAATCATTGAATTCAGGTGTTTTATTCCGTCCCATTGCCACAGGTGTATAAAATCCAGCCCGTAGCCATGCATTCTGCCTTTACAAATATTTTTTAAAAAGATGGGTTATTCTAAAGAGCTCTCTGAATTCCAGCGTGGAAATGTAATAGGATGCCACAGTTGCAGCAAGTTTGTTCCTGGAATATCTAGGAGGGAAGAAATTTCACAATCAACTTTGAGTGATATTATTGCAAAGTGAAAGCATTTAGGAACCACAGAGAGTGAGGTCGCCGAGTACTGAGGCGCATAGTGCATAAAGTTGCCAACACTCTGCTGACTCAATAACTGCAGACTTCCAAACCTCCTCTGGCATTAACATGACCACAAAAACGGTGTGCCAGGAGCTTCATGGCATGGGTTTCCATTGCTGAGCAACTGCATGCAAGCCTTACATCACCAAACACAATGCCAAGCATCTGAGGAAGTGGTGTAAAGCACAGACGCCACAGGACTCTGGAGCAATGGAAGTGACAATCTACGCTTCTCTATCTGGCAGTCTGATGAACAAGTTTGGGTTTGGCGAGTGCCAGGAGAGCTTTATTTGCCTGACTGCGTTGTGCCAACTGTAAAGTTTGGTGGGGGAGGAAAAATGCTATGGGGTTGCGTTTCAGGGGTTGTCCTAGGCGAGTGAAGGGAAATCTTAATACTTTAGCATACCAAGACATTTTGGACAATTGTATGCTTCCAACTTTGGCGGAACAGTTTGGGGAAGGTTCTTTTCTATTCTACCATGAAGTGTGTCCTATGGCACAAAGCAAGGAAAATGGTATAACTTCTAATTATACAAAATATAACATGAATTTGCTGAAAATGGACAACATCTTTAACAAACTTAGCATATGATCCCTTGCTATTTTATATACAATATTTTATGTATATAAATTTTTATACTGTTATAATTGTGTATTACACATTAGAATCAACATCAAACATTCCCTCCCCTGCATAATAATACTATGTTTCCATATAAAGATAAATCTTTGTTAGGCCAGATTCACACGAACGAGTGCAAAAAAAATGACTTTTTTTACGTCCGAATTGCACCCGTGCGGGTCCCGTTTTCACAGATTTTATAAGTAAACTTCATCCATTATTAAGCATTATAATGATACACTCCCCCTATTTTGGCTCCGATAAAGCAGCTCCATCTTTTAACAACAGAGGACTTTTCACATTGAGCCAACAAATACATCAACTATTTTGACCCTTAACGCATTGTCCAATTCCCTGGCTACCAGGAAGCGTCCAACCTTTGTCCGATATTACCTCAAATCTTATATATAAAAGTATAAAGTGCACCTTCTACACTTTCAGCATGAGCGGTAACTCCTGTAGTTCCTCATAACAGCAACAACAACAAAAATATGGAGGTAGCCATCTTTATCTTGACTCTGTAACTTGCTGCAGCGTGATATCACACAACAAAAGCCATTGAAAAGTCATTGAAAAAGTAAAGATAAAGGATCTTGCCACTGTGTATTTATTGCGTTAAAAGTCAAGATAAAGACGGCTACATCTGTAAACATTCATGAATCTACAGGAGTCTGACCAAACGTTGCCCCCTCCCATCTTCTCCCAACCCTTTATTCTCCGAAATTCTTTACTGCTGCTTTTTAAGCACCATAAATACTTTGTATTGTAACTTGTGAAATATATGTCTGATGAAGTAGCAGGTGCTGCTCCAAAACATCTCACACAAACAAAAACAGACAGACAGACAGACAGACAGACAGACAGACAGACAGATAGATAGATAGATAGATAGATAGATAGATAGATAGATAGATAGATAGATAGATAGATAGATAGATATGAGATAGATAGATAGATAGATAGATAGATAGATAGATAGATAGATAGATAGATAGATAGATAGATAGATAGATAGATAGATAGACAGACAGACAGACAGACAGACAGACAGACAGACAGACAGACAGACAGACAGACAGACAGACAGATAGATAGATAGATAGATAGATAGATAGATAGATAGATAGATAGATAGATAGATAGATAATCACTCCTTGTTATAGTTAAAAAATGGTAGTTTATATTTTTATATAGATTCCTATCACTCATAACCTGCTGAACACATTTTAAATGTTGAAAACGCACATCTTACAATACATTAGATTCAATACTGATAATAGAGACATTGGCAATGACTGTACTGTATACATTGCTTAAACATAAAGCAAAGTCACTGGCAAGCAACAACAGGCTGTGGCATCATTTAATCAATTTAGTTTTATTGTGTTGTCTATTTCTGGGCTCATAAACAAAAGTTGTGGGACATGCAAGAGGTGCACCTTTCCTCCATGCCGACAGCATTATGGAATCCAGACAGAATTTTAATTTTAGTTGCTCAGCTGTAGAAATGGGAAGCTGTGCAGCAATGGCCATGGTAGAAATATCTGTCTGAATGTGATCGTAAATCTCAAGAAATGACTACAGAGGGACAAATTTGATTCAAGTCAATCTGTATCCAGAGACTCATACTGAGAGACAAATGTCCTGCAACCAAACTACAAACTGAGTAGGGAACAAAAAGGCTATGTTACAGATTACCAAAACAAGAAGAACAATACACTTGTGGCATGTTCTTGCCTTATCAGATTCCAGACTGAGAACTGGTAACTGTTCTAACAGCTATACATAAAAAATTATACTGAAAAAATTAGGTCCTTTTTTTCCTGTTCTTCCAGTGCGGCGGATAAGGGGTTAAAGGAAGAAATTGGGTAAATTACATGTGGAAATGTTTATAATTTTATATATATATATATATATATATATATATATATATATATATATATATTAAAAAAATCCTAAAACTTGCACAAAAACTTCTGATAGTGTCATACTATTTTCAATACATATACACTCAAATGAATTTGCAATACACAGCCCAAGGACAAGAGTCGTGCGTTTTCTGGGAAAAACAA
The DNA here is from genome assembly GCF_050947455.1 of Rhinoderma darwinii. Classification (NCBI taxonomy): domain Eukaryota; kingdom Metazoa; phylum Chordata; class Amphibia; order Anura; family Rhinodermatidae; genus Rhinoderma; species Rhinoderma darwinii. Next base: position 202,375,088 of record NC_134688.1, read on the forward strand.
AAACATACCCTTTTTTCTAATCTTATTCAAACCTTTAAATCTTGAGGCTGTGCTTGTTTCAAGGATTGATACAGTATTTATAATGATTTGATTTATTGTCTTCAACCTGGCCTAGAGAGAGTAAGGGCACGTTCAGATGTGGCAGAATTTTTAGGGCATGACCAGACGTGGCGGAATTGCTCTGGAATTCCGCTGCGCACAGTCCGCAGCGGAAATCCGCAGCGTACACGTTTCTCCATAGCTTTCCACAGCTTTTTAGTAGGGTTCGTTTACACGTTGCGGACAATTCCGCTGCGGAGCATAGGCTGCGGTGCGGAATTTGGAGTCCGCAGCATACACTGGTTGCGGACGTGTAGCGGGCTTGTTGCGGACTCATTGCGGAATTTCTCCATTGACTTCAATGGAGAGTCAAAATTCCGCAATGAAGTCCGCAGATGTTATGTGTGCCGCGGAGCGTATTGGTTTTACTAACATGACATTTCTTCATTCTGGCTGGACCTATGTATTTCTAGGTCTACAGCCAGACTGAGGAAGTCAATGGGGCTCCCGTAATTACGGGTGACTACGTGTGTGCACCCGTAATTACGGGAGTGTTGCTAGGCGACGTCAGTAAATAGTCACTGTCCAGGGTGCTGAAAGAGTTAAGCGATCGGCAGTAACTGTTTCAGCACCCTGGACCGTGACTTCCGATCACAATATACATCAACCTGTAAAAAAAATAGAAGTTCATACTTACCGAGAACTCCCTGCTTCTTCCTCCAGTCCGGCCTCCCGGGATGACGTTTCAGTCCAAGTGACGGCTGCAGCCAATCACAGGCTGCAGCGGTCACATGGACTGCCGCGTCATCCAGGGAGGTCGGGCTTGATGGCGAAAGAGGGACGCGTCACCAAGACAACGGCCGGGTAAGTATGAATTTATTTTTACTTTTACTAGGGAAAGGGCTGTCCCTTCTCTCTATCCTGCACTGATAGAGAGAAGGGAAGCCCTCTTCCCCTCAATACGCAATGGCTAGTCCGCATCAATTTAATGCCCATTTTAGGCAAAGCCGCAACAGAATCTGCAACGCAGATTCTGTGCGGCATTGATGCGGACAGTGGCGGAAGAACTCCGCCACGTCTGGGCATGACCTTACGCTGCAAATGTTGGATCAGGTCGGGGCAATTACGCAACGAATCTGCACCAACATTTGAATATTTGACAGGTAATTCAGACGTTGCAGATATCACAGCGGACTTGCCACAGATATCAGTTTGTGCATTGCAAAGGCTGAAATCCGCAGTGAAATTCCGCAACATAATGTCCATCCCTGCGGAGTGAAAATTCTGCACTTCAACCTTATTTTCCGCACAGTTATTTTCCGCAACGTCTGCTGCTGCAGAATTCCACTGAAGAATGTCCGCAGCGGAATTCAACAACAATTCCGCCACATCTGAACGTGGCCTAATGGTCCTCTTACATGGCCTGACGTTGGCCGTGTAAACGAGCGACGAGCAACAAGAACACTCATTTGCCCGATAATTGGCCGGTGTAAAAGGGCCTTAATTGAGGTGTTACGTACTCACTAAACAAAGAAAAAGAATGAAACCAGGGAATTTTCTTACATTAATAATAAAATGTTATGATCTATTCTGTTTACACCAGAAGACTTTATTTCACCCTTTATTAAACAAATTATCTAATATAAACATAATGGGCATTATTTCTAAAAGTTACGGCAGACAGAAAGTGCAACATTTGCCCACAGTATCGAATCGGATTGCCTGACTTAGAAAACGTGAACTTTAGTCTGATTAGTTTCTATAGTCAATTGGTCTATTTGTTGCCAGCACCAATTATCTTCTCATAGGCTAGCAATGCTACACTATCTGCCTCAACAAAAGCTAGGTGATTTCAAAGTCTTACAATGCCATGTCTACTATGGAACATAGTGTTAATTCAGAAATAACAAGCATAGTCAATAGAAATGGAAGTCTGCTCTGCTCAGCAATTTGAGATAGAAATGTACATCTCTCCAGTACAGGTGCTAGCATAAATGCAGATTGAATATCTTAGTTCCCATTTCAATGTTTTTTTCCTACATTTTATGCTGTTTGCTTGACGTATGTTAGTGCTGTCAACTCAAATCACACTGAAAACAATGGCCAACATTTACAAAGCAGTTTATGCTAAAGCAGTGGCATGCTGACAGTTTGCAGAAAAATATACGACTTTTCTTATCACCAAAGTTGAAAGTAATGAGAAAAGTTGGCGGGTTCTCCAAGAGTTTAGGTTAGTTATTAAGAGAAAACATTGAAAAGGGACCAATCTACGCCTGCTAATAGCATGTGTAATATTTATTTTCTGCAATCTTGATGTAATGATGGGGGTAGGGAAACGGACAAGTGAGCCCTAATCTACCCGCCACTCTGTACCTGCCTACTTGCAATGAACCGCCCTAGGCGATTGGGTATAACTGGGCGGCGGTCCCTACGCTCAGTAAGTGCACGAGACAAACAGACAAGGGTACACAAAGCTAAGGGAAATGGGGCAGTTGCCCACGGCAACACCGTGAGCAACAAGAGTGGTGAACGAGCCGAGTCAAACCAGGAGTGCACGAGGTACCAAACGCAGAGCAGGAGAGTAGTCAGTAAGCCAGGGTCAGTATGGAGCAGGATCAAATAGTAGGAAGCTGTAGCTGGGCCAGGAAACCACACGAGAAGAATCACAAGCAAAGGAGGAACAGGAAAGGCAGGTATAAATAGACAGAGGGCGGGAGCTAGCTCCGTCTGGCCAGGCTGCGATAGGCTCTCCCACTCCTAAGCCTGCCATCCTGAGTGGTGGAAGATGGAGTCAGTCTCAGAGACATAGACTCAGGTGCAGACTGATTACCTATGGGCGTATACACAGAAGTTGTGCCTGGCAGATCCTTTACACTTGACAGGTAAAAAAGTGCCAAATTTCTTAAGAAGTTGGCACCTTATTATAACTAACTCCACTTTTTATAAATCACCACAAATGCCAGTGTTAGTAAATGGGAGCCGTGGGTAAAAAAATATATATATATATTTTCTATACATATTTTACTCCTGTGGGCTTTAAGCTAAGACTGGCATATGAAACACCAGTCTTAGTAAATCTGCCCCAATATATATATAAATCGGACTTTAAAAAAAACAAAAACAAGTGTGAGGTGGGTTGTGAGAGTATTTTAATGTGTACAAAACTCAGATCTACTCAAGTGAATGTAGATCACCATACAACTACTGTACAAATGTGTTTCACATTTGTTTTTACAAATGAAAAATAATACTATTGTTCTGTCTAAATATTTATCAAAAATCAATGAAAAAATTATAGTTCCCCTTTCACTAATATCTATTAATATCCTCTTTTTTTTATTTAAAAAAAAAAGAAAAGGACAGGTAAAAATTTAACTAATAATAAGGAAAAAGTAAGTATCAGCATGTTTTTGCCTCTCTGCCTTTCGGTAGACATAAGTTTTTTTGTTTTTTTTTATTGATGTGGCTGTATGTGGCCTTGGTCAATACGATTACTATTTTAAGTTTTTGTTTTAAACTTACAATGACTCCTGTCTGCTAGTAAATTATGCTCAGTGTTACAATGACACAGGCTGTTAGGGCAACACTTAGTGTGCCCTAACAGCAGGCTTAGTGAACAGACAGCCCTGGGGTGCTTTCTAGGTATCCATTGCTGACTGCACAGGGGTCTCCCAGTCCCTGATTGCGTCACTGGGAAACAGTGGCTCCGATTCCGGCTATCAGAGCAGAAGCTTATCTGTCATTAGACAGCTGAGCACCGGCTCTACACCTGTGCAAGGCTTATTCTTCAGGTCCGTAAATGCATGTCACTGTAGAAAAAGGCCTCTTGACGTGACGGCTGCCGTAAAAAGTTGTATTGGCAGTCGTTAAAGAGTTAAAGATACTACTGCCTAAAAGGCAAAAAGCAGATGTGATTTCATTATATATACTCCACAAAGGAGCAATACCTTATTATTTCTGCTTTTTACTAATGATTAAAGATGAGTGAATCGGCAAAAATTCAATTGTGTCTTATTGACGGGCAAATTTCCCATTATGGAGCCATATTTCCCAGTAATTCAGCCACCATTGTCTTATATGGGGGAAATATGGCTGTTTATTAGGATTTCTACAGTTATATACATAGTCGATGACTGGAGATGATTTGCACTTAAATTTTCAGATTTTAAAGGCAGTTAAACTTTAACCATAAATTATGAATTGCTGATAATAGAGATTAAATTCATAAGACACTAGTGCTCTAGTAGAAATAGCAAATAAAGCATTTGCATTTTAATGAATAGAAAGGGCACTCCAAAGCAAACTTCTAATAGTGATTTTTTGGGTGCATTAAACATTCTAAAACATGGTTACTAAAAAAAGTTTTTTTTTCAGTCTTTGTAGTGCTTTCAGCAACATCCGTGATATTAGTAGTGCCAGTCGGTATTGAAAAAAATCTTTAGATCATAAAATTGAAGTTGTGTAAGAATTAAAACAGACATTTTGATGAAAATATGAAACCATTCAGGTCATCTCTGGGAAATATGCCAACAAAATATCTTCAGCAAGCTGTGTAGTTCTCATTTTTTTCATTCAGAATTGGAAGAAGAATTAAGCTGAGCCTTATGTGTAGCTTTGAAAAAACAACAATAATCTAGATCATTTTGAAAGAAAGTGCAGTCTTATCTTTTATGAAAGTACATACTTCTGAACTATACATCCTGATACTACTTTTCAATCTGTTCTGGGAAAAGCTGATGTTTCTATCAATATTACTTTATTTGACTGTAAAACTTTTCTGAATATATTTTATTTGGGTCCGATCATCCATTTTTGCGACATGGAACACATGTTCCCTGTTTCCCCACACAAATAACTGCAACAACATTTATATTTTTGGTAAATATTTCTGCCAAAAAATGATTTTGACAAAATAATGTGACTGGGGGCATTCTAAACAGGTGGCACAAGGAAAAAGTGTATATATACTGGTCATTATATTTCCTTAAAGGAACATTTTAAGTCAAAAATAAGGTTAAGCATAGTGTAAAACCTTAAAGTATGATACAAGATACTTCTCTCTTTTGTGTTCCAAAACTCTCAGCCCCCTCAGGCCCTGCACTTGGCAGAACATAGTGGGGCAGATATACTATTTGTGTGGTGCCAGAATTCTGGCCTAAGTTGCTCAATGGCTCAAATCATTTAGATTAATTTATCAAGGAAATGCGCCAAAAAGCACAGATGTTTGTGACTCGTCTTAAAAGGGGTTACAAAAATAATACAACCAAGAGGTGGTATAAAGTTAGAGAGAAGTATCTAAAGGTGCAGTAAATTTATCATCCATCATGAGCCACTGTGATAAATTTGTCTACTTTAAGTCTAAGCTGTCTAAATTTAAGACAGTATTAGTAAATCTGCTCCAGTGTATCAGTTTTGGAGTATTCCTTTAATAACATACACTTGTAGCAAAGCTAAATTTGTAATGTAACTGTTACAACATTTATATGTGTTCATATTTAGTTAATCTATTAAATATTCTTATTTCACGTAAGAATAGGAATGATTTATAATTTTTCAGATAAAACCAATTATTTTTTTCAAAGATTGTTTTTCTAAACCAAGAAGACAACATGTTGATTGACTCAGACAAGAATTAGTTTATGTTATTACTACATTGGGAGATTTACTCCCCTTAAAATATACTACTGTTTATTTATATGAACTGTTCAGAATGAATTCCTGAGAGTCTAAAAAATTAGGATAGGTCTATCATCCACTCAAAATGTAAAATCACATTTATTTAGATACATATTAGGAAATAGCTTTCAGGGGGTTTATTGTAAAATCATTTTCAGGTAATGTAATGACGGGGTAGGGAGACAGACAGGTGAGCCCTAATCTCCCCGCCACTCAGTCCCTGCCTACTTGCAACGACCTGTCCTAGGCGACGGGGTACAACTGGTCGACGGTCCCTACGCTCAGTAAGTGCACGACAGACAAACAGACAAGGGTACACAGAAGCTAGGAAAACGGGGCAGCTGCCTACGGAGACACCGTGAGCAACGAGAGTAGTGAACGAGGCGAGTCAAACCAGGAGTGCACGAGGTACAAAACGCTGAGCAGGAGAGTGGTCAGTAAGCCAAGGTCAATAACAAGCAGAGGATCAGTAGTTCAAGGAGCAGCAGCAGAGCCAGGAAACAAGCAGAGCAGGATCACAGGCAAAGGAGGAACAGGAAAGGCAGGTATAAATAGACAGTGGGCGGAAGCTAGCTCCGTCTGGCCAGGCTGTGATAGGCTCTCCCACTCCTAAGCCTGCCATCCTGAGTGGTGGAAGATGGAGTCAGTCTCACAGACATAGGAGCATTTGCAGACTGATTACCCACGGGCATCGACACAGAAGCTGTGTCTGGCAGATCCTTTACAGGTAAAGCCACTGTCCAGGAAGGTAGATTGGATGTTCCCATTATAGACGTTCGACCTTATTGAGACTCATTTGTCTCAGTTTATGTATATTGGAATGCCCCTATAAACCTGCTCTTTGGTGTTTTATTAGCTTGTAGTTTATAATAAATATATCCTGCTGTAATGGAAATAATCTATCCATGTACTGAATTGCTGGAGATCTTGTGGTGGGCTTGTGCTTACACAGAACAGCCAAACTAAGCAGGCAGAGCTGCAGTGAGGAGGAACAGATCAGACAGGAGATTGATTTCATACTACCCTAGATTCCATATGTGCATTATAGCTAAGAAGTTGTTATAGATAGTAGCTGTGCCTTAATCACACTGAGTTTATAAGTGAAAGCAGCAAAAGTTGAGGAAAATAAATGGCCTGAAAGCACTATCCAAAAGTAGCTACTTACATTTTTATATCCATAACTGAAACTTATTTTATAGTAACAAAGCGCTCAGATGTTTACCATATATTATGAATATTGGCATTAAGACTTCAGTAGTGTACTGCATTTTATGGATAACGACTAGAAATAATTTACAGAAAAATGACTCCATTGTATGATGCCAAACCATTGAAAATTTTATTTAAAACAAAATTATGTTTCACACCATCAAAACATAAAAGATTCAAAACTATAGTATATCCTTCACACGTGTTTACTTTACAAAGATTTAGATATTTATTACATTGATCGTGAAACTCAAAAATTGCTCTGCATAAAAATATTGATGCAACGCAATTTGAGTCCAAAAAGGCATCAAAAAGTAAATGCGGCACTTTGTATCTTCATGACTAATGCAAAAGGGCTAGAGGAAGCCTGAGGCCATTATTTTCAAGAATTCCACTTCTAATTATACTGAAGTTATAATCTTTCTGCATATAGACTGTGTCTGATAGCTCATCTGCATGTGCCTAGTTTCCTCTATGAAGCTTCACACATCTTAATAAATAAATATTTCATCTGCATCAGATGACTTGTCCCATCCAAATCAACACTGCAGCATGCAAATGGGAACAATTTTCAAGATGTATGTCTTTAGCAATCAGGACTTACACCAAAAACTTGGAGCCTTACAGTCAATTCAAACTTAAGAACCTGTTTTATGTTTTCCTGCAATCTAATTGTGTTAATGTTCTAGAGAGATTCAGACAATTTAGAATTCATGAAACGGTCTCCTCAAATTATCCATGGTTTTCTACAGAGTGAACTTCAGCTGGTAAACAGATCCATTATAACAAGGGTGCTTGAGAAAAATAGATGGAAGCAAATGTAGAACTATACAGCTGCGTATCAGTATAGGAAACTAAATATAAAATACAGTCTGGACGGTATGATTACAAATAATGACGATTAGGAAGAATTCAAAAAGAATGACCAATTGTAATAATAATATCTTGGTGTAAATGCTGTGAACCATACTATAAATAACAGCAATTTTATTGATATATTTCATCAAACCGTTAGTAATCACAAATTAGAACAAAACGGGTTATGTGCCTAAGCCTGAAATAACTGATAACTTTAAGCAATACTCAGTTTCAAAGTAATGCAATTGTACAAGTCTCAAGTATACTGGAGGTGTGGACAGAAATTGATACGTTGGTTTTAGTAGCATCTTACAATGCTTTCATGTCAGCAATACATTGTGGCCTATGTACTACAAACACTGAAAGCAACTGTTGTAGTTTAGGTTATTTTTAATACTGGCATATTTAATTTAAGGTTATTTAATATGACAGTATGCCTACCCAATGGTTGAAATGGAATGTGTTGTAGCTCTAAAAAAAATAAAAAAATGTTAATAAATTTTTCTATATATTTTACATTCCTTAAATTATGTCATTCTCATCCCACTACTAGTCAATGGCCACAGAGAAAAGGAGAGACTTCAATCGTTTTATATATCATAGTGCCCCTCAAAAAAACTCAGTGTCAACCATTCCATTTTCAAGTTAAAAATGATGTGCTGAATAATGATTTGATAATGACTTTGAGAAGTTAAATAATTTTGGAAACATGCAGCCACAACTAGGGGGAGCTAATTATATATGAATTTATACAGCTAGTATTGAACTCAATGAGAGCTATATCAGGGGCATAGATAGCGGGGGCAGGCGGGGCATGTGCCCAGAGCGCAACCAGGAGAGAAGGTAGGAGGGCGCCAGTGCAGATACAATTAAATAATATGGCAGCGCAGGAAACTATCCATTCCCTGCTCTGCCATTCACGTTGGCAACGCTCTGGCTGGGAATTCCACTCCTGGAGAAGCCACTGACATCACTATCCATATATGGACCGCTACGTCAGCGACTCCTCCTGGAGCAGAATCCCTGGTCAGAGCATTGCCAATGCTCTTGATGGGGATTCAGTTTCTGGAACCCCCTGGCATCCCTATCCATATATGGACAGTGATGTCAGGAGCTCCTCCTTCAGGAGAGGAATTCCCAGCCAGAGCGTTGCCGACGCTCTGCCCATGTATTCCTCTCCTAGAGGTAGCCCCTGACCCCTGTTTGGACAGTGACATCAGGGGCTCCTCCTGGAATGGAATCCCTTTTCAGAGCGTTGCCGACGCTCTGGCCGGGTATTCCGCTCCGAGAGAAGCCCCTGATGTCACTATCTATATATGGACAGTGACGTCAGGGGCTCCACTAGGGAGCCCCAATGGCGCTATGTACAGGAAGGGGGGGATGTAGTGCTATCTACTGGAGGGTGTGTGTGGCACTATCTACAGGGGGTGTGGCACTATCTACTACGGGGGAGTATGGCAATATCTAAAATTGGGGGTTTGGCACTATCTACAGAGGGGGAGTGGGGCACTATGTACAGGGGAGTGTGTGGCACTATCTACTAGGGCGGGATGGTGGCAATATCTTCAAGGGGGCTGTATGGCACTATCTACAGGGGGTGTTTGGCACAATCTACAGGGGGCGTGTGTGGCACTATCTCATGGGGGGGGAGTTTGGCAGTATATACCAGAGGGTATGTGGCACTATCTACATAAGTGTGTGGTACCATCTACAAGAGGGGAGCTGTGTGACACTATCCACAATGCGGGGCTGTGTGGCCCTTTATACAGGAGGGGCTGTGCGGCACTATCTATAAGGGGGCGATATATGGTAGTGTGGTGTGTAGTAGTATCTTCGTGGGGAGTATCTACAGGGGGTGTGTGTGGCACTATCTACAAGTGGGGGCATGACACTATTTACAGGGGGGGCTGTGTGGCACTATGTGCAAGAGGAGACTGTTCATTATGTCACTATATAGTCTCACTAGCCTCAGTTATACAATCTGTTTTAGTCAGACACACTGACCACTTTAATTTATTTTCTTTTAATTTCTTGTTATGTTAACTAACTTATAGAACTATATTGCTTGTAAAATGTACACTTGGTTTTATGCTCGAGTTACATTAAAAAAAAAGGTGCAAAAAAATTAAATCTCATTGATTGGTAGAGAAAGCAAACATGGTGAGGGGGAAGTAGATGTCGGAGATGTCGGGAATGAAAATGGGGATGGGGGTTGCCAAACTGAACCTTTGACCCGGGTCCTGGAGAACCTAGCTATGCCTCTGGCTATATAAATCTGTATGAAGTGAGCTCCTACTAGTAATTTTTGTGGGTAGCTGGCAAGACAGAGGCAAGCAGGGGCAGCAGGTCAATGGCAGGCCTCCTCTCTATAGCAGTCACATTCCCTGATTATCATCAGAAAATAAAATCACAACATTATGCTTTATTAATTAGGTAAGGGCCGGTTCACATCAGCGTTCGCTTTCTGCTCAGGGTTTCCATCGGAGGTTTCCGTTGTGGAACCCAGCAACAGAAAGTCAAGCGGAAAACACATTTTCCGTATGCATCACCATTGATATCAATGGTGACGGAAACATTGCTAATGGTTTCCGTTTGTCGACTGCACTATTGATTTAGTCGAAAAAACGGAAACCTGCCGGAACGGTGACAAATGGAAACCATTAGCAATGTTTCCGTCACCATTGATATCAATGATGATGCAAACGGAAGCTAAGTTTTCCGTTTGACTTTCCGTTGCAGGGTTCCACGACGGAAACTTCAGACGGAATCCCTGAACGGAAAGCCAACGCTGATGTGAACAGGCCCTAACCTAAATTTCCCACTGTATTTTATGTATAATATAAAATGTTCTTCTGTGCCTAACAAAAACTCTAGAAGTGATCATTCTGAGCAGCGTAAAATACATTAGTGTGCTATTGAGGTTCTGCTCCAAGCTGACGGTCTAGTCATACAGTATATCACAGGTCTAGCATGTCTTTAAATTCCACTGCTTTAAAAAGCCAATTACCTTTAAGACCTGTGACTGTCACACCCACGTAATATTTAGGCTAGGGACATTTTTGGTCTTACGAAGATTTCTGTAAAATCACAACCGCTGAACCTCTTTTACCTTTGAGAGAAAAGTTGCGACTTGTGACTATAGCAAAAATTTTGACCAATTCTTAATTCTCGTAATTGTTGCTGAACTTTAATGTCTCCCTATGAGGGAAGAAAAGTTGCAACCATTGCAAGAATACAAACCACATTGGATTTCTTGTGGTTGTCAAGTGATTTTTTTTGCCCTTGAAAAAACAGAGGTTGTGCGATAATTGTGCTTATTCAGGGTTTCATGTAGTTCGCCACAGAACCAAGAGTCGCCAAGAAGCTCCAGTCTTAGGCTAACTTTTATTGGAGAGTATGCTATTGTAGGGGACATAGATATTAAACAAAATTGAAAAATTCTGTGATGCTGGACTGCAGGGTCAGAGAGCTGTTAATACGAGGAATTAATGTTTACAATATTTTTAACATCTTGTATAAAAATACCTAATTAAAATAATTAACCATAAATTAAAGGGGTTGTGTCGTGAATCTGGTAAATATACTATTCATGCAGTGCTCTGCCTCTACAAATAAGTCTGGCTTCACTGGACAAAATATTGTATCGTTTTATGACTTTGATGGCTGGAGAGTATTAGAAAAGGTAGTTACATTCTTTGATAGTCCATAATGTTCTATGTTTTATTCCACCCTGCTGTTTGCATAAAGTAGTAAGTTTGGACTTTTCTTTTCAACCTTACAGTTAGAGATGAGCGAACCGGGACAACCGAACCCGGTTTCGGTCCGAACTTCAGGAAAAGTTCGGTTCGCAGCGAATCCGAACTTTACCGGGTTCGGCCGAACCCGTTTTGACCGAACCCGGCTACATTTTGGCGCCTGCCACATGTTACATCTAAAATGGAGGATTACAGAAGATCACCTGACATCAGGCTACCCCATAATGCCTTGCAAACGGCTCTCCCAGCCTATCGGGAGGCAGCATAGGGGCGGGCTCAAGCCTGCAATAAAAGTCTATGCACGGAGCTCAGCGGCCATTTTACAGACAGGAGCTGTAGGAATAGCATCTCTGTGCAGTAAGGGAAAGCTTTAGGAATCTAAAAGGCAGGAATTCAGAAATCGAAGGGGCTCATCCACTACTCACTACTCAGCCAGTGTGTGAATACGCTTTTATAAGGGGCTCATCCCCGTTGCATCCAACTTGCAATACAGGCAGCCTAGTAGTACTATAAGGCCCAGCATTCCCTGAGTGCACTGCAGCGAGGCTGATTGAAATTCTCATTCATTGCCATTTGCCAAGCCAGTGTCCGTGTGTGAATACGCTTTTAAAAGGGGCTCATCCCTGGAATAACAATCCAACTTGCCATACAGGCAGCCTAGAAGTACTACAACGCCCAGCATTCCCTGAGTGCACTGCAGCGAGGCTGATTGAAATTCTCATTCATTGCCATTTGCCAAGCCAGTGTCCGTGTGTGAATACGCTTTTAGAAGGGGCTCATCCCCATTGCATCCAACTTGCAATACAGGCAGCCTTTGTAGTAGTGGTAGTAGTAGTACTACAAGGCCCAGCATTCCCTGAGTGCACTGCAGCGAGGCTGATTGAAATTCTCATTCATTGCCATTTGCCAAGCCAGTGTCCGTGTGTGAATACGCTTTTAAAAGGGGCTCATCCCTGGCCGTTATTAACAGGATAACAATCCAACTTGCCATACAGGCAGCCTAGAAGTACTACAACGCCCAGCATTCCCTGAGTGCACTGCAGCGAGGCTGATTGAAATTCTCATTCATTGCCATTTGCCAAGCCAGTGTCCGTGTGTGAATACGCTTTTAAAAGGGGCTCATCCCTGGAATAACAATCCAACTTGCCATACAGGCAGCCTAGAAGTACTACAACGCCCAGCATTCCCTGAGTGCACTGCAGCGAGGCTGATTGAAATTCTCATTCATTGCCATTTGCCAAGCCAGTGTCCGTGTGTGAATACGCTTTTAAAAGGGGCTCATCCCTGGAATAACAATCCAACTTGCCATACAGGCAGCCTAGTAGTACTACAAGGCCCAGCATTCCCTGAGTGCACTGCAGCGAGGCTGATTGAAATTCTCATTCATTGCCATTTGCCAAGCCAGTGTCCGTGTGTGAATACGCTTTTAGAAGGGGCTCATCCCCATTGCATCCAACTTGCAATACAGGCAGCCTTTGTAGTAGTGGTAGTAGTAGTACTACAAGGCCCAGCATTCCCTGAGTGCACTGCAGCGAGGCTGATTGAAATTCTCATTCATTGCCATTTGCCAAGCCAGTGTCCGTGTGTGAATACGCTTTTAGAAGGGGCTCATCCCCATTGCATCCAACTTGCAATACAGGCAGCCTTTGTAGTAGTGGTAGTAGTAGTACTACAAGGCCCAGCATTCCCTGAGTGCACTGCAGCGAGGCTGATTGAAATTCTCATTCATTGCCATTTGCCAAGCCAGTGTCCGTGTGTGAATACGCTTTTAAAAGGGGCTCATCCCTGGCCGTTATTAACAGGATAACAATCCAACTTGCCATACAGGCAGCCTAGAAGTACTACAACGCCCAGCATTCCCTGAGTGCACTGCAGCGAGGCTGATTGAAATTCTCATTCATTGCCATTTGCCAAGCCAGTGTCCGTGTGTGAATACGCTTTTAAAAGGGGCTCATCCCTGGAATAACAATCCAACTTGCCATACAGGCAGCCTAGAAGTACTACAACGCCCAGCATTCCCTGAGTGCACTGCAGCGAGGCTGATTGAAATTCTCATTCATTGCCATTTGCCAATCCAGTGTCCGTGTGTGAATACGCTTTTAAAAGGGGCTCATCCCTGGAATAACAATCCAACTTGCCATACAGGCAGCCTAGTAGTACTACAAGGCCCAGCATTCCCTGAGTGCACTGCAGCGAGGCTGATTGAAATTCTCATTCATTGCCATTTGCCAAGCCAGTGTCCGTGTGTGAATACGCTTTTAGAAGGGGCTCATCCCCATTGCATCCAACTTGCAATACAGGCAGCCTTTGTAGTAGTGGTAGTAGTAGTACTACAAGGCCCAGCATTCCCTGAGTGCACTGCAGCGAGGCTGATTGAAATTCTCATTCATTGCCATTTGCCAAGCCAGTGTCCGTGTGTGAATACGCTTTTAAAAGGGGCTCTGAAATGTCTGGGAAAAAAAAGGTTGTGAAAGGACGGGGTAGAGGAAGAAACACCCATGCCGTCTCCTCTTCCAGTCCAAATGTTGGATCTGTTGGTGCCAGACCCAGTAGCAGCATTTGTGGCACAAGACATGTGCCCAGTTCCACTAGTAGCAGCTGCCATGTGCCTGCTAGTAGTAGTATCAGCAAGCCAGACTTGTCCATCTCCTCCGGTGGGCGGGTTACTTTAGACAATACGGCCATTGTGGACTGGTTGGCTGGCTCGCGGTCATCTCAGCAGGAAGACTCTGACGATCTGGCTTCAAGCCAGGTTTCGTTGGATTCCAGATCCTCTACAGTTCCTTGGCACGGTGACAGTAGTAATATAGGTATTTCTAGCGTTTCCATTCCATCATCTATGTCTTCGCTCCCCCTTCCTAGCGGGAAGCCATCTTTCCTGAGAGTCCTAAGAGACATCTCCTCGGGTGCGAAGGAAGATACTGAACAACATAGTGATGATGATGATTTGTTTTCCGCGAGTCAGCCAACGGAGTGTGTTGCGGCGGTGGTGGAGGTGGAAGCGGTGACCGAGACGCATAGCTGCGGTAGTGGGGGTGTTGGTGGTGGTAGCCGTGGTGGCAGACGCAGTAATGAGGGGGGGCATGGAGCCCGCCATGATGTCACATCACATTCACAACACAGTGACAGAAGTGGCGGGGATGATGAGGAAGGCTATGATGATGATGTTGTTTTAGACAGGACGTGGGAACCAGGTGACGAGGTGATGACGGCGTCAGAGGAGGAGGGTAGTAGTGGCGGCACTGGATGTGATAAACAGCCAAGCCGAGGTAGGGGCAGAAGTCAATCTGCAAAACGTTGCAGCGGTAGGGTCAGCTCAGGAGCCGGTGACGGCGACACAGATGCTGGTGTAGGTTCCCGAAAAAAGCCTGCCAGACAAGGGGCAAGCTCGGGTGGTTGTGGTGGTGGTGGTGGTGGTGGACGTGGTACTACCTCTTTACGGTACTCTGCCGTGTGGCAATTTTTCTGTACCTTCCCAGAGGAGGAAAACATGGCACAGTGCCGTATCTGCAAGCAGAAAGTAAGGCGTGGGCAGGGCAGCAATGTAGGAACTACTGCTCTACGTAAACACATGGAACGGCATCACAAGGCCATGTGGGACAATCAACATGCCCCACCATCATGTACATCTAATGAAGACCCCTCTTCCGCTGCTGCTGCTGCTCCGAGTCCCTGTCATCTAAGTAGTAGCCAGGCCTTATCCACCATGTCGTTGTCATCATCATCATCACTGTCATCTAGTGCTCCTCCTATGTCCCGTCAGTTATCCATTACGGAATCGTTGTCCAATAAGCAACAATATATACCCAGTCATCCACTTGTCGTGCGGCTTAATTCACACCTGGCAAAGTTGTTGGTGGTGCAGTCGCTGCCATACCACCTGGTCGACTCCGCCGGCTTCAAGCAATTGATGGCGTGCGCTCAGCCTAGGTGGCGAATACCTAGCCGACATTACTTCTCCAAAACAGCTGTCCCTGCCTTGCACAAGCATGTGGAGGAAAAGGTGTCCAAGTCCTTGCAATTATCCGTGTGCAGCAGGGTACATGCCACCGTCGACACGTGGAGCAGCAACTATGGGCAGGGACAGTACATGTCTTTCACGGCCCACTGGGTCAATATTTTGCAGTCCGATGCACCACCGCAGCAATGCCAGGCATTACCACCTCCACGCTTGTATGTTTCTAGTTCAACTCCGGACACCAGGCGCCTACCATCCTTCTCCTCCTACTCCTCCTCCTCCTCCTTGCCTTCCTCCTTGGAGGTCTTCCCGTCCCCGACAGGACACAGCGTATCTTCCACTCCTCCTCCCTCCTCTTTTCATAGGTGCAAGGTGAAGCGCCACAACGCTGTCTTACACCTGCTGAGCCTGGGCGAGAAAAGCCACACAGGGCAGGAGCTGCTGCTGTGCATCAAGGAGGAAATCGCACGCTGGCTGTCTCCTCTGAAACTCACACTGGGCAATGTTGTCTCTGATAACGGCAAGAACGTTGTGGCTGCACTGCGTCTAGGTCACCTGACACACGCTCCTTGCATGGCACATGTGATCAATCTGGTCATAACACGCTTCTTAAAGTCATATGTTGGTTTGAAGGGTGTGCTGGCCATGTCCAGGAGGGTTTGCGTTCGCTTTAGACGTTCGTATGCATTTAAGCACGCCCTCCTGGACTTGCAGCGTCAAAACAATCTCCCAGAACACAGCCTGATTTGCGACGTTCCAACACGATGGAATTCCACCCTGCACATGTTGGACCGTCTGTACGAACAGCGGAAAGCCGTGAATGATTTCCTGATGCAGCAGACGGGCAGCGTTTGGAGCCAGTGTAATTTCGAGCTCAGGCACTGGCAGCTGGTTAGAGACGCATGTCGCGTTTTGAGGCCCTTTGAAGAGGCCACACGATTTGTGAGCCGTGACGCTAGCGGAATGAACGATGTTATGCCGCTGATATTCATTATGGAGCAAACGCTCACAGCGATGATTCAGCAAAGGATGGAGGAAGGATCACATCTGGCTATGGATGTTGAGGAGGAGGAGGAGGATGAGGAAACAGGACCTGAAGAGGAGCTGGATTTGGAGATGGAATCACAGGAAGGGATAGGGGACGAGGCAGCCGCACAACATGACAGTGATGGTGGTGATGACGAGTCTGACGACGACCTTGATGATGGACAACCATGGCAGTATGGGGCGGAGATGGAACCAACCGGGCCCTCTGAAACGCTGGCCAGGATGGCGAGCTGTATGCTTCGTTACTTGCGCGCTGACTGTCGTATTGTTAGCATGAAGCAAAGAGATGACTACTGGATAGCCACACTTTTAGACCCTCGGTATAAAGCCAGAATGGGGGAGTTTTTTGCGCCTTCCGAGAGGGAGGCAAAATTGGCTTATTATAGAGAGAAGCTATGCAGCCAGCTTGTCATGGCTTTCAAACGGCAGACACCCGCTGCAAGCATGTCTGACCGGGGGGCCACTCTCCGCTCCCCACTGTCTCATCGTTCCACCGCCTCTGGCAGAGCTACCTCTGCAATAGGCGGCAGCCGTGGCAGCAGCGGCAGCAGCAGCAGCAGCAGCAGCCAATTCAGTTTGGAAAATATGATGACAACATTTTTACATCCAATACCCCGACCTGACACACATCGTAGCACTAGTCACCAAAGGGATGTTCACCATCTCCAGGTGCAGCACCTAAACAACCAGGTTCACTCGTACTTGGACTGTGCCCTTTCTCCGTCAGAAATGCTGATCCCAGACCCCATGGACTTCTGGGTCAGCAGATTGGATCATTGGCAAGAACTGGCCCAGTTTGCCATGGGTGTACTGTCTTGTCCACCCTCCAGTGTAGCGTCAGAGAGGGTATTCAGCGCAGCAGGGGGCTTCGTCACCCCTAAGCGAACAAGATTGTCCGCCAACAGCTTGGAAAATCTCACGTTTCTGAAAATGAATCAAGCGTGGATCGGTGAGGATTTTAAAACCCCTGTGCCTGATGCCACTGATTAGATCTTACATTGCTGCTGCTGCTGCCGCCTGCTACTGCCGCCTGCTACTATGGGATTCTGTCCTGTCCACTCTTTTTTTAATGTGCCGCTGTTGGTGCTGCAGCTGCTACTACTTCTACCACCAATCCACCCCAGTGCCGTCTGCTACAAGCAGGCCTGCCCCACCAGAGGGCTTTGTCCTGTGACTCTCCAGTCTCTTTTTTTAATGTGCTGCTACTACTGCTACTACTGCTTGCACCCTTGCTGTCTGTGTTGGCTAGTACCTCTACTACCACCAATACACCTACACTGCCATCTGCTACAAGCAGGCCTGAGGCCTGCCCCACTACAGGGCTTTGTCCTCCTGTGACTGTCCAGTCTCTTTTTTTAATGTGCTGCTACTACTGCTACTACTGCTTGCACCCTTGCTGTCTGTGTTGGCTACCTCGACTACTACCACCAATACACCTCCACTGCCGCCCGTCTGCTACAAGCAGGCCTGAGGCCTGCCCCACCACAGGGCTTTGTCCTCCTGTGACTGTCCAGTCTCTCTTTTTTTTAATGTGCTGCTACTACTGCTACTACTGCTTGCACCCTTGCTGTCTGTGTTGGCTACCTCTAATACCACCAATACACCTACACTGCCGCCCGTCTGCTACAAGCAGGCCTACCCCACCACAGGGCTATGTCCTGTGACTGTCGTCCAGTCTCTTTTTTTAATGTGCTGCTGCTACTACCAGTCCTACCACCCTTGCTGTCTGTGTTGGCTAGTCTACCTCTACTACCACCAATACACCTCCACTGCCGTCTGCTACAAGCAGGCCTGAGGCCTGCCCCACCACAGGGCTTTGCCCTCCTCTGACTGTCCAGTCTCTTTTTTTAATGTGCTGCTACTACTGCTACTACTGCTTGCACCCTTGCTGTCTGTGTTGGCTACCTCGGCTACTACCAGTCTACCACCAATACACCTCCACTGCCGCCCGTCTGCTACAAGCAGGCCTGAGGCCTGCCCCACCACAGGGCTTTGCCCTCCTCTGACTGTCCAGTCTCTTTTTTTAATGTGCTGCTACTACTGCTACTACTGCTTGCACCCTTGCTGTCTGTGTTGGCTACCTCGACTACTACCACCAATACACCTCCACTGCCGCCCGTCTGCTACAAGCAGGCCTGAGGCCTGCCCCACCACAGGGCTTTGTCCTCCTCTGACTGTCCAGTCTCTTTTTTTAATGTGCTGCTACTACTGCTACTACTGCTTGCACCCTTGCTGTCTGTGTTGGCTACCTCGACTACTACCACCAATAAACCTCCACTGCCGCCCGTCTGCTACAAGCAGGCCTGCCCCACCACAGGGCTTTGTCCTGTGACTGTCGTCCAGTGTCTTTTAATGTGCTGCTACTACTCACCCTTGCCAATAAAAAGGGTCAATTTTTGGAGGGCTTGTGAAAAGCCATTGCTTGTTGCTTTTACATCCATGTATGGAAGAACCCCGGCAGGCATCTGCCAATAAAAAGGGTCAATTTTTGGAGGGCTTGTGAAAAGCCATTGCTTGTTGCTTTAATGCTTTTACATCCATGTATGGAAGAACCCCGGCAGGCATCTGCCAATAAAAAGGGTCAATTTTTGGAGGGCTTGTGAAAAGCCATTGCTTGTTGCTTTAATGCTTTTACATCAATGTATGGAAGAACCCCGGCAGGCATCTGCCAATAAAAAGGGTCAATTTTTGGAGGGCTTGTGAAAAGCCATTGCTTGTTGCTTTAATGCTTTTACATCCATGTATGGAAGAACCCCGGCAGGCATCTGCCAATAAAAAGGGTCAATTTTTGGAGGGCTTGTGAAAAGCCATTGCTTGTTGCTTTAATGCTTTTACATCCATGTATGGAAGAACCCCGGCAGGCATCTGCCAATAAAAAGGGTCAATTTTTGGAGGGCTTGTGAAAAGCCATTGCTTGTTGCTTTAATGCTATTACATCCATGTATGGAAGAACCCCGGCAGGCATCTGCCAATAAAAAGGGTCAATTTTTGGAGGGCTTGTGAAAAGCCATTGCTTGTTGCTTTAATGCTTTTACATCCATGTATGGAAGAACCCCGGCAGGCATCTGCCAATAAAAAGGGTCAATTTTTGGAGGGCTTGTCAAAAGCCATTGCTTGTTGCTTTTACATCAATGTATGGAAGAACCCCGGCAGGCATCTGCCAATAAAAAGGGTCAATTTTTGGAGGGCTTGTGAAAAGCCATTGCTTGTTGCTTTTACATCCATGTATGGAAGAACCTCGGCAGGCATCTGCCAATAAAAAGGGTCAATTTTTGGAGGGCTTGTGAAAAGCCATTGCTTGTTGCTTTTACATCCATGTATGGATGAACCCCGGCAGGCATCTGCCAATAAAAAGGGTCAATTTTTGGAGGGCTTGTCAAAAGCCATTGCTTCTTCTTTTACCACCTTATATGTATGAACCCTGGCAGGCATCAGCCGCCTAAAATGGTAAATTTTTGTACCTTTTTTAACAATGCATTAAGCATACAACATGCACAAGTGCAGTGGTTTCTGTTAGTTATCTCCGTGTCCCATCCGTTTTCCTAGAGCCATACATGTTGGCGTAACTTTGACACCAACTTTGCATTAAAGACAGCTCAAAAGTACTTGGATACACTCATGGGTGACCTAAGAGTGTTATACAGGGCTTCTAGGGCTTTAAAACAGTGTTATACACGATTTTTAGGGGCTTTCTTGTATTACAGGTTCGGTCAGAACTAGTTCGGTCCGAATCGAACTTTTGCACGAAATTCGGCGAACTTGCCGAACCGAACTTTTCATAAGTTCGCTCATCTCTACTTACAGTCTATTGATATCCTGTAGTTTATAGTCTGAGTATAATGTTTTAAACATTTCAAGCTTTCTCTGGTGCCCTTACTTTCTTTAAACTCTGTAGGGCAAATAAGGATCAACTCTACTTTTACCTATTGAAGTGTACCACCTTTTTCATTAGTTTAACCATAGATACTTTTTTTTTCTCCAATGAACGTTACATTACAGCTGTAGTATGAACAGACCATATCAAATTTGCCTTCATCCTTTTTACAGAACTATTCTGTTTTTGTACTTTTGAACTTTTTAAAAACCTTTGGCTAAATGCCCATAGGACTGCTACATTTTGTGCAGCTGAAACATGAGTTCATAAGAGTTCATTTTGCATTTTGTGGACTTTGCACTGGAGAATCAAGGGGACAACAGTTTGGAAGCTTAAAAAGTCTCCATATTGGTGGTCACTCACCTTTCCAAAAATAGATACACATAAGGGGATAACCCTGAGACAGAAAGATAATTTGTGTGTATGCTTTTTGCGTATGTATGTGTTTGTTAAACTTCGTTCACATCTGTGTCGGGTCTCCGTTCATGGGTTCCGTGCGAGCTTTCCATCAGGGGAACCCATGAACGGAATCCAAACTGAAACAAACGGAAACCGCAGGTTTGTATCACCATTGATATCAAGGGTGACAGATCTAGTGCAAATGGTTTCCGTTTGTCACCGTTGTGTAAAGGCATGTTCACACGTGAATTGCTGTGGAATTCCACTGCCGACAGTCCGCACTGGTAATCCGCAGCAGACAGTCTGTCCATTGGTTTCCACACCTTTTTAGTTATCTTCGTGCAGACCCTTGCGGACAACTCCGCTGCGGACCATAAGCTGCGGTGCAGAATTTGGTGTCCGCAGCATACACTGGCTGTTGCGGACTTGATGCGTACTTGTGGCAGAATTTCTCCATTGACTTCAATGGAGTTGCAAAATTACTCAATGAAATCCGCAGATGTAATGTGTGTTGCGTTGCGGATTGCTTTCACAAACAGGATATTTCATCATTCTGGCTGGACCTATGTGTTTCGAGGTCTATAGCCAGACTGGGATGGAATGTTACTCTTCACCTGAATCCGCAACAACTAATCCGCAGCAATTTACTTCACATTTTAGGTAAAGGCGCAACGGAATCTGCAACGCAGATTATGTGCGGCATTGATGCGGACAGTGTCTGCAGAAATACGCCACGTGTGAACATGCCCGTACTGTGGTTGCTTTTGAATTAGTGTGTATGTCATTGTATTTGTAAAAAAAATAAACCAAAATATTTTTTCCTAACATGAACTCAATAAAGTTATATTTATACAATATATCTTCTCTCTTCCTACCATATTAACTAGTATAGTTAGAACTGAGTTTAGACATATATAGAAAAATATGTATGAATGTATGAAGTTATCTGCCCATACCTGGATTGCATGTAAAACCACATAGCAAATTACTTGTTGTGCAGCTTGCAAAACTATAATCAAAACATTTTTTTATTCTAGAAAGTTGTCAGGGAGAAGGATTGGCAATAGGAACTTAGCACAGGCAATGATTTCATTTACTACCACAACTCCAGTGGGAAAATAAAGAATATTAACAAAAGGCAGAATGTTAAATGCCCCCTGCTAGAGGGTCTTGTATTTTCAAAGCAAACAATGTTTTTGACACTCAGAACACACATATATCCTTTTATTATGCAGTAGGATTGAATAATACAATTTTGCTAATCAGTGAAAGTTTATTTGAGGAGGAAGTCAAAAACAAAGAGGCAGTAGCCAAATTTTCCTCATCATATTGAAAAACTATTTCTCTCTACCTCCAAATATGGAAATATGGAAATTAAAATAAATACTTGCATCAACTTTCCAACTTCTGCAAAGTAATATGATACAATTGTGAAATTATAAGTACATATATGATATTAGATCCAGTAAATGGTCCCTCAAACGCCCATATGGAATTCATTAGGGAACATGCAGTGTATTCCAATCAGCTCCTTTTTGTAAATGTGCTGTGGAGTGGGCTGCATGGATGTGCTGATAAGAATACAGTACGTATTGGAAAACATATGTTAGTATTGTATTTACATTAATATGTTATGCACTGTATATGTTTATCTAATAGAGTTATTTATTTTTTTAACAAAAATTGTGTTTATTATATAAACCCCAAAAATAATGGCTTGGAAATATTCCATCACAAATTTAAGAAAGATCAAAAGAATAATATTTGTAAATGCCATTATACTCTAGAATGCAGGTACTGTACCATTCATTTCCGGTATAATGAGAGGAAGATTTAGTCTCTCTATGTAAGTATTAAACTGGGATTTAGAGCCTTGTCAGTTTCAACCCAGTTTCAGTGCAGTAGTTGAGAGACATCTGCTGTACAGTAGTTAAAAATTTAATGAATAGCATGACACGGAGTCAATCATTTTAATAATTCTGCTGTGAAATGATGGGAAAAGAAGACAGAGCAGAGAGAAAAAAATCAAGTTAGATCCTTTCTGCTTTTAAATGATATAATACTGAGTTTCCACATGTAGTAGGTGTAAAACACAAAAAGCTACACAATTTGTAAACCAAGGATGAAAGGTTTCTTAACACCTTTTCTCACTGAATAAATTCTCTGTAACAAGGTGAAAGGGATAATTTGTCAGACTTGAGCTACTTTTGAGGTCAATCATGAATATTACGTGAAGTCTGGATAGTGTAATAATGCTCTAAAATGGAATGAGACTAGTATGGAACTCTATATTGTTTATGCAAGTATTAGATACAGATGTAAGTAGGAGATGAATTAAAGATAAATTTCAGTCATTCCATAATATTATGTTGATGGTTCTATAGGGTTCCAATGATAAAATGTATTGATAATTGTACAATGTAAATGTATACTTATTATTAATTTTATTTCAGCTGGCCAATATAATATATAATATTTGCTCTTGCAGAGCATATCTTGCCCAGTAATTGCACATGAGGATTCAGGAGCACAGTCAAATCTTTATTGTTGATTGTATGTTTTACTCCTTGTTGTGCCTGGACACACATGCAGGTTAATAGCAGGTCTAATTATGCCATATACAGTATGTTGTTTCAAGCCATTTAACCTTAAGTGTTTAATACTTATAGCTATTCCATTAAAGGTGAGGACCCCATTGATGTTTACTTTTCAGACCCAGCAAAAATGGGGCAAATTTTTTTTATTAAAAAACATAATTTACAATAATGATTATTCATTATACACCAAATACCATCCATATAAATATATATATATATATATATATATATATATATATATATATATATATATATATATATATATATGTATGTATATATATATATATATATATATATATATATATGTGACATCCTGGGAACCACTTAGCTCATGGAATCACCATCTCCCAGGTGAGATGGTTGGCACACATAGAAAGTTCACTCCAACTCCTTGATTAAAAGGTTTAAACCGGCCGCAGCTAGCTTTATTGTCTTCACAACAACAATCAGTGGTACAACAATAAACATACAAAATAAACCCTAGGCCGTCCAGCCTCTAACTAACACATTCAGTGTCCCTCACTATGTGACACTGAGCCTTGTGCCCAGCACCTCAAAACCTTCACAGCTTTACCTCACACGGTGGTGACTCTCACAGGCTAGCATGCCTGTCTTCCCCAGACTGAGAGCCCTGTGTGAACAGCACACACCTGAATTAAAGAGCAGTCTCAGGTGAAGCCTAACTATGCTCATCAGACAGCCCAAGACATGGACTGTCTGTATGGAGTGGAAGCCCGCACTTCTCCTTCACACTTCAGAAAACCAGGCCCTATTCCAGGCTCTACACCAAAGCAACAGCAGAGAAAACCCTCTCTGCTGTACATGCTCCCTGGTTGCTTAAAACCTGAGTTTCTGCACTGTCCAGTAGCTGCACTGCTACAATATATATATATATATATATATATATATATATATATATATATATATATATGTGTATAGTGTATATGACATACCTGTGATAAGGTTAGATCAATCCACAAGTGGGGCCAAAAACTATTAAAAACCTAAGAACCATTGGGAATTCAAATACATACAACTGAAACAAATATAGTATATAGTATAAAAAATAACTGTATCCAGAGGAGAAAAAACATAAAATTTAATTCTAAGTAAATTGATCAAGGGATACTAGATGTTTCTGGGAACAACAAACCCCCTGTATTTGATTGGTTAGTCCAGTGTCATTAAAAAATCTCATACCAATAATTTCATGCCTGCTACATTTGTTTAAATTGAATTCTCATCTCTTAGTAAAAAAAAAACAATCAGAAATATAATATCTTCTTACATTTGGAAACCAACAGCTAACTGGATCTGTGCTTACAATAGAAATGTTTTATGCCCATTCATTTGCATGCGATGAATCATTGATGATTTTCTCATAGTTTGAAGTGGTTGTAAAACCCTCCAGTAGCCTGTCTGTTGTAATAAATGGGCTGTGTTGATCGTTTGCATATTTGGTCTAAAGTGACAAAGACACCGGCCTGCAATCTTTTTTTATTACACTAAGAATAGTAAATTGTCAAGGGATCAACAAATTATAATACGTTAAAAAGCCATCTAAATAAGGCATTGTCATCACAGTTTCCTTAAAAGAACAAAAATGCATGCAGATATTGGAGAGGATTTATTATCACTAGCTCTGTGACTTCAAGCATTAAAATTATATATGAACTAATTTAAAAATGGTGGTTCTTCTGATATAACATAAATAATATAAGACTTCAAGAGTGCTGCATTATTAAGAAGGATTCTCAGTAACTGAGCATGAAACCTGTCGTTTGAGAAGTCAATGATTAAAGTATTACAGTTTCTTAAAGCATTGATTACATGAAGTTTGTATTGTGAGATTCAGATTACATGTCACAGGCTTGACTTGATGGACATTTCTACTAATGTTTCAGTATAAAATAGGGAAGCAGTTGGTGCTATATTACAAAAATAACAACTACAATACTACTACTACTACTACTACCACTACTACTACTACCACCACTACCACTACCACTACCACTCTACTACTACTACTACTACTACTACTACTACTACTACTACTACCACTACTACTACTACCACCACTACCACTACCACTCTACTACTACTACTACTACTACTACTACTACTACTACTACAACACTACTATCAATAAAAAACTACTACTGCTACAACACTACAACTAGTAAAGAGCTACTACTATTACTACTACAATTACTACTACTACTAATATTACTACGACGACGACTACTACCAATAAAAACTACTACTGATAAAACACTACAACTAGTATAGAGCTACTACCACTACTACTTCACTGAATTGTCTTTGACACAGTGGACGTGTATTTATCCACTACTCAGGGATTAATCATTTACTACTACTACTAGTACAACATTTACTACTATCAAAATAAAATAAAAATTGAAAGAATGCACACAGTAGCCCTGCATATGTACATGGACCTGTTCTGCAGACAGAACCTCTTAGCCAACCATAGATGCGCCGTCGAGAGCAATGCTTAAAGAGGAGAATACGACTGTAGATATGGAGACCGATAGAACATGGCTTAATTTGTTTTCTGTTTGATTCGTACAGAATTTGTCAGAAATAATACTATGTGCTTCTGCATGAAATCGGAGATACAGTAAGGCCCCATACACTTTTAGTTGAACAGAGTTGAACAGGGATATAATACGACCGTGTGTCTGAGGCCTTATATGAGAGAGGAGATTATAGCTACATGAAGGAAACACAGGCTGCAATTTCTTAAATATAGCACAATCTTCTTCTCTTGTAAAATGAGGTCAAGGAGGTATAAGACCTAGGCAGGGTAATCGCGGAAAATATGGAATAAAGAACTAGGAGTGATGTCAAAACAAGGTCTTTACCGAGACCGGTGTTACTTCAAACCTGGCCACAGCAATAACATTAAACACTTTTTGGCAATAATACTTGAGGGGCACAGTTTCTTAATAAAGGTTCGGTTCAGTTCTGGCAGGCTATAATGGGTGGCTGGCTCACCACTTGTAGGACAAAGTCAAGGGCATGCCTTCCTGATACAGGCTACGTCCTCTAGGCAAATTTGAAGCCTTGCACAAGGCCCCTGGAAGGCTGCTTCTACTGCACCTTGGGGGAGGCTCCTGCCCATCACCCGCAATGGCTCGTGAACCCACACAGACCCAGAGCTGCACTCGTGCCACTCGGCATCAAATGTAGCTTACATTGAAGCTTGTCTATGCCCTGAGGTATAAACAGCAGCCTTTTATATAAACACTGGCCCCAAAAGAGAACACATAATAGCCATGTTGGTCTCATCCTCTCCGCTATTATCCACTCAATCCACTCAATCCTCCATACTATAGAAGAACAGGATTAGCTCGTGCATGTGGAAACGGCTAACTTTTAACTATACTTTGTATCAGAGGAAGAGACTTGGTAGCAAGAAATTGTTTTTCCCTGTCATTTTATATGAAACCAGAAGATCATGTTTTTTAAAGGGTTTTTCCACCATAAAAATCTGATTAATACTGCTGCCTGAGATGGAGAAAGATGTGGCTTGGCTTCTGTCAATTTGCTTTATTCTTCTCATTTATTAACACAATGGAAATTTGAGAAACTAGTTGGTAGGGATGCCCTGCCCTGACTAACAGCCACAGTCCTTTTTCAAAGGGTTTGTCAGATCAATTATCATTAAAAAAAAACAGTCTGCCTCCAATTATTAAGTTTAAGAGCTCATTCAGATGTTTCAACGGAGCATGTGAACGGTCCGTGAAAAAAAATAGCACATGTCCTATTTTACTGGGTGTCACGCATCCCTCCATAGACTCTAGTCTATGGGAGATCCGTGACAACGCGCCCCACACGTGTCCACCTCGGACGTGATAAAACTGCAGTTTTTTACGTCCGAGGTTAGCTCGAGGTTAGCTACACTCTTGTGAATGTAGCCTAAGGCAGAGTTTGTAAAGATAAACTTAAAAGGAGGACCTATTTTTATAAAGTTTTCCTCCACTCCCATGGGTAAGATGAGTAAGATATAAAACACTAGGAGGAAAGTTTATAAAGAAAGAGGTATTACATTTACATTTATGGTGCCATATTTAATATGAAATTGCTCAGTGTACAAATATGTACATTTTAGCTAACACTATCAGTTTGTCATCATGACCATAGTAACACAATTATTTATAGAATAACTATTTCTTACTGGTTAAGGTGTAATGTATGCTGTGCTAGCAGAGTTGCTCGGCTTTGTCCAAGTCTATTTGTATGTTATTTGTGTGTGTGGTTAAAAGCTTTTTTCCTACTGATTTGATGCCAACATATCCAATAAAGTCTAAGTGCAGGGTTTGTTTTTGGAAGCATGACTGGTCTGAAAGGGTTTAAATTTATGAGAAATCCAGTATAGGTACAGTGTAGTACAGGTACAGGTCATTCACGGGGAGTAAAGTAAGATGGCTGGATTGTTATGGAAACCTGATGTAAAACAAGAATATGTTGAGAAAGGTAGGCCCTAGAGATCAGAAACCGTGCATAAAGAACAGACAACAGAAGTTCATTTATATTTATATATATATATATATATATATATATATATATATATATATATATATATATAATACATGCTTTACTACCTCAACATTTAATTTCACAAACCATATTTGTCAGAGATATCTTTTGTTGTTTGATCGATGACTAATTTTGGACTCAAATCTGTAAATGTCCTTGAAGAAATTTTGTAAGTATTAATTATTTCAGCTTATATCTATGTTAGAATGAATAATTAAACCTTAATGATGTAAGTATGTTGTGCCTAAAAAACAAAAAAATAATGAATGCACAGAAACAGTAAAGACTTTATGGACCCTACAGTGGCTGTCATTTACGGAGAGGCAGCAACAACAGCGGTTCTGAGATCTGACAGGCCTGTTCCTTGTTGCATCAAGTTGTTAAGAGCGAGGGTGGGATTCAGGTAATTCACCCTAACCGTTTTTTAAGAATTTAGCCAGTTTTCTGAACAAGAAAGAAACAGAGAAACAGAGTCCCAACCTGGTTCTACTGCTCTTGCAGCAAGCCACACCAGCCTACCCTGCAAACAAACATGAACACATGAAGTACTGTACACAAGTAGTGTACAGTAATTTTATTCTAACAGCTTCACAGTCCTGCTACCTCACTGATCCTAGTCCACCCTTCTTCCTGCCTCTACATTCCACAGTACTGGCACAGACTGAATATGCCAGTACTGCATGCTATTGGCTAGCAGCGTTATTATGATGTCACAGCTGCTGAGCCATGGGACGGGGAAGGAATAATGATTGGTGCCTTTCCACGGGTCTGGATTGATTTGTTGGCTTGTACAGGTAGGCATGGTAGGGTGAGGAAAAGACTGCATTAAATTGTATTAATGCCTTCTCTAGATACCTCGTCAAGTGGCTTTGCTGTCCCAGATACCAACCTAAGGGTCTTTGCTTCCCTAAATGCCCCCCACTTCCTTTTGTACCTCTGTTCTAGATACCCCCATTCCTTTCAGGTGCCTTTACTGCCCTAGAGGCCTTCCGCCATTCTCAGGTGCCTTGCTGTCCTAGATACTCCCTCTAAGGTGCCTTTGCTGCCCTAGATACCCTTTCAGATACTGCTGACTTAGTAATTGCTGCGTGCGCTGCACGTCTCAGTCCCCTTCTTGTAGTGTGCTACTTAACTAAATGGACTGTGACCACTTATGGTGCTGAATATGTACATATTAGTCTATAAGTAATAGATGACATTACTCTTCTGAGTGTGGGTAGTTAGGTATGTATGTAGTTATATTCATAGTGTGGCTAATAAATAGTAAATTCTTGGCGAAAGTAGCATACATAAGTTTGGAAAATATATAGGATATAATTATTACTACTACTGCTATTATTATTCTTTTTCCACATTTTTACACGGTGCATTTAAAGTATTATTTAGTGAAATAATTTTCTAAGGCGCGCTGTACACCCTGTACACTTTGTCAGCCAAGTAGGGAACTAGTTAAAAACTTTAATTCTACCCCTGGTTAAAAGGACAACTGCCACAAGTGCAAGGAAAAAAAAATAGCTTTCTAATGATCTGCAGAGTGCCCATAACAGTTAAAATGTATGGAATTTGAAGATTGCTGAAAACTCCAACCTGGGTGAAGGTTTCTTAATTGCAGGGTTTATAGTTAACTAATAGATCCAGATTGCTCTTGAAAAATCACAGCCGTATTAGTTAATCTTGTCAAACACTATTCTTCTTATTCTCTATTTTTTTTATATTCTTCACTACTGTGTCAAGCTGAACACCATCCTGATGATATGGATGGTGCAAGACTTGCTTTCAATGAAGTAGAAAGTTAATATTTCTGAGCAAATATTTGATAGAATGTTAAAAACCGCTTTGGACAATCACTTTTAAATGGAAGGGTATCCAATGACAACTTGATCACAGGGCATTTCACTGCTAGGAACTCTAGCTATTGGCTGGTGTAATATTCTAGGAAATCCATGTAATGTTACAGTTTCCTGCAGCACAACCCCAGGTGAAATGAAGCATTACACAATATCCATTCAAATCAGTGGGCTTTCTGTGTAATACATGGACCTGCCTGGTCATCAAGAAAGGGAAACAATCTTTATAGGTTATATAAGCAAGTTAGCCAAGTTAGGTTGTAAAAACAAATCACATGGCTCATTAACAAAATTTAGAATATTCCCTTTCTACCTTGAATAGATTGGTCAATAATTTTACGACATGTCAGAAAATATCTTTGTTCAATATAAAAAGATACTTATAAATTACATGACAAAAAAAAGCAGCTCGTCTCAGGCATTGAATGCTCTGAGCACAAGCGTGTTAGGAAATATTGGGATCAGATGGCTCAGAAACAGAGAAATGTAGCACAAATATCAATAAAATCTTTTGGTTTTTTTTAATGACCCAATGCTAAAATCCAAACAGAGTGGCGCTTATGAGTTTCAGGCATAGCATTCAATGATATACAATGAAGCCGGACATTCTGAATCGTAAATGTAAACATCATCTTAAAGGGGTTTTCTCCACAGGAAAGGTAATAAATGTCAATCCCAAGAACGGGGGTCGTGAAGTCCCCTATGTGAATGGAGTGGGACTGCACATTCTTGGCCATCTATCCATTTACTTTCTATGGGGCTGCTAGAGATAGCTGAGTGCTATTTCCAGCAGCCATGAAGACAGTAATTGGAGCGATGGCTGTCACACTCCTTCACATAGGGAAGTATGGGACCCCTGTTCTCGGTATGGTTGGGATCCAAACGATTGGACCCCCACCGATCAGATGATCATAATGAGAAAACCACTGTAATTTTTTTTACCTGTCCACTAAATGGATAAATTCTAGCCTGATTGTCAAACATCGCACAGTAGATTGAAATGCATATATGCTATTGGCTGTACAGATTAACAGAAGGCAATTTGAAATTTGAGTGATAAGCAGAACAAATGCGTTTGAATTGTTCAAATCTAATGCTTTCCTAAACTTGAAGAACAGTAATTGAAACTTGTTTTTTTTTTTATATATTCATTTATCCATTTTATTAACACAAAATATTCTTTAGATGGTACACAAAGTAGACCATAATGGCTTACAGCAAATACCTAATTCTGTGTATTTTAAAATAACTTCTATACACCTGTTAAAAAGAAGGACCTATATTTATTATATGTGTTTATGCTTTTTCTTCCTTCCTCTGAATAATAAGTGACAAATCACATATTGTAAAATATAGAAAGTTGACTGGTAGACTGTCCCTAAAGCCAAATAACTTTTGCCTACTTCAGAAAATATGTAATTTTCCAAGGTTGTTAGAATTCAAACTCTTTCTATGATCAACCCTTCGTAATTTATACAAAATAAATGCAGCATTGTTCTTGCTACATTCTATTTGCAGAGAATGGCTTAGACAATCTAGGTTCAAAAAGGGTTCTCTTGTGTTGTGGCGAATGATTACAAATTACTTTCAAATCACACATGCAAAAGAAATAATGTACATTAATTAAGAGTAGAGCTCCTGAAAGCATGGATGTGAATTAACACTAACAAGAGAAAATGACGGATCGTCCCTTGTATGTCCCACAAGATCTTAAGCATCACTCTCTTTGCATACAAAGTACATCCAGCATAATGCATCTTTTCCATGGGGAAAGTTTGTGAGTGTTAATGAAAGTTAAAAGCACAAGTTTTTTTTACCCACCATCAGGATCAAGAAGATTTGCAATTCCCAAGTGTTGCTGGGCAGCGTTGAATGCATGATCCAGACGTTGAACAGCAGATTGTTGGCAGAGAACGCTATTCCACTCAAACAGATCCGGCCTGCAAAATAAATAAATAATATTTTATTTTACAAAAATAAACCAAAAGAGAACTATAATGGTTCAAAACAACAATAGGTTGTATAGCTTTTTCAATCTGATGTGCATAGTATGATTGTGGACCGCCAGGTCTACTCACCCCCCGGCGGCCGCAGTCATCAGCCATGGATTTGTGAGCGCTGGCAGGCATCCCCTCCCAGGAGACGCCAGTGCTCACTTCTGCTCCGGTCCGCTGTGTCCCGTAGGGTGCGTGCGCACGCTCGTGCCCAGCATTAATGGGCAGTGCGCGCACAAATGGAATCATCATTATCAACTGCCCATGATACCCTGGACTATAAAAAGGGCTCTGCCCTTCTGTTCCTTGCCTGGGCGTTGTTTGTTTATCCCATGTCAGTCTTTTAAATGGTCCCTTAGTGTTATCCCGTTCCTTTTGTTACCCATGCCCTGTTACCTGTATCCTGTGCTGTGTTCTTGTTCCTGAGCCTGTTAGTGTTGGAGTCGTGTCCTACTGCATCTGCTGTTGTCTGCCACATCCAGTGTCATCTTCCACGTCCAGTGTGATCCGCAAGGTCTGGCGCAGCCTGCTGCACCTGCTGTCATCGGCCACGTCCGGCGTAACCTGCTGCACCCACCTCCATCCGTGCCAAAGCCTCGGCTACTGTCTGGACTATTCAGGTACTCTAGTGCAGGACTTTGTATTGCTGGGGTGCCCTGTTGTTTGGCCAGCTGCCTCCCCGCTACGGCAGTGTGGCCTAGTGGCTCCACATACCCTCAAACTGTGACAATGATATCGAGACAAAAGGCATCTCACCATTGACTTTTATGTGAATACATGCAAATGGCCTTGATATGCAGTGATGTAAAGGGGTTTTCCAATCAGGCACATTTATGATACATCCACAGGATATGTCCTAAATGTCAGATAGATGCGGATCCCGCCTCTGGGACTCGCACCTTTCTCTAGAATGGGTCCCCCTAAAACCCGTTCTACCCTTTTTCTGCTGCAGGTGCCTCCCGGCCACTTCCTGACTATATGGTCGGGAGTACGAAAACAGTGTAGCTCGCTGAGCTACGCTGTTTCCGTAACTCCCATAGTAGTGAATAGCAGTTACGGAAGCAGCGTAGTATGTGAGTTACGCTGTTTCCGTAACTACCATTCAGTTCTATGGGACTTACGGATACAGCGTAGCTCAGCGAGCTACGCTGTTTTCGTACTCCCGACTATATAGTCAGGAAGTGACTGGGAGGCAGCCGCAGCAGAAAAAGGGTAGAACGGGGTTTAGGGGGTCCGTTCTAGAAAAAGGTGCGGGTCCCAGAGGTGGGATCCGCATCTATCTGACATTTTTTTACATATCCTGTGGATATGTCATAAATGTCCCTGATGGGAAAACCTCTTTAAGCAAAGACTAAACAGGGTTGCTCCCATTTCTACAGTAGCAGGTGACTGTATAATTCTTGTTGTCTACCTACAACATCACGCAATTTGATTTATTTGCAACATAACAATGGCAATACATAGTAAAGTGATGGCCATGTAGAAGTTACCTAACTTTGAATGCTACTTTTGACTAGAATCCTCTTCTAGCCTAACCAAAAGGAAAAAAAATCAGACTAGAATTAAGTTTTTCAAAATTACCTGAAAGCAAAACATTAAATTTGGTACCCCTCCTCTACAAAGTAAAAAAAATACAACAACCTACATGTTAACATGCATACATAAATCTTCATACTTCATACTTCAATGGCCCAATCATCAGCATATTTTGTACTGCCATTTCAGCTGCTGGATGGTGGCCCTGTTCTCCACCATGGAAAGTTAGTCTGTCAAAATAGTATGAATCCTGCTTATTAGTGACTTTGATAAATCTTACTGCTGGTGCCACTTTCATTATTGTTTCATATTTCTCAGCATTAGTAAACTGATTTAGTAAAAGGAATTGTATTTAACTATGTGATATCATGTTATGTTTCAGTGGCAATGCGATTAATTCAAATTAATCTTTGTTTTCCCTTTGTCTGAATGCATTATCAACAGGTCAAGGATTCATATTTATGTTTTGTACTATTGTTTTTATTCTCAAATTCGTCCACCCGTTCGAATTAGAACAATACAGAATTTGAACATAATGTAACAGCTTTCTCACGCCTTAACTACATTGAAAAGTATTGACTAATAACATGCTTAGAAAATGGTTATCAGCAGTGGCGTAGCTATATGGGTCGTAGCGGACGCAGTTACGACCAGGCAGCTATGCCACAGGCCCCCTGTTGCCACTCGGCGCTAACTGTACAATAGATTTTTTAATGATTTACTTGCAGTGACGCAGGTAGTAGGCAGGGCTGAGGGCCCCCTTATGTGATGTCACGGTCACATGGTACACTTAGTGTACCATGTGACATCACGTGAGAGGCGTTCCATCCATACAGGAAGAGGTGCGGACGGTGGGAGAGAGCCTGGAAGTTGGAGCCTATCATCCGGCTCCTCAGAAAACAACAACACCTGGTGAGCCGTAGAGGGGCCCCGGGGGCCGTAATGTATTGTATTGTATTGTGCTGTGTGTGTGTTTGCGATGGAGAGAGGAGAGCACAATACAATACATTACAAACTGTGGGTCACTACTCCCTGGGGGGTCGTGTGAAGACCTCCAGGGGTTTGCAAGCCACTCACCGAGGTTCCCGTTCCAACTGTATCTGCGTCGTCAGGACATAGATACAGTTGAATTCAACACTGGACCAAGGAGCTGACGGCTCCTTGTACTGGAGCAAGGAGCTGACCGCTCCTTGCTCCAGCATTTACTTTGCCGTGAGCATCTCAGCACAGGTAGGCGCAATGTAGTTACGTCATCGCCTCTGCCTGCACTGAGTCACTCATAGGACAGTGCAGAGGAGGAGAAGGAGCTCCTCCACCCATGGGGGAAACGGACATAGGTAAGTATTTTTCTATTCGACACATATAGGGGTATTATACTGGGTATGGGAGAGGACTATCTGATATGGTGGCAGTTATGCGGTGCATTATACTGTGGGGGCAGCAATGGAGGTGCATTATACTGTGAGGGTAGCTATTTGGGGTGCATTATACTGTGGGGACAGCTATGGGGTGCATTATACTGTTGGAGCAGCTATGGGGGTGCATTATACTGTGGGGGTAGCTATGGGGTGCATTATAAAATCGGGGCAGCTATGGGGGGTGCATTATACTATGGGGGTGCATTATACTGTGGGGGCATTGTACTGTGGGGGCAGCCATGGGGGGCATTATACTGTGGAGGCAGCCATGGGGGCATTATACTGTATATGGTAGCTATGAGGGGGGCATTATACAGTGTGGGGGCAGCTAATGGGGTAATTTTACTGTGTGGAGGCAGCTAATGGGGACATTATACTGTATGGGGTGCATTATGCTGTATGGGGCAGCTATGGGGAGCATCATACTGTGTGGGAGGCAGCTGTGGGGGCATTATACTGTATGGGGGCAGCTATGGGGGCATTAAACTGTGAGGGAGGCACCTATGGGGGGCATTATACTGTACGGGGACTTTATACTGTATGGGGCAGCTATGGGGGGGCATTATACTGTATGGGGAATCTATGGGGGCATTATACTGTGTGGGGTAGCTATGGGGGGGCTT
Organism: Rhinoderma darwinii; assembly: GCF_050947455.1. Classification (NCBI taxonomy): domain Eukaryota; kingdom Metazoa; phylum Chordata; class Amphibia; order Anura; family Rhinodermatidae; genus Rhinoderma; species Rhinoderma darwinii. The sequence continues at coordinate 202,410,481 of NC_134688.1, forward strand.
TATACTGTGTGGGCATCCATAGGGGCTGTTGGGCAAGGTGGCTGGTCATAGGCGTGTGCAGGGGTCTTGTGGTGTTGGGGAGGGGTAGGGGCCCAAGCTGAATTCTTGCACCAGGGCCCATGAGCCTTTAGCTACGCCCCTGGCTGTCAGAGTAATTATCAAGCATGCAATTTTCCTCCAAAGGCAAATTTAACAACAGTTTAGCCACACAAAATGAGTACTATTTTGTATTTAAGTGCAATGTATGCTATGATATGATCAATTCAATAGTTACCACACATATTATGCCTAAAGTAAAAACACTTTGCTGTGAAACTATGCTAGCCGTAAACGGAGACTAAGTCAGTATAATTTAGTTCGGCAATTTCCGTGGGACTATAGTTATGTTTGGGGCTAACTGCCTCCATATTCAGTAAAAAGTGAACCTTTTCTTCTACAGCATTATTTATATTGGTTGTGACTTGTGAGTAGACTATAAATTGTTCACAACCTTGTGCCAGAGTCAACAGTATAATCTCTGGGGCACCCTGACAAGACAAAAAGTTGCTTCCCCTATTCTGCAATAAAGGGCACACCAAGAAAATGTGTACAGCAAATATTTGAGAAACGTTATGGCACCTAAATATATCAATATTTTAAAATGTATATTCTAACAAAACTTTTCTCTCCCTCTCCCCCATATTATCCCCACAAAATACTGATGTTCAATGCTCACCTATTACTGCTATATAATGCCTATATAATACTATGAAGTGCCCAAATAACACCGTCACACACAATTGTGTTTTTTCTTGTAGATTTTAATGTTGTGCTTTTCAGGCTGTATTTATTTATTTTTTTAAGACCAGATTTGGAAAAAATTCCATCACTAGAATTTAATATCTGGTCACTACAGTAAATTACCACAGCAGCCAATAAATAAGGTGCATCTTACGCCGGCGTGTTTTAGATTAAGAGTACATCCACATAAATGCATAAATGTAGCAGCAAAGTGGATGATATTTGAACAAATCTTCAGAGAAAGCACATGTGGTAATCGACCTGCAGTGCAAATTCTTAATCTGCTGCATGTCTATTTCTCTTCATAAACGCTGCGGAATTTCTGCACAGAAAATCTGGACGGAAATTCTGCAGTGTTTACGATGTGTGTGGATGTACCCTTAGGCTGGCGTATGTAATGACACTCTTAATAAATGCCCCAGTCGATGTGTAAATTTAACCAGTTTGGTGCCCTTTTGCAACAAATTAGACCGCACTGCAAACACAAGGATCACATGTAAAATATGGAGGCGAGATGTTTTATGAATATGGATCACATGCTTGCATGATTTTTATCCATATTTATGGCATAAATTGCTAGTTTTTATAGTTTATGTGTGACTCACAACCAGCTGTTAGATTGTCTTTCCATCACCGCATATTTATTTAAATATTGAGTAAGGACATATGTCCATCAGATTTATTCATTTGGTAACATTTTACTGATGTGTTCATTTACATGTGATTTCATGTATTTAACTCAACCAACATTTAAATATATGTTGGTAAACAGTGATAATAGTGCTGAAATTAAATGTGTTTTTTCCCCCTTAGATTTTGTTTACAAATAAGCATAAATATTCAGGTGTCTGTTCAGACTGTAACTAGCATCACTGTTTTATAAATAATAGAAATTCATTAATGCTAAGATTTATGCTGTAGAGAACATGAGTAGTGTCCAATACCTTTATGACTGTCAGGGTATGTTCACACGACCTATTATCGGACATTTTTCGGCCCGAAAACACGAAAAACGTTCAAAAAATCGGAAACAGAATGCCTCCAAACATCTGCCCATTGATTTCAATGGGAAAAACGGCGTTCTGTTCCAACGGGCCGTTTTTTTACCCGGTCGTTTTAAAAACGGCTGCGTAAAAAAATGGCCGCGAAAAAGAAGTGCAGGTCACAGGGACGTTTTAAGAACCGTTTTTCATTGACTCTATAGAATACAGCTTCAAAAACGGCCGTACAAAACGCCACCAAACACGCCACCAAAATCGCTGCCAAAATCGCAAGTGGCTTAAAAAACATCTGAAAATCAGTAACTGTTTTCCCTTGAAAACAGATCCGTATTTCCAGATATTTTTGAGTTTGCGTGTGAACATACCCTCGGGCTATATTCACACGACATTGAAAGAAAACGGCCGTTAAAAACGGATCAACTGTCAGTTTTTTATTATGACTAGTTTGCATCACTGAGTCTCCAAATTTTCATCCATTTACGTTTTTAACGTCCGTTTGCTTCCCGTTTGCCATCCGTTTTTCATGGGCAGTAAAAAAACAAATGAATTTGATTTGTCACGTTTATTTTTATCCCAACCCCTAAAAACACCACAGTGCCCAAGTAGATAGTGACACTATGCCCCAGTTGAAAATGATACAGTGCCCACAGTAGATAGTGCCCACATAGATTGTGCCAGTGCCCACCTTGATAGTGCCACAGTTAGCCTGTAGATAGTGCTACAGTGCCCTCATAGTGCCACAGAGCCCACAAAGTTAGTGCCACTGTGTGTGCGCCTGCAGATAGTGCCACAGTGCCCACATAGTGTTACAGTGCCCCTGTAGATGGTGCCAGTGTCCACTGTAGATACTGCCACATAGATAGTTCCACAGTGCCTACTGTAGATCGCACCACACACCCCTGTATATAGCGCCACGTACACCCCTTGTAGATAGAAACACACATGCCCTGTAGATAGCAACACACCCCCTGTAGATAGCGACACACTCTAACCTGTCCCTGTTGCCGCTACATCCTCTTCATCAGCGGTGCAGGCCTGGTCTCTTCTGACCAGGCCTGCTCTAGCGGAGCGACACAAATGAGATGGCTTTATCATGCCGCCTGCATCCCAAAAAACACCGAATGGCAAGGAAGGTAACCGATGGTTCCCCTGCCTTGCCAGCACTGTCAATTGTATCTGCATCCTAAGGGTGCAGATACAATTGAATTCCCTTGTGACCAATCAGTTTTTAACTGCCCGTACATGGATTGATTTATCAAAAACAGACGATAATAACTGATCTATTGAGTTATATAAGGGCCATCCCGCTGTGAAAACTGCCAAAAAAAGAGAACTTGTTAAATTTTTTAAAGGTTCCTTTAAAAATAAAAGAAATAAAAGGCTGTGTGAATACAATCATAAAACTTAATTGTTCTGAAAACTGAGGTTTTTCACTGTCATGTAAATATAGCTTAAATATAATATCAATATTTTTGAGGGATAAAACAGATAGTTTGAAACATGTGATCATGTTACATAGTTACATAGTTTGTACGGTTAAAAAAAGACACATGCCCATCAAGTTCAACCAAGGGATGGGAAAGGGGAAGTAATAAATGTCCTTTGGAAAATATATGCACACTAAATTCCGTATATGAATGGAATAGATATGCACACAATATATCAGCATGACTCAAACTCATTAGAATTGAATTCAAACTTTACGTTGGAAATATGAAAGTTACAGATTAAAGCTCATTTCTGCTTGCAACTTGTTTTGTTCTTGCAGATTTGCCCCTTATATTGTTTTCTAACATGAAACAGCATTATTTTTTGTGTGCATTTTTCTAAAGTATACTGTTACCTAAGTATACCTATGAATCCATAACAGGCCTGTGTAACAAGGTGAGGCAGTCTATTGTACAGTAGATTGAACATCCTGTGACCACTCTAATACATACAATTAGTATACAAGTGGTTGCTAAGCCACCTGATCTTTCTAAGCCTGAAGAATACATTCACCCCTTCCCTTTTGATGACGTACAGGTACGACCCCCTTTGTCACCCCATCGCCCTTCATTATGATGCTGGTTTTGCAACCAATGGCGGGGTATTTATTTCTGTCCACACCCTTTCCATAACCATTGGTCCAATTCCCCACCTCCTTGTTTGTTAAGCAAGGGAAGTGTTGCACAGATACTCAACATCCGGTAGCAAACGGGAATAGGACCAACTAAGTCTGTGCCTATGCCCTCCCCATAGCAGCCACATACAGTAGTCTGAATCTGTGGCATGTATGTCATTGACAATAAGCATGCTGCCATTTAGGTGGAGTTAGACATAGTGTAGCAACAACAAACTATGGAAAAAAATAAGTAACTAAAAATAAAAAAAATGTGCTTCTAGAAAACACGATTTGGTTTTTTGTTATACCATTGTTTACAGATTGGCTTCTAATGTGGTTTAATTGCTGTGCTGGTATAGATGTAGCGATGACTGTGACCACTGCGTCCTTGTTTTTAAAAGAAGAAGAAGCAATTACTTTTCTTGAAATAACCTCTGTGAAAATCTTTAACAGCTCTCGAGAAAAAATAAGTGAAAAGAAGGATCTTATAAGCTACATTAAAAAAAATCAATTAACAGCTGTGACGAGAAAAAAAAAGGCATTTTCTCTACGAGAATACGGAGATTTGTTGTTGTTTTAATCATTCAAGTATGTATGTATTGAACATATGATCTTACCTGTTTTGGCTGTATGTCAATTATGCTTTATTGTGTTTACTTCACAAGAGCTGTATGCGATTTGACGAATAACCATGTTGTGATGCAGGTGCTCTAACTAATTAAAAATATCAAAGTTATTAACTCTCCAATCTCCCATCTGTCTCGCCCATGTGCATTAACATGGTTATTATGAGTGTAACTGGAGAAATTAAATTGGGAAGTTACTACGTTTGTTTGTTCATCCCAAATACTTATCAAATCAGCTGTCTAATATTGAAAGAGGTTTTCCTGCGAACAAAAAAAAGAAAACACCTTAAATCCTGTGGCAAGCTATTTCTTGAACTTCATGTAAAGTTGGAGTTGACCATTTTTCATTTTTACAATATTTAGTATGAAGCTGGTCTTGGTCTGCAAAGTATCTCTTTTCCTGTCATGGGGCGGGGAAAAAAACAAGTGTACGCCTCTGTAGACTACACTTCCAATGTGGTTTTGTGGCATATTGTCTCTCTTCCTCCATCCTTCGCACCCACAGTCTAGCTCTCTCTGCCCCTTTCATGTTACGTAACTTTTACTAACCAGCCTTAATATCAGTCTTCTGACCCTGTACACCTTACATCCGATCTCCCTGCCTCTTCCTACCAACAGTATCTATAATACGTCCACTCTCCCTGCCTCTCTCCAAATCTCAGTATCTATAATACAGAAGGCCAAACGAGCTGCAATGACATGATTATGGGACGCAGCGAAAGTAGGGAGAATGCAGCAGGGGGGAAGAGGTAGCAATAGGGGCAGGCTTGCTTTTTTACCAGTAGGATACAAGCCAAGTCCTTTTGATGTTCAAAGCTGTGACGTGTCGAATTAGAAGGGTGGGGAAGTAGTTTGCTCCTGGCAGGAGCCTACAGTATATTGACATACAATAAGAAAAAAGAGAAACATCTGAACTTCCAGCCATGCAAAACTAAAACTGAAAACCACAGAAGGAGGGGACATTTTTATGAAAAATAAGTATTTTTGGACATCCTATCAATTGGAATTAAATTTTGTGTGGGCGGAAAAAAATGCTTTATTTTGGACAAATTGTTCCCCTTTTGTGCACTATAATAACTCAGGGAATGTTCATATTTTGGATAAAGTTGAGGTATAAGTATTTTCTCTATTTACCCTCACATATAGCCAACAGTATTCAAAAAATGTATGCAACTGTATTAAACTCTATGCTAGAATGCCTTCATATCATGATGCCTGATATCACAGCTGTCTCTTATAGGGTCTGAATATCAAAATGTCATCAATATGTGTATGAGCCATTGACAAAAAAACTATTCAAAATATACTGGGTGGCAATTTCAAATTGTATCCCTGTGTGTTCTGCTGTTGTCACTAAATCTCATCCAGGCTTCTTCCTGTAGGGGATGTGAGAATATTGTTAACCAATCACCTCTGCAGTAAACTGGAGTTTGCACATTGCTATAGACATGCATGCTGCTGCTTAGCCAGTCTGCAGCCTCTCCTGTGCCTTTAGACTTGCATCTGTGCCTCTCTAGCACCATGCTTAGAATTTGAAAACATCTGAATTATAAGCAACTTAGAGGAGGCATAGAGGAAAATAGAAGAACATTTGGGTGAATTTATGGTTGGTGTGAAAGATGACTGCTGGAGTTAGTTAAGATAACTAAGGCCCTGTTCACATCTGCCTTAGGGCATTCCATTGTTCTGCTCCATCAGAGGAGCAGAACAAGGGAATGCCAGTTTCCACAGTTAAGTTGTAACACGGACACCACCAGTAGCTAACGGAAGCCATTGACTTTAATGGCTTTCCATCAGGTTATACGTAGTTTCACCAGAAACAATGGCGCCGCATGCTACGCTATTGTTTCTGTTATATCTGCAACGGAGGCAGATGTTAACAGCCCGTAAGTAGGATTAACTGGAGTTGTATCAAAAAAAAAATAAGACTTTAAAGTCTATGTGCACCTTTGTAGGCAACTACAAATACATCAAGTTTATACAATGACTCAATATTTACAGTGTTGACCCTTCTTTTTCAAGACTTGCAATTCGCCCTGACATGCTGGATATATGTTTCTTGGCAAAATCCTGACTGATGGCAACCCATTGTTGCCTAATCAGCGCTTTGGAGTTTATCACCATTTCTGTGTTTTTGTTTGTCCACCTGCTTTTTGAGGATTGACCACAGGTTCTCAATGGGATTGAGATATGCAGAGTTTTCTTTCCATGGACCCAAAATTTTTTTAAATGTTTTGTTCACCGAGCCACTTAGTTATCACTTTTGCATTGTGACATGGTGCTCCATCATGCTGGAAAAAACATTGTTCATCACCAAATTGCTCCTGGATCATTGGGAGAAGTTGCACTTGGAGGATGTTTAGATACCATTATTTATTCATGGAAGTGTTCTTAGGCAAAATTATGAGTGAGCCCACTCCCTTGGATGAAAAGCAACCCCACACATGAATGGTCTCAGGATGCTTTACTGTTAGCATGACACAAGACACATGGTAGCATTCATGGAGAGAAGTGGTTTCTTTGCTGCCCTTCTTAACACCAGGCCAGTCTCTAAAAGCCTTCGCCTCACCTTGCGTGCAGATGCACTAACACCTGCCTGTTGCCATTCCTGAGCAAGCTCTGCATTGGCATTGAACCACTCGTGTAGCTGAATCCTCTTTAGGAGATGGTCCTGGCATTTGCTGGACTTTCTTGGGTGCCCTGAAGCCTTCTTCACAGCAATTGAACCTTTCTCCTTGATATTCTTGATGATCCGATTAATGGTTGATTTAGGGGAAATCTTACAAGCAGCAATGTCCTTGCCTGTAAAGCCCTTTTGATGCAATGCAGTGATGACTGCACATGTTTCCTTTGAGTTAACCATGGTTAACAGAAGAAGACAATAATTTCAAGAACCACCACCCATTTTAATGCAGTGGAAATTGAATTTTTGTGATTAAGTGAATTTTCATGGCAAGGAATGACTTTGCAATTAGTTGCAATTCATCTGATCACTCTTCATAACAATTTAATGCAAATTGTTACAAATTGTATAAACTGAAGCAGCAAACTTTGTGAAAACCAAAATTTGTCAGTCTCAAAACTTTTGGCCAAGACTGTAAGTCAAATAGAAAAAATGAATTATCTCACAAAACAGATTTAATAACAATAATAATAATAATAATAATAATAATAATAATAAAAAGCTTACAAAAGGTTTCCACAGTCTTTTTATCTGTGGAAATCTTTGTATCTGTCAACTTTCTCTGTTTTGAACAAACTGCAAGTTATTTATTTATTTATTTAACTTTGTAAATTACAGTATTTAAAAATTCCAATACACTCTTGTCCATATATTTGTGTCTAGTATTGCAGCTCTGCCCAATTCACCTGAATGGGGATGAGCTGTAATACCGGGATCCAGGCCATGTACAAGAGTGGTGCTCTTTCTGGGGAAAAAAAAGCTGACTTTTTTTTTCTCTAAACTCAGACAACCTTTTTAACTATAATCCACTCCTAATACTGAGTAACAGGCAACCTTCCCCACAGGGATTCTCATAGCCAATTGTGATTTTATTCAGTAAATTAATAAAGATACATATTTTGACTCATGCTTTTAAAATGTTAAAAGCATTTCCCTTTGTTTGATTACTTAAAAGCACTGCTTAATTAAAGAAACATAATAAGTTGGAAATGAAGAATTATTTAAATATATAACCAGATATATAGGCGTGGCAGGCCTGGAGGCCTTTATTAAGCCATGGGTTGCCATCGCAACCTATTGGCGCCCCGTGATCGTGTTGCAGGGCACCGATGGGGTGACAGGGGATTCTAAGTGGTCAAATAGGTGGAATCAGACTCATCTTCAATCCCAGTTATGCAGCGGGATGTCGCCTGTATATTACAGATGGCACCTGCTGCAAATGGTGTGGCACAGCTCCTGTGCCAACCATTGTGGGTGCACGATTCTGTCATATTGCTGTCAAAAGACCGTCTCGTATTTACAACTTTACAATGTAATCCTAGGGAAAAAATATTCTGCAACATAAGTGAGAAATCTGTCTGTGTTGTGGAATATTTTTCCCATGGGTTTATATAACAGTTTTTTTGGTTTTTTTTTTTGTAACGAATTTATGCTGTGGAAATACGTTTGAAATAAGTAAGCCACGTTTGACTGAACTCTACATCTGAATGACTACATGCATTTGTTGCAGAAACAACCCCATTCAGATGAATGGAACTGATTTTAATTTGCAGAAATTTCTGCAACAAAATCTAAATTTTTTCTTTTCTTTGTAAAGTAGGAAGATTAATTCGACAATTAAAGGGGTCATTCAGGCACGGATCTGTTTTTTATACTGATGACTTATCCACAGGATAGGTCATCAGTATTTGAACAGTATGGGTCTGACAACCAGGCCTTCACTTGAATAGGAGCAGACTTGCAGTACTGCAGCAAGGCGACTATACTGTGGCCGGAGCAATTGGCTTCCAGCACAGACATTCGGTGGCCGGAGGCAGCAGCTACAGATGACCTAACCTGTAGATAAATCATCAGTATGAAAAACCTCCCTGTGCACGGACTGTCCCTATAACCCCTTACCGACATATGACATAGCTGTACGTCATAGTCACGGAGGGAGTAAGAAGTGAGCTCCATATTTAACAAATGTTGGATATATGCTACAGCCAACACTTCACGCAATGGCCAGGAGAAATAACTGTCACCACTTAGATGCTGTGGTCAATAGCAACTGCGGCATCTAAGCCATCATCTGTCATTTCATTGCCACATCCCCCTCGCTACACAATTGACACTCGCTACACTATCGGAAAATGAAAACGTTTTTTAAGAAATAAATAGTTTTTTCTTTGTAACAGTGGTACATCATAAAAAAAAACTGAGAAAAAAAGTACTATGCACACCAATATGGAGTTATTTGTCCAAACAAATAATTTATTTATTTACAGCCAGTGACCGTGAGCGCCACACTATAGCGGTTACCCGCCAAGCTTACTGCGCCATCCACGCAGGATTAGCATTGAAAAAAGTGCCTGAGGAAGGTCATGGTATTGACCGAAACGTCGCACTGTCACTGGCTATAAATAAATAAATTATTTGTTTGGATAAATAACTCCATATTGGTGTGCATAGTACGTTTTTTCTCTATTGGATCGGGTTGGGCCCCTACTAATGCACCCACACCATTACCTAGTGCTATCCGAACCTTGTAACTAACATTATAAAAAAACATTATTAATTTGGTATAGCTGTAATCAGCTATGCCAATTTTTGATAATGCCTTAGATCAATCCCCATTATTTTCCCCTCCCTCGATCCATGCCTGAGCTTTTCATAACGGATAAAACTCTCTGTGAAATTGAAATAACCAAATTTTTTTTTTCCTCTAATAGTAGACAACTTAATACCCACATTCAAACATAATTCCCAATATGATAATCGTTATACTATAATACATGATATTGTACATGCATTTGGATAGTTAAATGTAATGCACAGTTTAATGCATACATACACACGTAGGCATACCGGCCTTAATTTGTGTTTGATTTTCTGTTAGCAGATAAGTTAATATTTACTTTGAATATGACCGCCTATATAATAACATTTATGATAAGTTCTAAACTAGTGTGGGTGAACATTAATGCCGATCTAATACAATAATATATACACGCATAAAAGAATTAATGAGCTGATAATTCAGAACGGGTTCAATTTCCCTTATGATCACATGTCACATGGTCACGTGGTTTTACCACACCTAAGTTATAAATCGGACCTTTCAAATCAGTGGGTAGCTATGAATAAAAACCAACAGGTTCGAAACGCGTAAGCTTTCTTTGCCCGGGATTTTAGTCATTTTCTTTTTAATGTGCTACTAATAAAGCAGCATTGAATTTTACTACATCATGTGCCGGATACACCTTCATTCTTATGGATAGCTTTAATCATACTGACCCCCAGAATAAAGTTAACTTGTCATTTTTACCACACGGTAATCGCCATAAGGACAAAACCCAAAAAACACGTGAGAAATCGCTGGTTTTCCCCATTCCACTCCACAACAATTTTCTATTCAGTTTCCCAAGTTTTCTTTGAAAAGGGTCAAACTTTTGAAGATTAATATTGATGCTGCCAAAACGCTGACCTTTGCAGGAGTTTATTTAAGCATGTACCAGTCACCCACTAAACAAGATACAGTCTTGAACCCTCGTCCCCTGCTAAACATGGCCCTTTTTTTTAACCCTCCCTTTGCTTCCAAACTTCTAGGACATCTAATGTGTATACCCTTCTGGTCAATTGCCTCTCTAGTAACGCTCTGATGTAACCCTTAAAATCTAGTTTTTGTGATATATCCGTTCTACTGAAATGACATTAACCAAAGTATCTAATGATCTCGTATTAGCCAAATCCAATGGTCAATACGCCCTTTGTAATCCATCCAGATCTATCTTCTGCATTTGACACTTAGGAGACGATTTGTAAGACAGACTTCGGGAAACAACAACAATGCTCAGCTCAGGTGATGATCAGAAGGGCGGGGGCTTTCTTATAGTCCAGGAAATCATGTGAGTTGATGATGATTTCATGCACGCGCTGGCCCTTTAAGAGCGGGCACAAGCGCGCACCCTCCGGGAGACAGTCTCAATACCCGGAAGTGAGTGCCGGCGCCTCACAGGGGGATGACGCAGCACAGCCGCAGGATGTCCATGGACGCAGTCGTCGAGGGGTAAGTTAGAACGACGGACAGCGGCCATAGACGTTACACTCAAGCACTACTTGAGAAAATCCCATGCTGGGGCTGAAACTTTGCACTGCTAATGGGTGAATAAAAATGCAATTTTTCACTTGAAAATCATCTGCTGTGGAGTGCTGCCTTCCTTTGTTTTTCTATATATGGAATCGGTGATCGGGGTCCAAAGGCTTGCACCCAAAGAATCACAAATAAGGCTATGAGCCTATAAGTGCTGCTCTCCTTGTGTTTTCTATTTCCTGAACTAGCTCCTTTTGATGCATCACTATGAACTTTATATCCATATTGGCTCAAATACTAACTGGTTAAAAAAATTAATGCAGCTTCCGTTATATTTCACTTGCCAATACAAGGGACTGGACCCCTGGAAAAAAATAAGCACCTTGTACCTATTGTGTCACTCCTACCACTACATTAAAATTGCAAGCTCTTATGGGCAAGGACCTTTTGGATAATTTTCTGATAATCAAAACAAATTATTTGTCATATTACCTTGATTTTCTCAATTGTAAAGCGCAGATGATGTTGTTGGCTCTATATAAAGATTTTTTTTATTTTAATTATAATTATTGTTGTTAATACAGTTTAGGAATAGAGTAGCACAATTTGGACGCTCTATAATGGATGAAACACTGGGCTAGTGCACACATGAGGTAGAAACATAAGGATACACTCTCATGCGGAAGATTCTGTTGCAGAAAATTTCTGCGACTGAAAATCAGTTCCATTCATCTGAATGTGGTTGTTTCTGTAGCAGGTGCATAGATTTCTGCAAGTTCCATCAGATGAATGTAACTGATCTTTCGTCGCAGAAATTTTTGCAACAAAATCTGCCGTGTATTACTTGCACCCTAAGTGTATGTGCACATGTAGCATAAACACTGCAGAATTTCTGACTGGTTTTCTATACAAACACTCCACAGCGTATTACAGCAGCAGCAAAGTAGATGAGACTTAAACAAATCTCATCCACATGCTGTGTAAAAAAATAAGCAGAAAGATGTGCAGAAATTGATCTGCTGTGTGAAGTCTCAATCTGCAACATGTCAATCTCTCAGAAAATCTGGTTGGAAATTCCGCAGTGTTTATCCAAAGTGTTTGTTTGTCTAACAAATTCCCGACATCCGCCGTATATATACGGCGCTGTCGGGCAGGGCTTCCCGCAAAGCACAGTACCATTATGTTGCGGTGATAGTGCGGGATCAGGAGCTGAGCCTGCACCATCACCGCCGGGTTCCAGCTGTATGTTACAGCGGGCACCCTGAGGTATCGGCCAGGACCGGAGCTAGCATCAGATCCGGCTGATTAATCCCTCAGATGCTGCGTTCAATAGAGATCGCAGCATGTGAGGAGTTTTTAGCCTCATGTACCCCAGCAACGTGATCGCTGGGTTGCTGGTGGCTGAAATGGCAACCGGAGGCCTAATACTGGCCTCCCAGTCAGCCGGCAACGGAATCCTCCTATGCCCCGCTCCCCAGCGGAGTCTAAAAGGCTTCCAGTACCATCGGCAAGATGGCTTCGGCTCAGCTTCCGGCTCAGAAGCTGAGCCGGGGCCATCAGCAGTGGGTGTCCGCTGTATGTTACAGCGGACACTCCACTGTAACGGCAGGAACCAGAGCTAGATCCGATTCCTGCTATTAGCTCCTTCGATGCAGCGATCCAATGCGATCGTTGCATCTTAGTGGTTTGTAGCAAATCGGCAGACTGTCATGTGATGGCAAGGATGCCGACTGCTACTATGCCAACAGGAGGCCTAACAATGGCCTCCTGTCTGCCATTACGGAAGCCGATTAGGCCCCGACCGGAGCCGGAGCCTGATCGGCTTGTTATTAGTGAACAACTGACAGTTCTAATACATTGCACAACATAGGTAGTGCAATGTATTAGAACATCAATCAAACAGTTGGACCTTCAAGTCCCCTAGTGGGACTAAAGAAAAGTGTAAAAAAAAGTGTAAAAAAAAAAGTAAAAATAAAAGTTGTAAAAAATAAAATAAATGTTTCAAGTAAAACACAATCGCACTTTTTCCCTTATCAACTCATTTATTATTGAAAAAAATAATAAAACCATATATATTTTGTATCGCCAAGTCCATAACGACCTGACCTATAAAAATATTATGTTAGTTGTCCCGAGCAGTGAAAGCTGTAAAAAAAAACTAAAAAATAATGCCAGAATTGCTGTTTTTTTGGTAACTTTGTCTTCCAAAAATTGAAATAAAAAGTGATCAAAAAGTCGCATGTATCCAAAAATGGTACCTATAAAAACTATAGCTCGTCTCGCAAAAAACAAGACCTCATACAGCTCCGTCGATCAAAAAATAAAAAAGTTATGGCTCTTACAACTTGGCAACAGAAAAAATACATTCTGTACAAAAGTAATTTTATTGTGCAAAAAGTCGTAAAACATAAAAAAGTGCTATAAATTTGGTATCGCCGGAATCGTACTGACCCGCAGAATAAAGTTAACATGTAATTTATGATGCGTGGTGAACGCTGTACAAAAAAACCCCTAAAAAATCTATGCCATAATTGCTGTTTTTTGCTCACCTTGCCTCCCAAAAAAGGGATAACAAGTAATCAAAAAGTCGCATGTACCCCAAAATGGTACCAATAATAACTACAGCTCGTCCCGCAAAAGAAACAGCCCTAATACCACTACGTCTATGAAAAAATAAATAAAGTTAAAGCTCCAATAAGTCAGGAAAGAAAAATAAGCAGTTGTGCAAGCCAGAGGGGAACATTTCTTCTGTTTCAAGTGGCGATTTATCAAGGCCCTAAAATTATGGAAGCAGGAAGGATAGGGCCCAAACATATCCTCTGGAAGTGAGGGCGCCCGTATTATACCAGGACAACACTTCCCAGCTAAATTCCCCAAACTGCAAAGGTGTGGAGTGTGGACCAAAAGGGTGATAAGAAAGGAGATTAATCAGTGCGACACTGGCCTGTGCATAAATGATGGTGTCACAGCGTAACAAATATTTATGGATTATTTTATTGTTTACCCCATTATTATAACACCTGACTATGCCTCTGATGTACTCTGCCCAGCTCACATATACCTCACATTATAAACTTAAATACCAGTAAACCTCCAAACAAAACTACTACCAAACAAAATCCACGCTCTAAAAGCTAAATGGTGATCCCTCCCCTCTGAACCCTACAGCATGTGCAAACAGCAGTTTACTTCCACATATATGGCATCACCATACCCGGGAGAACCCTTTTAACAATTTTTGGGGTGTGTGTCTCCAGTGGTACAAGCTGGGCACGACATATTTGCTACTGAAATGACATATCTAGGGAATAATGTTAATTTTTACTTTGCAGTATTAATCCCTGCCAAGGTTTTCGCAGCGCAATCATTTATGGAAAATACCTGTGGGTGAAAATGCTCACTAAACCCCTTAATAAATGCCTTGAGGGGTGTAGTTTCCAAAATGTGGTCACTTCTCAGTGGTTTATTTTATTATTTCACATCAGAGCCTCTGCAATTGTGAACCAATATGGTGTAAGCTGCCATATTAGGCCTCAATTTCGCATGGTACTCTTTCACTCCTGAGCCCTGTCGATAGTCCAGGCAAAAGATTAGGGCCACATGTAGGGTGATTCTATAACCGGGAAACACAGCATAATATTTAGAGAGCTATCTTGTTATGGTGGCACAAGCTGGGCACCACATGGGCATATCTATGGAAAAAATGCAATTTTCTCTCTGCAACATTGAGTGGACACTAATTTCTGCAAAACACCTGCGTGGTTAACATGCTCGCCACACCCCTAGGTGAATACCTTGAGGGGTGTCGTTTCCAAAATGGGGTCACTTGTGGAGGGTTTCCACTGTGTTGGTCCCACAGGGGCTTTGCAAATGCGACATAGCGACCAGAAACCAATCCAGCAAAATCTGTACTCCAAAAGCATAATGGTGCTCCTTCCCTTCAGAGCCCTACTGTGTGCCCAAACAGCAGTTTATAACCACATATGGGGTTTTGCCGTACTCAGGAGAAATTGCTTTACAAATGTTGTGGATCTTTTTTCCTTTATTTGTTGAGAAATTCAAAAATTTTGAGCTAAAGCTACATCTTATTGAAGAAACAGGATTGCTTTTATTTTCACTACCCAATCCTAATAAAATCTGTGAAACATCTGTAGGGTCAAAATGCTCACTACACCCCTAGATGAATTCTTCAAGGGGCATAGTTTTGTGAATGGAGTCAATTTTGGGGAGTTTCCACTGTACCGGTACCTTAGGGGCTTTGCAAAATCGACATGGTTACAAGAAATCAATCCAGCAAAATCTGTACTCCAAAAGCCAAATGGTGCTCCTTCTCATCTGATCTTGCTGTGTGCCCAAACAGCAGTTTATGACCACATATGGGGTATTGCCGTACTCCAGAGAAGTTGCTTTACAAATCTTGGGGTTCTTTTTTTCCTTTATTTGTTGACAAAAATGAAACATTTTGAGCTAAAGCTACAGCTTATTGAAGAAAAAGGATTGTTTTTATTTTCACTGCCCAATTCTAATAAAATCTATGAAAGTCCTGTGAGGTCAAAATGCTCACTACGCCCGTAGATGAATTCCTCAAGGGGTGTAGTTTCCAAAATGGTGTCACTTGTGTTAAATTTCCACTGTATTGTCCCTTCGGGGGCTTTGAAAATGCGACCTGGCCTCCGCAAACCATTACAGCTAAATTTTAGCTCCAAAAGCCAAATGGCGCTCTTTCCCTTCTAGGCCCTGCCGTGTATCCAAATAGCCATTTAAGACCACGTGTGGGGTATTGTTTTAAATCGGAAGAAATTTACAAATGTGGCTGTGCTTTTTCTCCTTTAGTCCTTGTGGAAATGAGAAAAAATTAGCTAAACCTACATTTTCTTTCAAAGAATGTCGATTTTAATTTTCACGGCCTAATTCCAACAATTTCTGCAATAAATCTGTGGGTTCAAAATGCTCACTATACCTGCTATATTGCTAGATAATTTCCTTGAGGGGTCTAGTTTACCAAATGGGGTAACTTTTGGAAGATTTCCACTGTTTTGGCACCGCAAGAGCACTTCAAACTTGACATGGTGCCTAAAATATTTTCTAATAAAAAGGAGGCCCCAAAATCCTCTAGGTGCACCTTTGCTTCTGAGGCCAGTGCTTCAGTCCATTATCACACTAGGGCCACATGTGAGAAATTTCTAAAAACTGCAGACTCTGGGCAATAAATATTGAGTTTCATTTCTCTGGTAAAACCTTCTGTGTTACAAAATAAACGGATTAAAAATGAATTCCTGCAAAAAAAGGTGAAATTTGTGAATTTCACATCTACAGTGCTTTCATTCCTGTGAAACGTCTAAAGGGTTGATAAACTTTCTAAATGCTGTTTTGAATACTTTGAGGGGTGAGGTTTTTAAAATGGGGTGACTTATTGGGGGTTTCTAATATATAAGGCCCTCAAAGCCACTTCACAACTGAGCTGGCCCATGTAAAAATAGCCTTTGACATTTCCTTGAAAATGGGAGCAATTGCTACTAAAATGCAAAGCCTTGTAAAGTCCTAGAAAAATAAAATGATGTTCAAAAACGATGCCGATCTAAAGTAGACAGATGTTAATTAGCAACTATTTTGTGTGGTATAACTGCCTGTCTTACCAGCAGATACAATTAAATTTAGAAAAATTCAAAATTTTGGTGTTTTTCACAATTAAATACTGAAATGTATCTAGCAAATTTTGGCAGTAACATAAAGTCCAATGTGTCATGAGAAAACAATCTCAGAATTGCTTGGATAGGTGAAAGCATTTCGAAGTTATTACCAAATAAAGTGAAACATGTCAGATTTGAAAAATGAGGCTCTGTCAGGAAGGTCAAAAGTGGCCAAAGCGGGAAGAGGTTAAACACTGGGACCAGATTTTAGTTCAACGTCTTCAGTGAAATATGAAAATGTCTACATAGATAGCATTTGGTTTGTGGTGTTTTAGTAGTGTTTTTTTGGATCAGCGTTTTTTTAAACATTGAAATAACATTCTGATTAAATAGTTTGGTCACATTTTCTTCATAGAAATTGTAACACTAATGACAAAAGGAAGTTTTGTAATGAAAATGTGCAGGGATACTGTATGCGGCAAAGGAAAGCAATTTACATCAACTTAGCATTATAACTCATGTGCAGCTCATGCAGAATTGCAATCTATACTGTATATTTCCAATTCTAAATTGCAATCCTGATTCATGAGAAATTGGGGTATTTTAATCGCTTAAATCAGATTCTCCTTCAGAATGTGACATTTATTGCCCTCTAAATTCCAGATTATTTGGCTGACATTGTAAAATGTCCCCAAGTCTCTCTGTATTCTAAAGTTGTACAACATTTTATGATGATGCTTTTCCCTAGATTGCAGTGGACACATACAGGGGAGTCAAACATATTAACCTTGGACAGGTTATTATGGTCACATATCTATTTTTTCCAAACCTTCATGATACCTCTGGGTCACTTGTAACCAATTTGAGCATATTGTGCAAGTATTAATCACCTACACAGTGAACTTATTGTAGCATGTTATTTTATTCACTTGTTTCCTGAATTTAAAGCATGGACATGGCAATTTTTATAATTTTGCAGACGTTTTTTGACTGTAGCAGAAATTATAAATTTTTAAAGGGTTTTCCAAGACGATACTGTACTTTCTCTCCATCTGATAGATACTTTTTTCCCAACTAATAGCTGGGGAAAAAATAAAATGTCCTGGAAAAGCCTCTCTACAGCTGTACCACATGTTCCTCACGTACAACATTTATATATTGTGCAACACTCTGGACAGAATAAGTGGCATTACATGATTTCGGGGAAACAGCTATGACTTTGTTTGTTCTGTACCAGCCAAATTTTTCAGTATCACTTTTTCACGAAAGGAAGACTCTGCTCAGGAAATCGAAGTATACTCGAAATCACACTTTTCTATTAGGCCAAATTATAAATAGCATGTTACAGTATTTGGATGCAGTTTCTAACGTGACATAAAAGTCTAATATACTAAGCAAACATGGAATTATGGGCTAGTTGTTTGTGCATTAAGAGAATAAATATTTACATTTATTTTTTATTTGTTGCAGTTTGCTCAAGTAGAATATTTTTGCATTTTTGCCATATGCCACTTTGCTGGGCTAATAAGTAAGTAAATGTCGCAATAGAGTGACCCTTTTGCACTTTCTATCTTTCAGCCCACAAGATGGAAGTTTGTTGTATATTTAAACAGTACTATTAGGGTAGGGACACATACACGCAGCATAGTACAGTAGCAGCAGTGTGGTTGAGATTTGAAATCTCATCCACACACAGTAGATAAAAATCAGTTCAAAAATTCACCTGCGGTGCGATTTTTTTAATCCGCAGCATGTCAATTTATGCTTGTTATCAACTGCTATAAGCGCAGCCCGCCCTCCTGGGATGACGTTTCATCCCATGTGACTGCTGCAGCCAATCAAAGGCTGTAGCAATCAAATGGACTACAGCGCCATCCCAGGATGCCGGGCTGTACTCATAGCAGATGGACGCATTGCCATGACAAGGCCCTTGTGGTAAGTATACATTTTTTCCTGCAGTATTTCTGCAGGGGACATTCCACCTGAAAACCACAATTTGGTATGTTTTTTCAGGTGGAATTGTCAGCGGATACGCTGTGTACTTTTACGCAGCATATCCACCCTGTGTGTCCCTACCCTCACGGTATGTTTCCACAGGCAGGAGACGCTGCAACAAAAAATTTGCTGTGAAATCTCAAAAGAACTCAGGTAAATCAGTCACAGAGATCCACAGCAAATATTGCTACGGAAATACTGTGCATTCTCTGCAGCGCTTTCACCAGCAGATTTAGTGTCAAGCAGTGATTTTAGAAAACTTCATGTGAACCTGTGGTTTTCCAGCTTTTTTTATTGCGTTCCCCCTGTGTAAACGCTGTACAAACTGCAACAAAACTCAACTTGGGTATTTTAGTGCAGAAATTCTGCTCCCCATTCAAGTCTACGGCTCGAACACGCAGCATCTCCGCTCAGAATACGCAGCATAAATTGACATTTTTGCAGAGTACAAAGTCGTACTGCAGAATACTTTCCATGCAACCTCTCTGCGATTTATTTCCGCAGTGAGATTTGGAAAATCTAATCGACTTTGCTGCTACTGTAAATGCGGCGTCATTTCAGCACATAACTCCAGTGTGGCAATTTTGCAGTGTTTACGCTGTGTGGGAACCCTGCCTTATATGTTATGTTCATTTTATATACAAAAGAACAGAGAATTTTGTTAAATACAGGCTACTATAAAATGTTCCTATTTGTAGAAATGAGGAAGTTCCCTCTATTATTATGTCAGGGTTGTAAGCGTTTGTTATAAGCATAGAATTGTATTTGATAGTAATCTTCACCTCTGAGCATGTTAAATATTATTATCCTTGTAGATTAAATTCTAGTGAAAAGGATAACCGAGTATGTAAAAAGCAGAATAAGTAGGGACGAGATCTAGATTAAAGGATGATAATGCACTCAAGTCATTTTCTACTGAGCGCGGTTGATTAAATCTATAAAATATGCATTCATATTTCCTAGTGAAGGTCTTCTGCTTATTACCTGAAACACACTTCATTGAGCAGCGACTGACGGAAAAAAGTGATGTTAATTAACAAGCAAATTGATTAGGTGAGACCTGTGCATCAAAGGTAGTCAGATACAGGCAACCTAAGGCTCTCAGTTCAATGCATTTAATTTGCCATGTGATTACTAACAGCAGGATGTTTAATCACATTTAAGAATTATGCACTTTAAAAATGGCTGATAATTTTTCTATTTCTACTTTTCATTTAGGGAATATTTCATTTTAGAAATTCATTTGATGCAAATAATTCATCTAATCATGGAAGTAGTAACACAAGTTAATCTGCTCACTGGTTAATCTTTTCCTACTTTATCAAATCCAGTCCCATTTTTAGCAAAAAATTAACAGATCTAACTCAGTCCAAAAATACAAGTGTTAATATGTTCAATTCAGTATATACATGTGATGAAGATAATTATCATACGGGCTGAGTTTTTTGCTTCTTAATATAAAGTGTGGCTTTTGGTGTGGGTTTGTCAATGGGAGTGGACTTGATCATCTATGTTTCTACTATGGAGTCTAAGCATTGTGCCCTCTTTCAATGCAATACATTTTTAAAAAAAATCACGTACCTCCCCTTATTCCTGGCGCCCTCTCAATTGCAGTGCTGTAATTTTTATTTTATTGGCCCTCCCTTTGTCCCAATACGGCCCCCGCTCTGCTTGGCGCCTAATAGGCTAACTTTGACTAAAGGTAAAGAGAGGGGGAGACCTCATCTCTCCTCAGTAGGCGTTGCCTCCTGCATCACTGTGACACTATCCAATCCGAGCGGACAGTCTCACAGTAATGCAGAAGACCTGCTCTGATTGGACAGCGTCACAGGGATGCAGGAGGCAATGCCTACTGAGGAGAGATGAGGTCTCGTCCTCTCTGTATCTTTACTCAAAATTAGCATATTAAAACACACGACAGGTCCTGTTTAACTACTCAATAGCCTTGATCTTTAAAACCTGAACATTTACTTTATCTCCTGCATTATTAGTATTATTTATTTTTCTACTCACCGATTTGGCTGAACTGATAGTTCAAGGAGGACTCTTACAATTTTGCTAAAATTCCCCATGAAAACTTATACTGTACTATGCCATTTACTACAAACGTTTTCTATGGTGACAATTCCCACCAAATCCAAATAATGAAACAACTAAAAATAAATAATTTTGCCACAATTCTAAATCGTATTAAAAAATAAATAAATAAATATAAGTCAAAATATAGTAGATGCCCATCATTTTCCCTCAAAAATAAACTTCTGCAAAGGTCAGCGTTTTGGCAGCATCAATATTCATCTTCAAGAGTTTGACCCTTTTCAAAGAAAACTTGGGAAACTGAATAGAAAATTGTTGTGGAGTGGAATGGGGAAAACCAGCGATTTCTCAGGGAAATTTAACCCGTTCTGAATTATCAGCTCATTAATTCTTTTATGCGTGTATATATTATTGTATTAGATTGGCATTAATGTACACCCACACTAGTTTAGAACTTATCATAAATGTTATTATATAGGCGGTCATATTCAAAGTAAATATTAACTTATCTGCTAACAGAAAATCAAACACAAATTAAGGCCGGTATGCCTACGTGTGTATGTATGCATTAAACTGTGCATTACATTTAACTATCCAAATGCATTTACAATATCATGTATTATAGTATAACTATTATTATATTGGGAATTATGTTTGAATGTGGGTATTAAGTTGTCTACTATTAGAGGAAAAAAAACATTTGGTTATTTCAATTTCACAGAGAGTTTTATCCGTTATGAAAAGCTCAGGCACGGAACGAGGGAGGGGAAAATAATGGGGATCGATCTAAGGCATTATCAAAAATTGGCATAGCTGATTACAGCTATACCAAATTAATAATGTTTTTTTATGATGTTAGTTACAAGGTTCAGATAGCACTAGGTAATGGTGTGGGTTCATTAGTAGGGGCCCAACCCGATCCAATAGAGAAAAAAAGTACTATGCACACCAATATGGAGTTATTTATCCAAACAAATAATATATTTATTTATAGCCAGTGACAGTGTGACGTTTCGGTCAATACCATGACCTTCCTCAGGCACTTTTGTCAATGCTAATCCTGCGTGGATGGCGCTGTAAGCTTGGTGGGTAACCGCTATAGTGTGGCGCTCACTGTCACTGGCTGTAAATAAATAAATTATTTGTTTGGATAAATAACTCCATATTGGTGTGCATAGTACTTTTTTTCTCTGTTTTTTTTATGATGTACTACTGTTACAAAGAAAAAACTATTTATTTCTTAAAAAACGTTTTAATTTTCTGATAGTGTAGCGAGTGTCAATTGTGTAGCGAGGGGGATGTGGCAATGAAATGACAGATGACGGCTTAGATGCCGCAGTTGCTATTGACCACAGCATCTAAGTGGTGACAGTTATTTCTCCTGGCCATTGCGTGAAGTGTTGGCTGTAGCATATATCCAACATTTGTTAAATATGGAGCTCACTTCTTACTCCCTCCGTGACTATGACGTACAGCTATGTCATATGTCGGTAAGGGGTTATAGGGACAGTCCGTGCACAGGGAGGTTTTTCATACTGATGATTTATCTACAGGTTAGGTCATCTGTAGCTGCTGCCTCCGGCCACCGAATGTCTGTGCTGGAAGCCGATTGCTCCGGCCACAGTATAGTTGCCATGCTGCAGTACTGCAACTCTGCTCCTATTCAAGTGAAGGCCTGGTTGTCAGACCCATACTGTTCAAATACTAATGAGTTGACCTATCCTGTGGATAAGTCATCAGTATAAAAAACAGATTTGTGCCTGAAATAACCCCTTTAATTGTCGAATTAATCTTCCTACTTTACAAAGAAAATAAAACATTTAGATTTTATTGCAGAAATTTCTGCAAATTAAAATCAGTTCCATTCATCTAAATGGGGTTGTTTCTGCAACAAATGCATGTAGTCATTCAGATGTAGAGTTCAGTCAAACGTGGCTTACTTATTTAAAAAGTATTTCCACAGCATAAATTCGTTACAAAAAAAAACAAAAAAAAACTGTTCAACATAAACCCATGGGAAAAATATTCCACAACACAGACAGATTTCTCACTTATGTTGCAGAATATTTTTTCCCTAGGATTACATTGTAAAGTTGTAAATACGAGATGGTCTTTTGACAGCAATATGACAGAATCGTGCACCCACAATGGTTGGCACAGGAGCTGTGCCACACCATTTGCAGGAGGTGCCAGCTGTAATATACAGGTGACATCCCGCTGCATAACCGGGATTGGAGACGAATCTGATTCCACCTATTTGACCCCTTAGAATCCCCTGTCACCCCATCGGTGCCCTGCAACACGATCACGGGGCGCCAATAGGTTGCGATGGCAACCCATGGCTTAATAAAGGCCTCCAGGCCTACCACGCCTAAATACCTATGAAACCGTGTCAAAGGCATGACCCAATAAGTCAGTTTCACACTTATAGGAAATATTGTTTTGATATAGTGAGTAAACCAAAGCATTATGCAAGTGATAATAGATCGCATTTCAAAGTCCCCTAGTGGGACTAAAAAAAACTAAAATTATTGTACGTTTATTAGGGGAAAATTCACAGTAAGTTAACACATTTTTGAACTGCATGGTGAACAGCATAAAAAAACCTGCAATCAATAATTTACATTTACCGCAAATTGTTCTTTTAAAAAATGTGCCTCGTCCTATAAAAAAAAAAAAGAGGACCACATACATTTACATGGACAGAAAAATTGGAATGCAGCGACATTAAAATATTTTTTTTCAATGAAATGTGCTATTATTGTACAAAAGTAGTATAGTATAAAAAAATACACATTAAGTATCGCTATAACCGTACCAACTCATAGAATAAAGCTGACATGTTATTTATGCTACACGATAAACAACGTAAGTTTAAAGTGCAACTTTGTTGGAATTGCAGTTTTTTTTTTCAATTGCCCCCAAAAAAGTTAATAAAAGTTAATTAATAAGTTATATGTACCCCAAAATGGTGCCATTAAAAAATACAACTTGTTCTGAAAAAAACAAACCCTCATATCGCTCCATTGTCAACAAAAAAAATTGTTTTAAAAAAAATTATGGCTCTCAAAATGTGGTGACACAAAAGCAAATGATTTTTAAAAGAAAAGTGTTTTTGTTGTGCAAAAATAGTAAAACATCAATAAAAAAATATATAGAAATTTGGTATTGCTGTAATCGTAATGACCCACAGAATAAAGTTAACATATCATTTTTACTGCACTGTGAACACTGTAAAAACAAAATCCAAATAAAACCAATCGCGTAGATTTCACTCTGTAGGATGTAGCAAGGAATGGGCTCATGTTGGAGCCTGTGCTTTGACCCCCCTAATAAAACCTTATTGCTCCTCTTCTTCCCTCAGGGTCCCCTGAGCACAGGACATTGTATGTAACACAACACTGATGAGTACTGCGTCACATAAACAGTATAGCCCTGCTCGGCAGCAGGACCTTGTATTAACCACAGCATGCTAGGAGAGCTTGAGGGGACCCGGAGGTGAAAAGGAGCGGAGAGATGAGTACTTCATTTTTATTTTATATTTAAAGGGGAAGGGAGGAAAGGATGGTGTACGGCCGTGGTCGTTGCACTACATTTGTGGTTCACGTTTGGCCGAAAGAAACAACAGTTTACTTCAACTCTCTTTATATTAAGACTGGTGTATGAAACACCTTCATAAACTCCCCCTTAATATCTCCAGGACTTTAACATTAATGGCCTATCCTTACGATAAGCCATTATTGTTTAATTGGTGGGGGCAAGATGAATGGCACAAACTGCAGTACCATGCACACCCATCGGTGGTCGGATCCCCACCAATCAAACTTTGATAGAATAGGCCATCAATGGTAAAGTCCTGACAATCCCTTTAAGAACATATCAATTGGTTTATAAAGCAATAGCATTTTAATAGTAATGAAATAGTACAAAAATAACTTAATGAAAGAAGGCTCTGTTCGGAGAAATCACTACTTTCTGTCTTTACATAATTAAGAAATTATATAATTTTATATTGTTTTCACTGAAAAATGTTTCCATTAACATTGATTTCAACAAAATATTTCCAATGGAAAATACCACCTGTTGGCATCAGTCTTTGAGGTTTCTGAATCATTATTATTTTTGGTAACAAAAAGCAGAGTCTAAATGAAAATCTGAGTTTCTGCGGTGTTTTACTATTGAAGTCAATGGAAGAAAGCATACTAAAAAGCTTCCATTCTCCGCCTTTAGAATTTCCATGCTTTCTGTTTTGATCCATTAAAAACAGAAGCATGGGACTAGAGTGGACATAGCCTGTCATAAAATAAAGTTTATTTTGTTTGATATCTGTTCTTTCTTTCTAAATCCTTAATACTTTTTTGGTTTACTAATATTTGGGCATATTATGCACATAAACATTTTATTAGCTTTATTAAATTATTTTGTATAAATGGTTTTGTTTATATGGATTTAGTAGTACTTGTAACCATAGTAAGCTACCTTGACAGATGGGATAACACAATATGAGGCTTTCCTCATACTGAAAAAAATTAACATTTAAAATGAAAACTTAAAATTATGGGGAGTTTTCGTCAAATTTTAAAAAGTTACTCCCTGAACTGCTTTGAGGCTTGCACAATCACTGAGAAAAAATAAATAAAAAGGCAAGAGATGTAGTAAATATTTGGGTTTAAAAAAATCAAGTAAAGCATTTTGTTCTATTTCAGTGCAGGCCCCATAGTAGAACAATTGATGAACACTTCTACTTAGGCCTCATGCACATGGTTATATTAAGGATACATGTTCAACAGTGCATTGCCCATAGCCTGCTCTGGGTCCATGCTGTACCTCTGAGTGCCTAAAATTTTATACTGAGATTTGCATTCTGTATAAGGCCTTGTTCACACATGTTCACATGCCGCGTTTTTGCCGCATTTTTCACGCCGAAAAACGCATGCTTTAAGCTTCCCATTGACATCAATAGAAAAACGCATTGCAATCCATACGACGTGTTTTTTTGTACGCACACGTGTTTAAAAAACGCGTCGTGTAAAAAAAAAAAGAAGCATCAGGTCAAGCGCCGTGTGAACAAGGCCTTAGGGGTATTCTCTCCTAGATGCACCATACAGCGGAACAGTGCCTAAGGGTCTGTAGTATATACCCATAGGAAATCTGTGTCCCACTGTGCAGGACACAACAAAGCCGTGTATGAGCCCTTATGCCAGGGTCAGAAGTAGGGGGTAAGATAAGTAAATTCAACTTTTACTTGTCCGATTTTGCCATATTTAGTATTTACACTTGAACTATTGTAACAAGTGAATGAAAATAGAGAATGTTTATGTGGATTCTGTATATTTAATAGATCAGATAAATTGATAAAGTTTGACCTAGTACACATTCATTCCATTCAAAACAATAAATAAAAGCAACATCAAAACAAAAGGTGTGTGATAAATTGGTTAAACACATAGAATATTTTCTGTACCTGTGACTGTGGATGAGTGCATTAAAAGCCAATCCATCAGACCAACTGCTGGTGAAATTGATAACGTTGACCTGTGGGTAGTTGCGAGTTGATTGGCGGACCCAGCTTAGTAAGATCTTTTCAGTATTTGTCTGCTGCAAGTCAGCCATAATGTCTTTCATTACATCCTTCACCTGAATAAGATATACAACCATCAATGTTTGAAACTGTAAAGCAAGATAAATGGTTTATCTTAAAGCACAGCACTAGCAAATATATAAGTGGCATGTTCCTGCACTAAATTGTTTTCTGCATCACCCAGATTATCAGCATTCAAAAGGAAGTAATGAAAAATAAAATGGTATGAGATATATTAAAATAGTAAGCTTGAAGACATGCATTAATCTGTTGTCAGCGGACGAAATGTACAGGAGTGCCTTACTACTGAATCTTGGAGAGAGAATCATAAGATATGTTCAGAAACTGTGGGCATGAGTACAATGATTGCAGGGCAGAAATATTTCATGATAGAAAATGTCTTATTCATGGGTAAATAGAAACATTATATTTACATATATATATACATCTGGTTTTTAATGCAATATCTACATAGGTGTATAGAGGTCCATTTCCAGTAACCATCACTCCAGTGTTCTAATGGTACATTGTGTTTGCTAACTGTGTTAGAAGGCTAATGGATGATTAGAAAACACTTGAAACCCCTTGTGCAATTATGTTAGCACCGCTGTAATCAGTTTTGCTGTTTAGAGGAGCTATAAAACGGACCTTCCTTTCAGCTAGTTGAGAATCTGGAGCATTAAATTTGTGGGTTCGATTAAACTCTCCAAATGGCTTGAAAAAGAGAGCTTTCATGTGAAACTCGACAGTCTATTGAACGCTATTCCATGCGAGAAATTGCTAAGAAACGGAAGATTTGCTACAACGGTGTGTACTACTCCCTTCAGAGGACAGCACAAACAGGCTCTAACCAGAGTAGAAAGAGAAGTGGGAGGCCCCGCTGCAAAACTGAGCAACAAGACAAGTACATTAGAGTCTCTAGTTTGAGAAATAGACGCCTCACAGGTCCTCAACTGGCAGCTTCATTAAATAGTACCCGCAAAACGCCAGTGTCAACATCTACAGTGAAGAGGCGACTCCGGGATGCTTCCCTTCAGGGCAGAGTGGCAAAGAAAAAGCCATATCTGAGACAGGTTAATAAAAGGAAAAGATTAATATGGGCAAAAGCACACAGACATTGGACAGAGGAAGATTGGAAAAAAATGTTATGGACAGACGAATCGAAGTTTGAGGTGTTTGGATCACACAGAAGAAAATTTCTGAGACGCAGAACAACTGAAAAGATGCTGGAAGAGTACCTGACGCCATCTGTCAAGCATGGTGGAGGTAATGTGATGGCCTGGGGTTGCTTTGGTTCTGGTAAAGAGGGAGATTTGTACAAGGTAAATGGGATTTTGAATAAGGAAGGCTATCACTCCATTTTGCAACGCCATGCCATACCCTATGGACAGCGCTTGATTGGAGCCAATTTCATCACAACAGGACAATGAAGCAAAGCACACCTCCAAATTATGCAAGAACTATTTAGGGAAGAAGCAGGCAGCTGGTATTCTATCTGTAATGGAGTGGCCAGCGCAGTCACCATATCTCAACCCCATAGAGCTGTTGTGGGAGCAGCTTGACCATATTGTACGCACGAAGTGCCCATCAAGGCAATCCAACGTGTGGGAGGGGCTTCTGGA
Source organism: Rhinoderma darwinii (assembly GCF_050947455.1). Classification (NCBI taxonomy): domain Eukaryota; kingdom Metazoa; phylum Chordata; class Amphibia; order Anura; family Rhinodermatidae; genus Rhinoderma; species Rhinoderma darwinii. The sequence goes on from NC_134688.1 coordinate 202,438,612, forward strand.
AGCATGGGGTGAAATTTCTCCCGATTACCTCAGCAAATTAACAGCTAGAATGCCAAAGGTCTGCAATGCTGTAATTGCTGCAAATGGAGCATTCTTTGCCGAAAGCAAAGTTTGAAGGAGAAAATTATTATTTCAAATAAAAATTATTATTTCTAACCTTGTCAATGTCTTGACTATATTTTCTAGTCATTTTGCAACTCATTTGATAAATATAAGTGTGAGTTTTCATGGAAAACACAAAATTGTCTGGGTGACCCCAAACTTTTGAACGGTAGTGTATATATGTATATATTTACAAAAACCATAGAACAAAGTAACGGCACCAGGACTTCAAGATCGATGAAAAAGGCTTGAGAAAGGTTCTGTGATGGACCGAAAGGTCGCTGCTCACTTGAGGTGAATAAATCCACCCTTTTTCATCGATCTTGAAGTCCTCGTGCCGTTACTTTGTTCTATGGCCTTTGTATATTTCAAGTTGGGGAAGTGATTCATCCTCTGGTAAATGTGCACATGGCCTAATATATAGGATTTTTGGAGTGCTGTGTTCATTTGCAATTGGACTATATAAATATACTTATATTTATATATATATATATATATATATATATATATATATATATATATATATATATATATGTATATATATATATATATATATACAGTCCAACAGAAGATGAACACAGCACTCCAATGTACCTATATATTACGCCATGTGCTCGTTATCAGGGGATGAATCAGTCCCTCAGCTTGTATATATACCATACACCATAGAACAAAATAACGGCACCAGGACTTCAGAGTAGATGAATAGGGTGGATTTATTCACCCTATTTCAAGCTTGAGAGAGGTTCTGAGAGAAACCGAAACGTCGCTCACTTGAGGTGAATAAATCCACCCTATTTCATCTACAAATCAGTGACCAATCAGCTTCATACACTTCTCATTGTTCCAGCCCAGCTTCTTTCACTTCACAATCACGCTGGGCTGGAACGATGAGAAGTGTATGATGCTGATTGGTCACTGATTGGTCAGCATCATACACTTCTCTTTGCAACGCCCAGTTGGTAAAAAGTAAAACACGCCCAGTTGTCTATTAAGAAACTAATTAGCATAAATCTAAAATTGCTCATAACTTGCTCAAAAATAATTATTTTTCAAAATAAAAACCACTGTTGTTATCTACATTACACGCCAATCACGTTATGTATGAGATAGGGCACTTATAATCTGATGACAGAGCCTCTTTAAGATCTTCTTGACTGACCCAACACTGGATCCTAGTTGGTAAGGAACAGATGTACTTCTTAAGCACCACTCTCTCCACGATCAGTGCGGGATTTGATTTCTCTGGATGTAGCCATTTCCTTACAAAGTAGATAAGGTCATACATTTGTGACCGAAAGGGTAGATATTCAACAAAAGTCCAGCTGTGCGTACGTCGAGCACGCACATTCATATTAACCGCCAGATGAGCATGGACTTCACCCTTTAGCTTAGAGAAGTCCTTGGCATCCTGATCGTTTAGGTAAAAATATGCCTTTTGCGGTTTTCCGGTTAGTAAAGGCGCCACCACTTCTGCCCACTGATCCGCAGGTAACTTTTTTCACTCTGCTACTCCCACAAACACCATGATATAGGCCTGAACATCATCCGTGAGGGTTATCATCTGCAACAATGTCTGTACTGCAGCCTGTGAAGTTGGAAGTTAATCTTGTTGTCTTTGTACATTTTCCACCAAAGTCTAGATTTATTCTTGCAACATCTGATTAATTGCTGCTGTTTCTTCAGGGCCCGTCCGTTGGCTTCAACCAGCAGAGTATTGGTTTCAACCTGTGCATGCATGGACCCTAATGCACCCTTCCCTAAGCTGCAATAGCCAGAATCAACTGGTGATTTCAACAGTTAGTCTTTCTGCTACTTTCATCTAGGAAATATGCATTCCAGCTCTTTCAGGTAGCCTGTTTTTGAAGGTTGCCCTAGCAATGATTTTTAGCATAGGGCAGCAAAATGCCTTAAAATTATTGTATGTATCTTTAAATCTAATCCCCGCATCTGAAACATCATATGTGGGAGATTAGCATCAAGTGAGGGCTCAAAACAGAAAGAGACAGTGACACAATGGATAAAGTCCAAAAACAGGGCTCGTCTGTGTTTATTTTAGCATCCATAATGGAAACAGCATTTACAGTTTAGACAAAACAGAAAATCAATTCTGCTTAACTGAGCACTAACTAAACAAGCAATAGTCCTAGTGCCACTCTAAATGGCACTGGAGACACCTCAGTGTCACTTGTTACTTACAGATTTTTAGTAGATAGGTCAGCAGTGACCTGCCCCAGACACACAGACTTGTCCTACTAACCGAGATGGGCTAGGAAATGAGGAACTCATCCTACTCTTCTCAAATCCAACTCCAGACCCTTCTTGGGCTTTTCTAAAAAGCCAACTTTGGAAAATCTGAGCTTTCCACTACAGACCAAATATTCCCTGGAGTCTAAGGCTGGTCTCCCACAGATTTTTTTTATTTGCTTCAGATTTTACGTGCATTCTTCAAGTCAAAACCTGGAACGGTACCTAAACAGAAGAAATATCTAATGAAAGGCCCTATAGGTCTACTATTCTGGATGAAATTCTGGTTTTGGCTTACAAAATGCAGGCAAAATCTGCAGCATATCTGCAATGAGGAAACGCAGCCTAAGGCTGGATTTTCACGTCACGGTCAAAATGCATTTTTTCCTGCCATTCGTCTCGCATTATATATATAATTCATATATATATATATATATATATATATATACACTGTATGTATGTGTATATATATATATATATATATATATATATATATATATATATACTGTATGTATGTGTGTATATATATATATATATATATATATATATATATATATATAAAAAGCAAAAAATGGCAGCACTCCAGCAAGTCTGATTGTTCACTTTTTATTGAAAAAAGTCCACCTCTTTCACTGAACCAGCTGGAGTGCTGCCATTTTTTGCTTTTTATACCACTTGAATACCGGATTGGTATGCAAGGGCTTGCACCCAGATTATCTTTGTCATCACTGTGCTACTTTCCTACTACGTTTATATAAATATATATATATAGATAGACATAGATCGATCTATCTATCTATCTATCTATCTATCTATCTATCTATCTATCTATCTATCTATCTATCTATCTATCTATCTATCTATCTATCTATCTATAGAGACAGATATACATATATATATACATATATCAACTTGGTGCCTGCATTAAAGACAGCTGTCTTACATGGTCACCTGTATAAAAGACTCCAGTCCACAGACTCAAATAATCAGTCTGACTCTAACCTCTACAACATGGGCAAGACCAAAGAGCTTTCTAAGGATGTCAGGGACAAGATCATAGACCTGCACAAGGCTGGAATGGGCTACAAAACCATAAGTAAGACGCTGGGTGAGAAGGAGACAACTGTTGGTGCAATAGTAAGAAAATGGAAGACATACAAAATGACTGTCAATCGACATCGATCTGGGGCTCCATGCAAAATCTCACCTCGTGGGGCATCCTTGATCCTGAGGAAGGTGAGAGCTCAGCCGAAAACTACACGGGGGGAACTTGTTAATGATCTCAAGGCAGCTGGGACCACAGTCACCAAGAAAACCATTGGTAACACATTACGCCGTAATGGATTAAAATCCTGCAGTGCCCGCAAGGTCCCCCTGCTCAAGAAGGCACATGTACAGGCCCGTCTGAAGTTTGCAAATGAACATCTGGATGATTCTGAGAGTGATTGGGAGAAGGTGCTGTGGTCAGATGAGACTAAAATTGAGCTCTTTGGCATTAACTCAACTCGCCGTGTTTGGAGGAAGAGAAATGCTGCCTATGACCCAAAGAACACCGTCCCCACTGTCAAGCATGGAGGTGGAAACATTATGTTTTGTGGGTGTTTCTCTGCTAAGGGCACAGGAATACTTCACCGCATCAATGGGAGAATGGATGGAGCCATGTACCGTCAAATCCTGAGTGACAACCTCCTTCCCTCCACCAGGACATTAAAAATGGCTCGTGGCTGGGTCTTCCAGCACGACAATGACCCGAAACATACAGCCAAGGCAACAAAGGAGTGGCTCAAAAAGAAGCACATTAAGGTCATGGAGTGGTCTAGCCAGTCTCCAGACCTTAATCCCATCGAAAACTTATGGAGGGAGCTGAAGATCCGAGTTGCCAAGCGACAGCCTCGAAATCTTAATGATTTACAGATGATCTGCAAAGAGGAGTGGGCCAAAATTCCATCTAACATGTGTGCAAACCTCATCATCAACTACTAAAAACGTCTGACTGCTGTGCTTGCCAACAAGGGTTTTGCCACCAAGTATTAAGTCTTGTTTGCCAAAGGGATCAAATACTTATTTCTCTGTGCACAATGCAAATACATATATATAATTTTGACAATGTGATTTTCATTTTTTTTTCTATATAATCTATCTCTCACTGGTAAAATTAACCTAGCCTAAAAATTCTAGACTGTTCATGTCTTTGACAGTGGGCAAACTTACAAAATCAGCAAGGGATCAAATACTTATTTCCTTGACTGTATATATATACAGGGTGGGCCATTTATATGGATACACCTAAATAAAATGGGAATGGTTTGTGATATTAACTTCCTGTTTGTGGCACATTAGTATATGGGAGGGGGGAAACTTTTCAAGCTGGGTGTTGACCATGGCGGCCATTTTGTATCCAACTTTAGTGTTTTCAATGGGAAGAGGGTCATGTGACACATCAAACTTATCGAGAATTTCACAAGAAAACAATGGTGTGCTTGGTTTTAACGTTACTTTATTCTTTCATGAGTTATTTACAAGTTTATGGCCACTTATAAAATGTGTTCAAAGTGCTGCCCATTGTGTTGGATTGTCAATGCAACCCTCTTCTCCCACTCTTCACACACTGATAGCAACATCGCAGAAGAAATGCTAGCACAGGCTTCCAGTATCCGTAGTTTCAGTTGCTGCACATCTCGTATCTTCACAGCATAGACAATTGCCTTCAGATGACCCCAAAGATAAAAGTCTAAGGGGGGTCAGATCGGGAGGCATTTCTTCTGCGGTGTTGCTATCAGTGTGTGAAGAGTGGGAGAAGAGGGTTGCATTGACAATCCAACACAATGGGCAGCACTTTGAACACATTTTATAAGTGGTCAGAAACTTGTAAATAACTCATGAAAGAATAAAGTAACGTTAAAACCAAGCTGACCATTGTTTTTCTTGTGAAATTCTCGATAAGTTTGATGTGTCACATGACCCTCTTCCCATTGAAAAAACTAAAGTTGGATACAAAATGGCCGACTTCAAAATGGCCGCCATGGTCAACACCCAGCTTGAAAAGTTTCCCCCCTCCCATATACTAATGTCACACAAACAGGAAGTTAATATCACCAACCATTCCCATTTTATTTAGGTGTATCCATATAAATGGCCCACCCTTGTATATATATATAAATATAGCAATCAAAAAATAGGCAGCACTCCATAGTTTTAAAGTGAAAAAAATCAAGCGTACTTTATTGCCCCATGTGCAATGTTTCAGCTCTGTCCTCTAGAGCCTTTCTGGAGCCTTTCCCAAGTCATGGAGTGCTGCCTATTTTTTGATTGCTGTATAGTTGGGACCTTGGTCCGTCCCCTAGGGCTTGCACCCAGATTCTATCGGTGCTGCTGGATTTTCTGTTTCTCTCTCTCTCTATATATATATATATATATATATATATATATATATATATATATATATATATATATATATATATATATATATATATATATATATATATATATATATACATATTATATATATGTACAGAGGTGCAGATAGGTTCTGCTGCACACGGGGCAAAGATTCACACTGGCGCCCACCCAACTTCTTTCCTGACATTTCCTTCCCCCTCGCCATATTTGCTTTCTCTACCAATCAATGAGATATAATTTTTTTTACTTTTTTTTAGTGCCCCCTACAGATAGCGCCACACACAGCCCCCTGTAGATAGCGTCACACACAGCCCCCTTGCAGATAGCTCCAAACACAGCCCCCTGTGGATAGCACCATACACAGCCCCCCACTTTTAGATGGCTTCACACACAGCCCCCAGCCCCCCATTATAGATAGTGCCACACACAGCCCCTTGTAGATGATGCCACACAACCCACCCTTGTAGATGATGCCACACAGTCCCCCCTTGTAGATAATGCCACACAGCCACCCTTGTAGATGATGCCACACAGCCCCTCCTTGTAGATGATGCCACACAGCCCCCCCCCCTTGTAGAGACAAAAAACAATACTTACCTAGTCCCGTTCTCTTCTCTTAAACCATTGCCCAGGCCGGCGTGATCCAGTGATGTCATCATGCCGGCCTGCACCAGGACTCAGCGTCTTATAGGCTGCAGGCCTAATATGGCCTATAGCCTAGCATTGAGCTGCTCCGCCATAATATTCAATTGTATCTGCGTCCTGAGGCTGCAGATACAATTCACAAAAAAATCCCCAAAATATGCCTCAAATGCGCATGGGGCTCTTCACTTCTGAGCCCTGTCATATATCCAGGTAAATGAGCATATTTAGGGGCTTTGCAAATGTGACATGGCGCCGCAAACTATTCCAGCAAAATTTGAGCTCTAAAAGCCAAATAGCACTCCTTCCTTTGTAAGCCCTGCCGTGTGTCTGAACAGCAGTTTATTACCACATATGGGATATTGCCGTGCTCAGAAGAGTTTGCTTTACAAATGTTGGGGGGCTTTCTTTACTTTATCTATTGTGAAAATGGAAACATCTGATCTAAAATTACATTTTATTAGAAAAAAAGAAAAAAATATATTTTCATGGCCTAATTCTACTAAATGTTGTGGTGCTTTTTCTCCTTTATGCCATGTAAAAATATTACATTTCTATGTTTTATTAGAAAAATATATAGATTTTAATTTTCACTTCATAATTCCACTAAATTCAGTAAAAAATCTGTGTGGTCAAAATGCTCACTATATCCCTTGGTAAATTCCTTGTGGGGTGTATTTGATAAATGGTGTCTTTTTGAGGGTGTTTCCACTGTTTTGGCCCCAAAGGACCTCTTGAAACCAAACATGGTACCTAAAATAAATTCTAATAAAAAGGAGGCCCCAAAAAGCACTATGTGCTCCTTTTGATTCTGAGGCCTGTGTTTTAGTTCAGTAGCACCCTAGGGCCGCATGTGGGATATTTCTAAAAACTGAAGAATCTGAGCAATAAATATTGAGTTGTATTTCTCTGGTAAAACCTTCTGTGTTACAGGAAAAAAATAGATTAAAACAGATTATTTGCAAAAAAAATAAAAAATGAAATGTGTTAATTTAATCTCCACTGTGCTTTAATTACTGTAAAAAAAAGTCTAAAGGATTAAGAAACTTTCTAAATGCTGTTTTGAATACTTTGAGGGTGCAGTTTTTAAAATGGGGTGATTTATAGGGGGTTTCTAATATATAAGGCCCTCAAAGCCACTTCAGATCTGAACTGGTCCCTAAAAAAAAATGACTTTTGAAATTCAGGGTTCCGTTCACGGGTTCCCCTTACGGAAAGCTCCAACAGAACCCATGAACAGAGCCCTGACGCAGATGTGAACAAAGCCTTAACTAGTAACTTTTTTGCGTGGTAATACTATCTGTCTTACAAGCAGATACATTTAAATTTGTAAAAATGATAATTTTTGCAAATTTTCTCTAAATGTTGGTATTTTTCACAAATAAACACTGAATGTATCTGTTAAGGATCTGCCAGGCACAGCTTCTGTATCCACGCCCATAAGTCTGCACCTGCTTCTATGTCTGTGAGACTGACTCCATCTTCCACCACTCAGTATGGCAGGCTTAGGAGTGGGAGAGCCTATCACAGCCTGGCCAGACGGAGCTAGCTCCCGCCCTCTGTCTATTTATACCTGCCTTCCTGTTCCTCCTTGCTTGTGATTCTTCTCGTTTTGTTTCCTGGCCCTGCTGCAGCTTCTTGAACCATTTGACCCTGCTTCATATTGACCCTGGCTTACTGACTACTCTCCTGCTCTGCGTTTGGTACCTTGTACACTCCTGGTTTGACTCGGCTTGTTCATTACTCTCCTGCTCTGCGTTTGGTACCTCGTACACTCCTGGTTTGACTCGGCTCGTTCACCACTCTTGTTGCTCACGGTGTTGCCATGGGCAACTGCCCCTTTTCCCTTGCTTCTGTGTACCCTTGTCTGTTTGTCTGTCGTGCACTTATTGAGCGTAGGGACCGTCGCCCAGTTGTACCCCGTCGCCTAGGGCGGGTCGTTGCAAGTAGGCAGGGACTGAGTGGCGGGTAGATTAGGGCTCACTTGTCTGTTTCCTCACCCCCATCATTACAGTATCGACCAAATTTTACCACTAACTTAAAGTACAATGTGTCACGAGAATCTCAGAATCGCTTGAAAAAATAAAAGCATTCCAAAGTTATTACCACATAATTGACACGTCAGATTTTTTTTAAAATGGCAAGGTCCATTAGGCGAAAAAAGGCTGTTTCCTTGAGGGGATAATAAGCTATAAGTAACTATATATAGTAAGCCACAGATTATTTTAGGCATGTGTCCTACTAGAGCTTGCTGAAGATGTCATCCTGACGTCCTGGTGCAGATGGTGTGATGATGTTACTGCATTGCCAGGCAGTATGCTGAAGAATCAGAAAAGGATTAATACTGAATGGGGAGCCCAAAGGGGGACATTACTACTGTGTGGTGACCCAATTATGGTTTGGGGAACTATTACTGTTTGGGGGGCACTATTATTGTGTGAGGAACTAAGAAGAGCACTATTGCAGTGTGTGGCTGAAATTGTGCACTATAACTATTTGTAAATAGGTGGGGTCTGTGATGGACAATCAAGGAGCCAAATATGTCTCTGTTGTAAATTCTGCAGAGATGTGTTTTGGCTAGAAGAATGCATCATGGTGGTCTGGTCCAGATGGAGAAGAAAAGGGAAAGTGAACTACCCATATCAGAGAAGATGTCACCTGTGAGACACTGCATGTAACTGTACTGTATTCACTCATATAATCATCTGAGTGCCTGTGTAGGACTGCTCTCTATCACTCTATGGCCATTATCTGTTGGTAATATTGGTATTTGTATAGTGGATTTTACTCAGTAACAGTATGATGCCATTATTCAGTCATTATGTAGTGGTAATATGTGGTTATGGTGTGGAGGTATTATTCAGCAACCATATAGTAATATTATTCAGTCACCTTGTTGTGGTAATATGTGGTCATGGTGTAACGGAATTATTCAGTAACAGTATGGTGGCATTTTTCAGTCACTATGTGGTGGTAATATCTGGTCATGGTGGGGAGATATTATTCAGTAACATTATGGTGGTATTATTCAGTCACTACGTGGTAGTAATATGTGGTCATGCTGTAGAGGTATTATTCAGTAACATTATGGTTGTATTATTTAGACACTATTTGGTGGTAATATGTTGTCATAGTGTAGAGGTATTATTCAGTAATAGTATGGTGGTATTATTCATTCACTATGTGGTGGTAATATGTGATCATGGTGTGGTGATATTATTCAGTAACAGTATGGTGGTATTATTTAGACACTATTTGGTGGCAATATGTAGTCACGGTGTGACAGTATTTTTCAGTAACAGTATGGCAGTATTATTCAGTGACTATGTGGTAGTATTATGTGGTCATGATGTGAAGGTTTTGTTTTGTAATAGTATGGTGGTATTATGCTGTCATAGTGTAGAGCAGTGGTGTCAAACCTGTGTCCCTCCAGCTGTTGCAAAACTACAACTCCCAAGCATTCCCTGGTTGCTGCAAGCATTCCATGGTTGCTGCATGCTTTTAAGGCATGCTGGGAGTTGTAGTTTTGCAACAGCTGGAGGGCCACAGGTTTAGGTTTGACATATGTGGTGTAGAGGTATTATTCAGTAATAGTATGGTGGTATTTTTCATTCACTATGTAGTGGTGATATGTGATAATGTTTTGGAGATTTAATTCAGTAATACAGTAGTAGTACAGTGGTATTATTTAGACACTATTTGGTGGTAATCTGATAAATTCAGTAACTGTATGGTGGTAGTATTCAGTCACTATGTGGTGGTAAAATATGGTCATGATGTGGAGTTTCAGATGTAGCCATCTTTATCTTGACTGATAATTTGCTGCAGCGTGATATCACACAACAAAAGCCATTGAAAAACCATTGAAAAAGTCAAGTTAAAGTTTCTTGACACTTTGTATATAATGTGTTAAAAGTCAAGATAAAGATGGCTACATCTGTATTATTCAGTAACAGTATGGTGGTATTATTGAGTCACTATGTGGTGGTAATATGTGGTCATGGTGTGAAGGTATTGTTTATCTTTTGTATAGTGGTATCATACATAATTGTTTTAAAGCTAAGTTGTCTTTCAGACCCGCAATGTCACAGGGGCCTGCACATCCGAGCAACAAGTGCAGGTGCGGAGGGCAGATGCAAAATTCGCCCTGGAGCCCATAGGATTCTGGTTACGCCTTATCCATAATTTTCTTCATCCTAAGAGCCAGCAATTAATGTGTTGTATAAATATAATTATATTAAACAAACAAACCAAATCCCTTCAGTTATGAACAGAATAATTTAAATAGATAATCTCTCTCTCCTTTTGTTTTAAATTACTTTAAACTGGTCCTTAAACCCACCCTATTGTATATGTATAGCACAGGCGTAAAGCCAGTGCACAAGAATAATGAATCAGTATTCGGATGACCTGCTTTCAGACAGAGCCAGTCACCCAGGAGATATATTTTTTAACTCTTTTGCCTACTCTATTTCCACCTATACAATGCTAAATATTCTTGACCACAACCTCCATTAGTCATGTGATCACGTGGCCGCAACCTCTATTAGTCATGTGATCACATAGTGTGACCGCCACAAGGCCAGTAGCATGAGGGAGCTGCTGGGTCTAGATAGATCCAGAACATTTCTATTAGGGACAATTGTCACTGTAAAAGTAACTAAGACTGCTATTGCTGGAGAATACTTGAGTGTAATAAATCATGTGCTGCAGATAAGCCCTCGTTTCATTGCTGGTTTATATATTGTTGCTTTACACGCAATGGTAGGAAATAACACAAGCAAAAAAAGGTAAGCTCACCTGCCAATGGAGGATGATGCTCCAGATCAATCCTAGAATCAGCTTGTGATTGCCATCCACTATGTCTGAGCTGCCAATGTTCACCAAATCAACCTGTTTTACCAAAATAAATAACAACAGAGTTAACAGCATCCTTGTTGGCCCATTCATTGCTATTTACTTACATTTTATGAGACCTTTACTGCACAAATAAAAGTATTAATGTTGTGTATTTTTGCAAAAACTCATGAATAATTCCGGTAGCTATGTGTTCTTACTAATTTTCTTTATGAGACATGGGAGATAATACAAATTTTACACTTAATCCATTAGTGAACGCCAATATGCCTTTTCACGGCGGCCATTAACGGGCTTTATTCTGATGCATGTGCATTTTTTATGGCACTGCATTATAATATAAATATATCCGCCGCCGGGTGGGGGGAAAGGTCCCTGCTCTCAGCTAACATTGACTGACTTGGGACCATTGTTTGCGGTCCCCAAACACGTGATCACCGATATCCAACGAATACCGGCGATCACTGTTATGAAATAGTAAAAAGTTAAATAAGCTTTTTATCGTAATGTTAGTCCCCTGCAGCCACCAATCGGCACCCCCACATCCCCACACCCCCTCCCTTCCCCATTGCCAGAAAAACAAAATGGTGCACACATGCGCAGTCTGCCTGTGCATAGTAGCTGATCAGGGACCGTTATAATTGGTCCCTCATCATATTGTCACTGTGATATACCTATCACAGTGACCCTAGTCACATATTTAGTAAATACAGCATAGGATTTGTGCTTTTTCTCCTCTCACTGTAGTTGTTTTGTGAGAGGAGAGAGATACTATGTTCGACTCTTGTGCTGTTAGACAGTAAAAAACACACGACAAATCCGCCCAGATTTCCCCGTAATCACCCCCAGATTACCCATAATCACCCCAGATTACCCGAAATTACCCCTAGATTACCTGTGAAGTCAGTGATCTTTTTCATCTGATTACTCTATTATAATAGCCGGTATAGCTACGATTTACCGTAGCATTTTTAGTTTTTTTGCTCATCTTATAAAAAAACAAAAACTTTTTAAATAATACAAAAAAAGTAAATTAGTTTATTAGTGTAGCGGACATAAATCACAGAAATCTCAGAATGTTCACTGCGTGGCAGGCGTACGCCTTGCTGTGCTCCAGCAGTTCAGGCAGCGGTATGGACACTGCATCAAAACTTAGCTCAGAAAGCAACAGAAGTTCCGCTTCTGCCACTGGAACCCACAGCTCTATGGTGGTGGATGCAGCTGTCACTCCTGAACCATCAGGAGCAGGGCCTAGTAATGCATTCCCTCCCAAAGTGTGGGATCCTGCATATTCTTTCTCCCCCCCAAATGTCGCAATTTATAGGCATCAACACAGATGTAACAAATTTTACCCTCTGTAATTTTTTCAAAATTATTCCTAGGAAATCACGTCCTGGAACTAATTGTCCAGCAGACAAATGGCAGGCAATTTGTTACAAATAATCCTAGTTCTTGCTATGACAGAGCATGGATCTCCACAACTGTATCAGAAATTATAACATTTTTGGGAATTACCCTAAACATGGAGTTAGTAAAAATAAAACTTACATCCAGTCCTACTGGGCTACCAGCGCTATCCACTGCATCCCTGTTTTTGCAGTAGTTATGGCCCGAACGCGCTATGAAACTATGATGCATTTCATGCATTTCTCTGATAATTCCCAAATAACACCAAGAAGTGACCCAGGTTATGATCGCCTTAACAAATTGAGACCCTTTATCTCCCTCCTAAGAGTCATTTTTAAATTTATACACCCTAGGCCAAAAATTATTGGTAGATAAGTCTCTTATGAGCCTCAAGGGCCGTCTATCGTTTCACCAATTTATCCGCTCCAAAAGAGCCCCGATACAGTGACAAACTTTATAATGTGTGCGATATTACAATAGACTACACCCTTAACTTTTTTATTTATGAGGACAGGGACCACCACTTTAATCCCCCTGTCTGCCCAGAGGATATTGGCATTATTAAGAAAATTGACTGGCAAACCATTGTGCCATTCCTACAAAAAGGATACCATGTGTACATAGACAACTATTACACTATTGTCCACCTATATAAGTCCCTCAATGCTGCTACTACAGGGGCCTGTGGGAAGCTAAGAAAAAATAGTCAACTCCCCTCAACAATTGGTGTCCAGGCGTATAACAAGGGGTGCATCACTCTCATTTGCAAGTGACCAGTTGCTTGCTGTCAACTGGAGTGACAAAAATGATGTGTATATGCTCACCATAGTGCATGAGGATACCACAGTGGCAGTAAGAGAGGGGGAGCTACGTCTGATAAGAGGAAATCGGTCTGTGTAGTGGACTACAATAAATTCATGAGGGGAGTCGATCTATCTGACCAGGTACTACAACCTTACTTAATAAAACGTAAGACTAGGGCCTGGTATAAAAAGGTAGCAATCTACTTTGCCTGTTTAGAGACTTATGACACCGTTTCTTATTATTACGTTTATAGAACATTTAGGGAACACCAGAAAGGATGGGGTGGGGAAATTATTTTTAGGGAGTCAATTTCATTTATTCATATTTTTTGTTTAGTTTTTGGGCTTTCCAAGGGAGGGAGGGAGGGATTTTCATGGAGAGGTAGTACAGTATATATTTTTTTCAGACGTATAAAAAATCATAAGGGGTAAAATTTGGTTTACAAATTCAGAACATGGACCCCACAAGTGTTCTGGAAATAAAAAAATAAATGTGGGCATTGCATTTATTAGTAGATAAAGCCAACACGTGTGGCCCATGATGCCCCTGAATTTGTGGAAGTCGTGCATTTTAGTAATGATTACAAGAATAAATTGAGGATGTATTTCATTTTTCCATAGGACTATGTCCTGCCACATACTGTTACATTCCTATTTCTGTACCGTGATATGGGCATGATATATATTTTTTGTCCTCTCCAAATGTGCGGTGGGGTCTAAAATATTTTCAAGCAAAATATGTGTCCTGAAAGCCACTGGGTGCTCCCTTCATTTTGAGCCCTACCGTGTGTTCAGGCAGCGCATTAGGGCCACAATGGGGGTATTTTTGAACACAGAAGAAACAGGGTGATGGATTTTGGGGTATGTTTCTGCATTCTCAAGTTTGCTTTTCAAATAAATTTGTCTTTAAAATGATACATTTGTGAAAAAAAATACAATTATATTTCTTTTACACCTGATTTGCATGAATTCTTACAAATAAACTTACAAAATACTTACAACACGCCTTAATAAATACCTTAAGGAGTGTAGTTTTAAAAATTGGGTAATTTATTGGTTTCCATCATTCTGACATGTATGAGGTCCTGGAAGCCTGGCTTGGTGCAGGAAATCAAAATGTACTTCAACATTTATAATATTATTATTCAATTTATAATTCTTCTAAATTGTTCAAAAATATTTTGGTTTTTTTTCAAAAGTGCTGTTAAAATAAGTTAAAGAGATGGAAATATATATTTAATTTAAAAAAAATGTGTACAGCATGTATGTACATATGTGACATTGCAGTTCAAAATAGGGAAAAATTATAATTTTTACAAAATTTCATCAATATTTTTATTTTTTCATTAATTTACGCAAATCGAATCAGTCTACTTTTACCACCTAAATAAAGCAGAACATGTGACGAAAAAACATTGTCATAATTACTTGGATATGCAAAACTATTGCAGAGTTATTGTCTGACAAAGTCAGACATACCAGATTTGAAAAATCTGACTTGGTCATTAAGGTCCAAACAAGCCCGGTCATTGAGGGGTTAAAGGGATTTTAATATTGTTTTTGCTTATATATGAATATAGCTGATGTGATTTTGTAAGTCAGCCTTTATTTATGAAGCGCCCTGTTTTCCAGTTCTTTGAATGGGACTAGCAATGTAAATAATGGATATTTCTATTATTGTTGCTATGGTAATATCCACGGTCATGTATAGTATATTTCTCTATTATAATGGTTCTCTTTTATTCCATTTACTGTATGTACCAGTGTATGCTGTACTACATAGAGAATACATGCCAAGGTAAAGGGGGACCTGTACTCTGCTAATGCACTTACAAGCCAATGGTGTTTATTTGATTTTTGTTATCAAAAAAAGCTTCCTGTAGTTACTGGATTGTTTATATGCTGAAAACTTTTAATAAAGAATTATTGAAACGAAAAAAGCTTCTTTTACATTCTTTTAATTGGCAGTCAAAAATACTATTTTATTAAAGACAAGTCATATGCACTACTGTGTTGCCAGGCGATCTCTACATTAAAGTTACACTATCATGCGATCTTTAGCTGCACCTCACGCCAAAATGTGCAGTTGGAAGCAGGAGAAGCTTCAAGCATTGTGTGGTTCCATTGGCATCTTGACCATCCGGTGTGACACAATGTCTCTAACTGCCGAGTGCGAGAATGGAACTGCACTTTTCGGAGGAAGGTGCAGCAAAAGATATGATAGTGTCACTTTAAATACTGCTTAATTCTATCACAAAGTTCCATATGTTTGCTTAAACATGCATTGATAGCTATATCCACCTGTTATCGATCACATCAAAGTTATGAACTTAGTTGTGATCAATAACAGCTCGATACTGAATGTCAGAAACATGCAGGATCCAATGTTACTGAACCCGTCAGTCCCGCCACCTGACGGATTAGCGCTAGATACAGCTGCTCTGTACAGGATGCAAAGCAGCTATATCTCAAAAAGTAAAAATATTTTTTAATAAAAAGTATTCAGAAAGTTGCACAAACACACTGATTTCAAAGGTGTACATAGCATTTAAGTTGAAATGTTGGTCACAAACATTATTTCGTCGGGTCTATATACATTTTATATTACATAGAATACAGTTAAAGGTTTCTGTAGAGGAATAAGCAGGATGCCTAAAACTGATATCAATATAACACATTGGTGGTCATGTATAAATCCTGATGTTGTAGCAGAGTGGTATAGCAGTCTGTGAGGGGCAACGTTTGTGCTATATTTGCCAACTCAGTGGTCGTCTGTTGTGGAATACAGCCACCACTACAGAAGAACACAAGGTTTTCCATGGCATTGCTCACTATGGACTATTTTAAAAGGTTTGACAAATGCATGCCCCTACTTATCAAAGTGGCAGAGAACATTAACCCCTTCCAGACATTTGACGTATCCATTCGCCAAAGTCGGGAAGGGGAAGTATGGAGCGGGCTCACGGATTGAACCCGCTCCATACGATGTGGGTGTCAGCTGTTTGTTACAGCCGACACTTCAGAGTAATGAGAGGCATCGCGCTCGAGCGAGATCCCGCTCGTTTAACTCATTAAATGCCGCGGTCAATAGCGACTGCAGCATTTAAATCGTTAGAAAGAGGGGGCGACCCCCTCTAATAGCTCATCGCACCCTCTGCAACGCAATCGTGGAGGGGCGATGGTTGCTATGAAGGCCCCCAGGTCTGGCACGGCTTAATAGTCACGATATACTGCAATGCATTAGTATTGCAGTATATCATGCAAGCAATACAACGATTGCTGGTTGAAGTCCCCTAGGGGGACCAATAAAAAAAAGTAAAAATTTGTTCAATAAAGTTTTTTTTGTGTAAAAAAAAATAAAAAATATCAAAAGTTCAAAAAAAAACCTGTAATGACAGGGTAGGGAGACAGACAGGTGAGCCCTAATCTACCCGCCACTCAGTCCCCGCCTACTTGCAACGACCCATCCTAAGCGACGGGGTACAACTGGGCGACGGTCCCTACGCTCAGTAAGTGCAAGACAGACAAACAGACAAGGGTACACAGAAGCTAGGGAAACGGAGCAGCTGCCCACGGAGACACCGTGAGCAACAAGAGTAGTGAACGAGCCGAGTCAAACCAGGAGAGAACGAGGTACCAAAACGCTGAGCAGAAGAGTGGTCAGAAAGCCAAGGTCAATAACAAGCAGAGGATGAGTAGTACAAGAAGCAGCAGCAGCAAGCGAGGAAACAAGCATAGAAGAATCACAGGCAAAGGAGGTACAGGGATGGCAGGTATAAATAGACAGTGGCCGGGAGCTAGCTCCGTCTGGCCAGGCTGTGATAGGCTCTCCCACTCCTAAGCCTGCCATCCTGAGTGGTGGAAGATAAAGTCAGTCTCACAGACATAGGAGCAGGTGCAGACTGATTGCCCACGGGCGTCGACACAGAAACTGTGTCTGGCAAATCCTTTACAGTACCCGCCTTTTATGAGGGGCCACTGGACCCTTTCTAGGTGGACCCGGTTTATTGGGGAAACGAAGGTGGAACCTCCTGAGCAATACCCCAGCGTGAACATCCCGGGCGGGTACCCAGGTCCTCTCCTCAGGCCCGTATCCTCTCCAATGGACCAGGTACTGGAGGGAGCCTTGGACCATCCTGCTGTCCACAATCTTGGCCACCTCGAATTCTACCCCCTCAGGGGTGAGAACAGGGACCGGAGATTTCCTCGAAGGAGCCAAGGACGGGGAGCAGCATTGAGGGAGGCATGAAAGACGTTGTGCACTCGAAAAGACGGGGAAACTCCAGTCGGAAGGAGACAGGGTTAAGGACTTCAATGACCTTGTACGGCCCTATAAACCGGGGAGCAAATTTCTTGGACGGGACTTTAAGGTGCAAATTTTTAGAAGATAGCCACACCAGATCCCCGACCACAAACAAGGGGTTAGCAGAACGTCTTCTATCTGCCTGAGTCTTTTGTATGCTCTGGGATGCCTCTAGGTTCTTCTGAACCTGGGCCCAGACTGTGCACAGTCCCTGATGAACGACATCTACCTCGGGATTGCTGGAACTACCAGGTGAAACGGAGGAGAACCGTGGATTAAACCCAAAATTACAGAAAATGGGGGAGACCCCTGACGAGTTACTGACCCGGTTATTAAGGGAAAATATGGCGAGGGGAATGAATGAGACCGAATCATATTGACAGTCAGAGATAAAACACCTTAAATATTGTTCCAGAGACTGATTAGTCCTCTCTGTTTGGCCATTCGTTTCAGGATGGAAAGCCGAGGAGAAGGACAGATCAATCTCCAACTTTTTACACAAGGCTCTCCAAAACAATTAAACAAATTGTACCCCTCTGTCAGAAACAATATTGACAGGAACCCCATGGAGACGCAGGATGTGTTTGACAAACAAGGTAGCTAACGTCTTAGCATTGGGTAGTTTCTTAAGGGGCACAAAGTGGCACATCTTACTGAAGCGGTCTACTACAACCCACACCACCGACTTGCCTTGAGATGGAGGCAAATCGGTGATAAAATCAATGGAGATATGGGTCCAAGGTCTCTGGGGAATGGGCAAAGAACAAAGTAAGCCCGCTGGTCGGGAACTGGGAGTCTTGGACCTAGCACAAACCTCACAAGCGGCGACGTAGGCCTTAACGTCTTTAAGCAACCCAGGCCACCAGTAGTTTCTGGCAATGAGGTGCTTGGTACCCAGGATGCCTGGATGGCCAGATAGTGCAGAGTCATGATTTTCCCTAAGTACCCTTAGCCGGAGTTTCAGGGGAACAGACAGCTTGTTCTCAGGAAGATTCCCGGGAGATGAACCTTGATCAGCCGCAATTTCGGAGACTAAATCAGAATAAATAGAGGAAATGATTATACCTGGAGGCAAAATACAAGCAGGATCTTCCTCCAAAGGAGGGCTGGCCATGAAGCTACGCGACAGGAGAAGTAGGCACAGGGACGGAGATGGGTGACGGACCTGGTACCCTGGGACAAGACAGCACCCACTCCCACCTCGGAGGCGTCAACCTCCACGATGAATGGCTCCATTTGGTTGGGCTGAACCAGCACTGGGGCCAAGATAAAGCACTTCTTAAGGTCCTCAAAAGCCTGGACAGCCTCACCAGTGGAGGATATCAGCACCTGCCACTCTATGTAATGACAGAGTAGGGAGACAGACAGGTGATCCCTAATCTACCCGCCACTCAGTCCCTGCCTACTTGCAACGACCCATCCTAAGCGACGGGGTACAACTGGGCGACGGTCCCTACGCTCAGTATGTGCAAGACAGACAAACAGACAAGGGTACACAGAAGCTAGGGAAACGGGGCAGCTGCCCACGGAGAACCGTGAGCAACAAGAGTAGTGAACGAGCCGAGTCAAACCAGGAGAGAACGAGGTACCAAAACACTGAGCAGAAGAGTGGTCAGAAAGCCAAGGTTAATAACAAGCAGAGGATGAGTAGTACAAGCAGCAGCAGCAAGCCAGGAAACAAGCATAGAAGAATCACAGGCAAAGGAGGAACAGGAAAGGCAGGTATAAATAGACAGTGGGCGGGAGCTAGCTCCGTCTGGCCAGGCTGTGATAGGCTCTCCCACTCCTAAGCCTGCCATCCTGAGTGGTGGAAGATGGAGTCAGTCTCACAGACATAGGAGCAGGTGCAGACTGATTGCCCACGGGCGTCGACACAGAAGCTGTGCCTGGCAAATCCTTTACAAAAACCTTTTCCCATTTCCCCCTTAGAGCACAGTAAAAAATTAAATAAATAAACATGATTGATATTGCCGCGTCCGTAAAAGTCTGAACTATTACAATATATACTTATTTAACCCGCACGGTGAAAAAAAATTGTAAACGCCAGAATTTCTATTTTTTGGTCACCTAATCTCCCACAAAAAAATTAAATAAAAAATGATAAAACCATCGCATGTACACCAAAATGGTATTATTAAAAGCTATAGCTTATCCCACAAAAAAATATGCCCTCATACTACTTATTCAACGGAAAAATAAAAAAGTTATGGCTCTAGGAATTTGGCGACACAAAATAAATTTTCTTTTTTACACTTGTAAAAGTAGTAAAATATATAAAAAAAACTACATATATTTGGTATCGGCGTAATCGTATTGATCCATAGAATAAAATGAACATGTTGTTTTAATTGCACAGTGAATTCCGTAAAAACGGCGAGCAAAAAAACATGGAGGAATCGCTGTTTTTTTCATTTTCTACCCCACAAATATTTTTTTTTCCTAGAGGCAGCTGAGGGCTGGGAGCGTCCCTGCTCTGCCGTGTGAGATCGATATTAGTATCGATCTCACACGTTTAACCCCTCAGATGCGGTGCTCAATAGCGAGCACCGCATCTGAGTGGTTTAGGAGAGAGGGAGGGAGCTCCCTCTCTCCCCCACCGACACCCGGCGATACGATCGCCGAGTGTCTGTGTCTCTAATGGCAGCCGGGGGTCTAATAAAGGCCCCCAGGCTGCCTAGAGTGAATGCCTGCTAGATCATGCCGCAGGCATGACCTAGCAGATGCCTGTCCGTGTTAAACGGCCAGGCAGTAATACACTGCAATACAAAAGTATTGCAGTGTATTATAAATGCGATCGCAGAATCGCATAGTATAGTCCCCTAATGGGACTAGTAAAAAAGTGAAAAAAAAGTTTAATAAAGTTAATTAAAAAAAAAATTTGAAAAAAATGAAAAACCCAGCTTTTCCCCTTACAAACTGCTTTACTATTAAAAAAACAAAATAAAGTTAAAAAGTTACACATATTTGGTATCGCCGTGTCCATAACGACCCCGACTATAAATCTATTACATTATTTAACGCGCACGGTGAAAAAAAATAATAAAAAACTATGGAAAAATTGCTGTTTTCTGTGAATACTGACTTTAAAAAAATTTAATAAAAATTGATCAAAAAGTCGCATCTACTCCAAAATGGTACCAATAAAAACTACAAGTCGCTCCGCAAAAAAAAAGCGCTCATACAACCGCATCGGCGAAAAAATAAAAACGTTACGGCTCTTCAAATATGGAGACACAAAAACAAATAATTTTGAAAAAAAAGCGTTTTTACTGTGTAAAAGTAGTAAAACATACAAAAACTATACAAATTTGGTATCGTTGCAATCGTAACAACCCGCTGAATAAAGTTAGTATGTTATTTAGACCACACGGTAAACGGCGTAGATTTAGGACGCAAAAAAGAGTGGCGAAATTTCAGATTTTTTTCTATTTCCCCCCCAAAAAAGTTAATAAAAGTTAATCAATAAATAATATGTACCTAAAAATGGTGCTATTAAAAAATACAACTTGTCCCGCAAAAAACAAGACCTTATACAGCTATATCGACGCAAAAATAAGAAGGTTATAGCTCTTGGAATGCGACGATTGAAAAACGTAAAAAATAGCTTGGTCATTAAGGTCCAAAATAGGCTAGTCATTAAGGGGTTAAAGAACAAAAGTGTCCATGGAGTAATACAGTCTCCAGGAAGAGAGTTTTTTTTAAAAAAACACCACCAATTTACTTTTTGAAATGTGTTTATAATGAGAACCTGATTGAAATAATTTATAATGCTATGATGATATATTCCCTTTTTAAAACATCATATTATAGAAAGTACAGATTTGCAGAATTCATGAAATTAATAAAATAATGCATCCATTAATAAAATAGCATATTATGAACAGAAACCTAAACATACAAATATCTGGTATCACTCTATCCGTAATAATCACTAAAATAAATGTAAACCCCTCCTTTGCTAGCTGCACAAAACATAGGTATCTCTGAATGGAGAATAAACAAGTACAACCTGTCTTATTGATAGTTGAGCCTTAAAAATGTGCAATATGTTCATTTTCCTATTTGAGTTAGTCACATAGGTAGTTCTTTATGGCATCGCGTGCAAAGTGCCTACTTCAAATGTTCCCTGTATGGTAAAATTGCGAGTGACAGTGTGACTATGGCAACAAATTTCAACTATGTTGGAAATTTTGTAATATTTCACTTGCAACTTTTCTCCTGAAATGGAACTATTTTATACACATTTCATCTTAGTGTCATTTAACTGAATAGAGCAGAGCTGCATTACCAGACACAGCCCTTGACCATGTGAATGCCAATCCCTTTAAAAGTAAAAAAATTATACAGAATATTTACTGAATATTTGTTTTATACATCGTAAGCATGCTAAACAATGCTAAACAAAAAATAAAAACATTAATAATGGTTTTATGTTTTCTCTTGAACCAAAGAAACAAATGTACCTCGATATATATATATATATATATATATATATATATATATATATATATATATATATATATATATATATATATATATATATATATATATATATATAATACAACCATTTTGGCCTTCACATGTAACCAGTGAGCAATTATTTTTCCAAATCTAGATTTTTGACACGATAATTCAGGATAGTTTAGCATTTCCATAAGGTCACGAGGATTTATGAATACATTTTGTGCAATGCAAGCTTAAAATAAGTTCTTTAGAAACTGATAAATCAATAGACGATATTACTTAGACACATCTACAGCAGTGTCTCAGTAAAGTTCCCAAGTAGTGCAATACATCAAACTACTGAGCATTCATCTTTCATATGCTATCCTAGGAAATAGCAACATTTCTTAGTGAATAATCTCATTCATTTGAATTTATTCTTGAGGTGAAAGTTGATAGAAGTAAAAAAACTGGCTGAATATTTTACAAGGTTATTTATTATTTTACAAAATATTAAGTTTACTGTATAATAAAAGTGATGACTTATTTACCCCATTGACTTTAGAAGCCTGCTGAAACACAGCATAAATGCAATACTATGGAAACGCAATGTGCTTTCTCACTTGAATCTCAATGGTAATATTGTATATCAGCCAAGAAGTTTTACTCAAATTTCAGCGAGATGTTATTGTCTTTCAAATTATTGAAATATACATTAAAGTTTTGAGAGCTAAGTGCCCCTTTATCTAGCATTAAAATGACTGCAAACACAATTTTTTCACAGAGGGATTTCTATTTTCTTTTTGCATTTTCTCATATTTTCTGGAGATGAAAAAGGTGTTTACAAGTTAAAGACGGCTCACCAATGTCAATACAGATTTCCTACAGGCAAATTGAAACTCAGCTTTATCTCCTTGTTGATGTGATTATATCACTTTAGACTCCTTGTTTTTCAATTTATAAAATGCTTGAACTATAAATTCTACTGAATGTAAAAAAAAATACTATGCATTAATAAAGATCTCCAGTCATCGTAAAAATATTTTTAATAGTACTTAACACATACACCTTGGTACAATGGGAAGTCGTTTTTTAAGGCTGGTTTCACATGGTGATAATACAGCCGCCAGCTCCAGGACCACAATGTAAAACCTGTAACAAAGCGTCCCATTTACCATGTATAATAATAGTGTCGTCTTAGGTAACAGAGGGGCCTTTAGGGACACTGAGACCCTATGGCTATACCCCTAACAGACACATTTTAGGCCACATTACAAGAAACAACCCACTTTCCTACAGTTGTTAAATCATTTTAGGGTTGTATTGTGCTCTAACTTTAGTTTAGTAGAATCATGGTGGAAGTGGGTGGTGTTGCAGTCTTAAAATTCCGCTGTATTATGGCCACAAGAAACTAATTTCAGAATGTATTATTAATCTATTTTCACCTGCCCGTGTTTGGGCTTATTCTCATATAGCTGTGTCTGGACAGATATGTTGTAGATGGTCTCTATAGCCAGAAATAGAAACGTTGCATGCAACATTTGTTTGTCTGGCTCAGCGGAACGTCCAGCCACAAAATGGATCTCACTGGACACAAATCTAACCCCATAGGCACCTATGGGATTCGTTTTGTCATCAGTTTCCTGGTATTTTTGTACTTTATCAAAGATAAAAAAGGCTGGTGACCCGGACACTTGTGAATGAGCCATTACCTGAAATAGAGCCAAGGATAGAATATAACTTTTTTTTTTTAATGGAGTTTTTACATTTATTTGTTGCAAGTATTATCTGGTAATATTTTGTTCCTTTATGCAGCCACTTGGTGAAAAGAGGGATAACAAGGACATAAACAAAATGTACAGATTTAGGGGCTTGTTTACCAAGTAAAATTTTGCTGCAGTTTTTGTAGCCAAAATTGAGACTGAATTCAAAAAGAGGGGAAGGATATGCCTTTCCTTTATATTTCTTCCCCCGGTAGGATTTTTTTCAAATTCTGGACTACATCTTTACCCCTAGGCTACCACAAATACTTAAATTTATGTTCCAGCTGCTGATGTCCCGTGTAGCTAGAATGTAGTTACTGTACTCTTGTCCCTCTTCAATGGTAGGTCACGCTGTATAGCGCTCTGCCACTATAAATATCAGGCTTACAATGTATCCGAGTAGGTTCAACAAAGTACACATATTTGGCATCGTTATACACAGGAGAGAGGAGGAATTATTTTGTTAAAGAGGCTCTGTCACCAGATTTTGCAACCCCTATATACTAATGCAGCAGATCGGCGCTGCAATGTAGATAAGAGTAACGTTTGTTTTTTTTAAAAAACTAGCATTTTTGGCCAAGTTATGACCATTTTTATATTTATGCAAATGAGGCTTTCTAAAGTACAACTGGGCGTGTATTATGTGCGTACATCTGGGCGTTTTTACTTCTTTTACTAGCTGGGCGTTGTGAATGGGAGTGTATGATGCTGACGAATCAGCATCATCCACTTCTCTTCGTTAACACCCATCTTCTGGCAGTGCACAGACACAGCGTGTTCTCGAGAGATCACGCTGTGACGTCACTCACTTCCTGCCCCAGGTCCTGCATCGTGTCGGACGAGCGAGGACACATCGGCACCAGAGGCTACAGTTGATTCTGCAGCAGCATCGGCGTTTGCAGGTCGATGTAGCTACTTACCTGCAAACGCTGATGCTGCTGCAGAATCAACTGTAGCCTCTGGTGCCGATGTGTTCTCGCTCATCCGACACGATGCAGGACCTGGGGCAGGAAGTGAGTGACGTCACAGCGTGATCTCTCGAGAACACGCTGTGTCTGTGCACTGCCAGAAGCTGGGCGTTGTGAAGAGAAGTGGATGATACTTCTATTCACAACGCCCAGCTAGTAAAAGAAGTAAAAACGCCCAGATGTACATACACAATACACGCCCAGTTGTACTTTAACTTTAAACACGCCCAGTTGTACTTTAGAAAGCCTCATTTGCATAAATATAAAAATGGTCATAACTTGGCCAAAAATGCTCGTTTAAAAAAAAAACAAAAAAACGTTACTCTTATCTACATTGCAGCGCCGATCTGCTGCAATAGGAGATAGGGGTTGCAAAATCTGGTGACAGAGCCTCTTTAAATAAATTTGTCTGGTTCAACGAATAATATTACATTACAAAAGGAAAAAGACGAATGAAATAAGCTTTTTTTTTTCCCCTAATTTTCCCCTATATAACACTTAAGAAATGAAAAGATACTAGTTGTGTTTTGGTACCAAAAAATAGTTCCATCTGTCCCCCAAAAAAGAAAAAGATATATTTTGTCAAAAGTATGAAATTAAAAAAAGAATGCGGCATTCCAAAGGAGAAATTTTACTGTGGACATTCAGGCATGTGAAGGCCTTGGTCTTGAAAGAGTTATGTTTAGACTTAATAATTACTTACTTTGTTTTTTTGCAATATTTGTAGTGCTTTGTTGACATTGTTTAAAGCATGAACCCTTGTGGAGCCTTTTTCTTTTACCTGTAAGAAAGGAGATCATACTGTCAATAATTTATACATGTATAATATATATATTATTCTTGTTTGTATATGAGAATTTAATATTAAGCTTTGCATAATTTCTCAGAATGAAACATTATACGCATGAACCTTTTTCTGTCGTTTCAAAATTTATATTTTAGATATTTGTAGCAGAAATTACTAATAATTTAACCCCTTTAAGGACGTGGCCTAGTTTGGTTCTTAAAGAGGCTCTGTCACCAGATTATAAGTGCCCTATCTCCTACATAATCTGATTGACACTGTAATGTAGATCACAGCAGTCATTTTTATTTTGAAAACTATCATTTTTTAGCAAGTTATGAGCAATTTTAGATTTATGCTAATTTATTTCTTAATAGACAACTGGGTGTGTTTTTACTTTATACCAACTGGGCGTTGTACAGAGAAGTGTATGAGGCTGACCAATCAGTGACCAATCAGCGTCATACACTGCTCATTGTTCCAGCCCAGCTTCTTTCACTGCACAATCACGTCGGGCTGGAACAATGAGAAGTGTATGACGCTGATTGGTCATACACTTCTCTTTACAACGCCCAGTTGGTAAAAAGTAAAAACACGCCCAGTTGTCTATTAACCCCTTTAGGACACAGCCGGTTTTGGCCTTGTGGACACTGATGATTTTTTCAAATCTGACATGTGTCACTTTATGTGGTAATAACTCCAGAATGCTTTTGCCTATCCAAGCGATTCTGAAATTGTTTTCTCGTGACATATTGTTCTTTATGTCAGAAAAAAAATGTGGTCGATAAATTCAATATTTATTTGTGAAAAACGTCAAATTTTAGCAAAAATGTTCTAAAATTTGCATTTTTCTAAATTTAAATGTATTTGCTTGTAAAACAGATAGCAATACCACACAAAATAGTTACTAGTTAACATCCCCCATATGTCTACTTTATGATTGCATCATTTTTTTTCACGTCCTTTTATTTTTCTAAGATGTTACAAGGCTTAGAACTTTAGCAGAAATGTCTCATATTTTCAAGAAAATTTCGATAGGCCATTTTTTCAGGGACCTGTTCAGTTCTGAAGTGGTTTTGAGGGCCTTCTATATTAGAAAGTCCCCATAAATCACCCCATTTTGAAAACTGCACCCCTCAAGGTATTCAAAACAACATTCAGAAAGTATTTTAACCCTTTAGGCGTTTCACAGGAATTAAGGTAATGTAGAGGTGAAATTTACAAATTTCATTTTTTTTGCCGAAATTCATTTGCAATAAAAAAAATAGAAGGTTTTACCAGAGAAATGCAACTCAATATTTATTGCCCAGATTCTTCAGATTTTAGAAATATCCCACATGTGGCCCTAGTGTCCTAATGGACTGAAGCACAGGCCTCAGAAGTAAGAGGAGCACCTAGTGGATTTTGGGACCTCCTTTTTTTAGAAATATATTTTAGGCACCATGTCAGTTTGGAGAGGTCTTGTGGTACTTAAACAGTTGAAACCCCCCAAAAGTGACCCCATTTTTGAAACTACACCCCTCAAGGCATTTTTCTAGGGGTATAGTTAGCATTTTGACCCAACAGTTTTTTTTTTGCAGAATTTAGTGGAATTAGTCTGTGAAGATGAAAATGACCTTTTTTTTCTGTGGAAACATAGAATTTTTTCATTTTTACAAGGGATAAAGGAGAAAAATAACCCCAAAATTTGTAAAACAATTTCTCCCGATTACGGCAATAACCCATATGTGGTCATAAACTGATGTTTGGGCCGACAGCAGGGCTCAGGAGGGAAGGAGCGCCTTTTGGATTTTGGAGCTCAGATTTTGATGGATTGGTTTTCAGTGCCATGTCGGGTTTGCAACGCCCCGGAGGGACCAAAACAGTGGAAACCCCCAAAAAGTGACCCTATTTTGGAAACTAGACCCCTCAAGGAATTTTTCTAGGGGTATAGTGAGCATTTTGACCCCACAGGATCTTTTTTGGAGCTAAGGTGACCAAAAAACAGCGATTTTGGCGCTTTAAATTCTTTATTTCTTACAGTGTTCACCGTGCGCAATAAATTACGTTTTACTTTATTCTGCTGGTCGGTATGATTACGGTGATACTATATGTGTATAGTTTTTATTACGTTTTGCAGAGTTTGCACAATAAAATTACGTTTATATAAAATAATTTATTTTCTGAGACAGCATATTCTGAGCCGTAACTATTTTGGGGTAAATGCGACTTTTTGATCACTTTTTATTCTATATCTTGGGAGGGGTGGTGACCAAAAAATAGCGATGCTGAAATAGTTTTCCGTTTATTTTGTTTGCGGCGTTCACCTTGCGGAAAAAATAACATTATAGGCTCATAGTTTGGGTCGTTACGAACACAGAGATACCAAATATGTGTACTTTTTTTAAAGTTTTCATTTTTTTCCCTATAATAAATGACTTATTATAGGAAAACAAAAACTTTTATTTTTACACTTTTATAAAACATTATTATTAACTTTTTCTTTTACTTTTTACACTATTTTTTTGTTTATTATTTTATTTTTTTACTTTTTACACTTTCTTTTTTTTTTACCTGCAGCTCTGATCGCTGCTAGAATACATTACACTACCTAGGTAGTGTAATGTATTCCAACTGTCAGTGTGGCGTCACAGTCACTCTGACAGTAAGTCTACGAGGACCAGCCAGACTGGTCCTCATAGGCTTCCATACATGGCAGACCCGGAGGCCGTTGCCTGGCCTCTGGATGCCATCACAAGCATCAGCAGCCCCCACAATTGCATGGGGGCTGCTGATGTGCTACAAACCCCCTAAATGTTATACACAACATGCCTCACATCCGGTTGTCGGCGGAAGATATGCGCTGCACTCTCCTTCGATCAGGTGACATCGCATACACCTGTTTTCTACAGTATTTAAGGCTGCCCTGCACCAGACACTGTATACCCCTTGAGGAAGCATACCGCGAAACGCGCGTTGGGGTTTTCCATACGTCCGTCAGGCTCCTAATATACTTCATTATGGGTAAGATACACTTTTTCATTTGGGTTATACTTGCAAACTTTACTAATCATTAGATTGAATGTTGACTGCTTTACATTGCTTACTATAGGATACGACTCAGAAACTTGCACATGCATTACATTGTGTTTCTAATTTGTATTCCTGTACATTTATATCATGTCATGCTCTTTGGTATTCATGTTTGCCCCTGTTCACACATGACAATGGTAATCTTCCTGTATGTTCATACCTGAGTTACTGAGCCTGCCCTTCTGCATTGGAAATTTCACAGAGTCACTCTTTCCAATTGTACCTCTTTTTAAAATTCTTCTGTGTTATGTGTATAATTTATGTAATAAAGGTTTATTTTATCATATGGCTTCTATACTCCCTGTTCTTTCTTGTGTATAAAAAAAACCCTAAATGTGGTGATCACAATCGAGCACCACATTTATCGGGTTAATTGCCAAAATCAGCGGCGATCGGCAACACTGGAGTGTCAGCTGTCGGGGACAGCTCATCTCCCAGTTCCCGATGCACACCTTGTCGCCGACAGTGTGCATTGGGAACGACACAGTGACTTCCTGTCACTCTGACAGGAAACCTATCAGGACCAGCCGAGGGTTGGTCCTGATGGGCTTCCATCCATGGCAGACACGGAAGCCGGTATTTGGCTTCCGTTTGCCATATTAACTATCGGCAAACACCGCGATTTTGGACCGGAGTCTGCCACTATGCTAGAAACCCCTAAAATTCGGCGATTGCAACCGATCACCGCATTTAAGGGGTTATTTCACCTAAATCAGCGTGCAAAGGACCGCTGGCCGGCAAGAGTGGAGTGTCAGCTGTCGACGACAGCTGACCTCCCGGTTCCTGGTGCACACTGTCGATGACAGTGTGCACCGGAAAAAACTCAGTAACTGTACGTCCTCGTGCGGGAAGTAACCTCCCGCAACGACGTACAGTTACTTACTTGTACGGGTAGTGGTAAAGAAACTAATTAGCATAAATCTAAAATTGCTCATAACTTGCTCAAAAATGATTGTTTTTCAAAAAAAAAAACACTGTTGTTATCTACATTACAGCGCCGATTAGATTATGTAGGAGATAGGGCACTTATAATCTGATGACAGAGCCCCTTTAATGACGCAGCAATTTATTTTCATTTTTTTAATCTCCGCATTCTGAAAGCCATAACTTTTTGTATTTTTCATCGACATAGACATATGAGTGTTTGTTTTTTTTGTACCATTAATATACCATTTTGAGGTACATATAATGCATGGAGGAGTGGATAAAAAATTAATTCCGCCACTGTTCTTTTTGGGTTTTCTTTCTATCGCGTTTACTGTGCGGTGTAAACAGAATGATAACTTTATTCTGCGTGTCGTTACGATTACAGCAAAATCAAATTTATATAGCTTTTTCCTGTTTTTCTAATATTGCAAAATAAAACGACTTTTTTTTACAAAATAATTTGTCTTTATGTGGCTGCATTCAAAGACCTATAATCAGGGCAGTATTCAGAAATCATAGGGCCCATGGCAAAATTTTGAATGAGCTACACTCCCACTGAGCGCTATGAGAAATGAAGGTTATTGTGTCACGGGGTAAAAGCATTGTATTCTGCAATTGCATTGTTTTCTGTCACTTTTCTTTCTTTTTTTCAACTTTGTTTTTATTGTTTTGGAAAAAACATGTGTAGAACTAAGTTATAGTACATTTGAGATAAAGAACATACATGTTATACAGTATCCAGCTGACAAGTAAAGTAATATTTTATATACTTCCTTACATGGTAGATCACATCAAAGATTAAATATAACTTATAAAATGTAAATAAACTGTGGTGACAATAGACAAAAATAAATCAATTCTTTTCTTTCAAAAATCTTTTTATTAATTTTCATAACTATAAACAATGTACATCATACAAAGCATGGTGTGCAAATAACAGAGCAAAAACATCTCTATATAAAAGACAATCCAAGGAAAGAAGGCATAAATCTATGACAGAGTGTCCTGATATTATATGCATTTACCATCATATTTAATAGCTTACAGCTTTAAACCAAGACCACATCGCCATAAGCGATATAGTTACACTACATGGACCGTACAACACCTTCGAACAAAAAGTAAATAGAAAATAGAGAGGAGATCTTCCCTCCAAGGAAACAAATAAACTCAAACTAGGAGGGAGGAGGAAGGAGGGAGGGGGGTTGCGGTTGGAGAAGGGGGATTATCATGTGGAACAATTCTCTATGTATTCATGTACCAGAATTTGTGGAGCGATAGAAATGGACATCCTAAATGTGAAAAACTTACTTAACTGTCTCTATAGTAAGATTTTATAATTGTTGTGCATTTTCCATATTTGAATAAAAGAGTCATGCGTTCTAAGTTCCCAATTTGAAAGTTCTTCCAATCTCGCTATCTGATCTACTTTTTGTAACCAGTGCCTAACTGTTGGAGTTTCTGTTGATTTCCACTTGATTGGTATAAGTAGACGTGCTGCTGCTATTAAGATAAGCAGTAATTTATGTTATTTCTTAGGGATGTTAGTAGGTACTAATGCTAGGAGGGCCACCTCGGGAGAAACCGGTATGCTCGTCTGGCATATTTTATTTATATGTTGAAAAATCTGATGCCAAAAAGGCAAAAGTTTCGGGCATTCCCACCAAATATGAAGAAAGATCCAACCTCTTTACCACACCTCCAGCAAATATCTGAAGAAGTGCTATACATTTGTTTTAACCTAAATGGTGTTAAATACCATCTAGAGATTATCTTGTACGCATTTTCCTGAATTTTGATACATCTAGATGTAAATTTAGGAGTCCTAAATATCTTCACAATATCTGCTGAAGAAAATTTGGCATTTAGATCTCTTTCCCACTCTCTTATGAAATATGCCACAACCTCACCCTCCAACCCAGCTATACGTTTACTAAGGTGTGATAATAATTTTGTAGGTGTTCTGGATTGCGACCAAATTTTTCGAACCACGATAGTGGTCTATATATTCCAGTAGCCGGAAGGCAGGGACGTACCAATTTGCAAATAAGACTATATTGGCAAGCATTTAGTGCCTGACAAGACAATTTCTCCCTAGCCTGCTCCAATGACAGTAAAGTATCATCCAAGTCCAATAATTCCCACGGGGAAAGAGTGTTATGTCTAATAGGTGTCACGGTACGAGGTGTGAACCCACTGGGCCGTACCGTGTAGCGGGATGGCAGCTGGCCAAACCGGTAAGTACACAGTTCGATAGTTCAGCGAGAGTACCTGAGGCAATCGTAGGCAGTGGCGAGATGGGCACGTCCAGGACCAGGCGGCCGGAGAGGCGTAGCAGGGCAGCGTAGGCTGTAGCACAGCACGGCAATAGCACTAGGTAGCACGGAAACAGGATACGGGATACAGGAGCAAGGTACACTTGGAGGTTGGAAGACACTGGGAGACCATAAGCAAGATGAACAATGGGAAAACTAACAAAGCTCTGGCAAAGGGCAAGAGGACAGAGCCCTTTTTATAGCCCAGGGCATCCTGGGCCAGATTGCAGGTTATTGCAAAAACACGCGCACTGGCCCTTTAAGGCCGTGCACGCGCGGGCGCGCGCCCCCGCCGGAGACACACAGAATCCGGAAGTGAGTGCCGGCGCCTGCCTGGGGAACGACGCTGCAGGGAGGTAAGCTGTCCATGGCCACGACCGTTGGGGTTAACGGCCGAACGACGGGCCGTGGCCATAGACGTTACAGTATCCCCCCTCTTATGCCCCCTCTTCTTGAGACCAGAGCGAGAGAGAAATTTCCTCACGAGGACAGGAGCATCGATGTTCTCCTCTGGCTCCCAAGACCTCTCTTCTGGACCGAACCCCCTCCAGTCCACCAAATAAAATGTCCTTCTTCCCACCTTCTTGGTAGCCAGAATCTCCTTTACCTCGAAAGTCCCTGATGAGCGGCCAGGAACCACTGTGGAACTAGGAGTCCTGGAGTATTGGTTCAGGACCACAGGTTTTAGCAGGGAGACGTGAAAGGAGTTAGGAATCCTGAGGGTAGGGGGGAGCCGCAGCTTGTAGGATACCGGGTTGATCTGTAGCAGGATTTCGCAGGGACCAAGGAACCTCGGAGCAAATTTGCACGACGGCACCTTCAGCCGGATATTACTAGAAGACAGCCACACTTTAGTCCCTGGAAGGAACTGCGGGGGCACCCGTCTTCTTGCATCTGCCTTTCTCTTCATGCGGTCCACCGCCAAAAGGATAGAAGATCGGGTCTGTTGCCATATCTGTAGAAAGTCCCTGAAGGTGGAATCAGCTGCAGGCACCTGGGACATTGTAGAAACAGGAAGAGGTATACGAGGATGTTGGCCGTAGACGATGAAGAACGGGCTGGAGGTAGTCGACTCACTGGTGTGGTTGTTATAGGAGAACTCTGCCCACGGGAGCAACTGCACCCAATCATCATGGCGCCTGGACACAAAGTGGCGTAGATAGTTCTCCATAATCTGGTTAACTCTCTCGACTTGCCCATTGGACTGGGGATGATAGGCCGAAGAGAAGTCCAATTTCACACCAAGGAGCCCGCAGAGTGCTCTCCAAAACTTTGAGGTGAACTAAACACCTCTGTCCGAGAAAATATGCAGGAGCAAGCCATGCAGACGGAAGATGTGCTGTATAAAGAGGTCAGCCAATCGCGTAGCAGACAGCAGAGCGGTCAACGGAATGAAGTGAGCCATCTTGGAAAATCGATCCACCACCACCCAGATCACACTGCAACTCGTAGAAGAATGAAGATCCGTGACAAAGTCCATAGCGACATGTTGCCACGGGCACAGGCAGTGGTTGGAGCAGACCAGCAGGTCTGGAGTGAGCAACTTTATTTGCTGCACAGACTGTGCAAGAGGAGACAAAGTCCATGACATCGAGGAGACAAAGTCCATGACATCTTTGGGGAGCGTGGGCAACCAGAACTGATGGGTGATTAGATCTTAACTCTTACGAACACACTCGTGACCTGCCAGCTTAGAACTGTGACCCCAGCGAAGAATTTTTCCTCGGTCAACCAGACACTCAAAAGTCCTACCCGGGGGAATGTCTCTAACTTGCAGGGGATTCACAGAGAAGATGCAGGATGGGTCAATGATATTCTGTGGAGATTCCATGGCGTCTTCGGTCTCAAAAGATCTAGACAAGGCATCGGCCCTCACATTCTTGTCGGCGGGACGGTAGTGGAGTTCGAACCGGAACCGAGTAAAGAACAATGACCACCTGACTTGACGAGGATTCAACCGCTGGGCCATCTGTAGGTAGGTCAAATTCTTGTGGTCCGTGAAGATCAGGATAGGATGAACCGCGCCTTCCAGTATGTGTCTCCACTCCTGCAGAGCCAGTTTGATGGCCAGTTACGCTCTGCGGAAGAAAACAGCTTGGAATAGTAGCCACATACCACAGCCTTGCCTTTTGATCCTCTCTGGTGCAGAATGGAGGCAGATGTGAAGGCTTTCTTTAAGGATTCAAATGCAGCTTCAGCCTCCGGAGTCCACATCTTGGCATTCATACCTTTCTTAGTGAGGGTGGAGATAGGGGCTGTCAGAGAAGAGAAGTTGGGGATGAAGAGTCGGTAGAAGTTGGCGAATCCTAAGAAGTGTTGTATGGCCCTTAAGCCTTGGGGGCGTGGCCACTCCAGGACGGCCTTTACCTTCTGGGGGTCCATCTTGAGGCCCTGATCTGAGATAATATAGCCCAAGAAGGATAGAGACCTCTTCTCAAACACACACTTCTCCAACCTGGCGTAAAGGCGATTCTCTCTTAGACGGAGCAACACCTGGCGGACATGACCTTGATGAGTTACCGGATCTGGCAAAAAAATCAGAATGTCATCGAGATACACCACAACACAAACATAAAGGAGATCACGAAAAATGTCATTGACAAATTATTGAAATACTGCGGGAGCGTTACACAGGCCAAAGGGCGTAACTAAGTATTCGTAATGCCCATCACGAGTATTAAAGGCAGTCTTCCATTCGTCACCTTGACGAATCCGAATCAGATTATAGGCCCCCCGCAGGTCCAGTTTAGAAAAAAAATTCGCCCCCCCGTATGCGATCAAACAGTTCAGAAATTAAAGGCAGAGGGTACCTGTTCTTCACCGTGATCTGGTTTATGCCTCGGTAGTCAATGCAAGGTCGTAACGATCCGTCTTTCTTTTTAACAGAGAAGAACCATGTTCCGGCCGGGGAAGAAGATTTACGAATGAAACCCCTCTCCAGGTTCTCCTTAATATAAGCCGACATGGACTGGGTCTCTGGCAAGGAGAGAGGGTACACTCTACCACGACGGGGGGACGATTCCGGAACCAGGTCGATCGGGCAGTCATATGCCCGGTGTGGCGGCAAGGTCTCGGCCTCCTTTTTATTGAAGACATCGCCGAACATTGAGAAACAGGGAGGCAAACCTGCCAACGACTGAAGAGAAGCAAGCTGTGGCGACTGGATGTGACTCAGACAGCGGTCAAGACACTTCGGGCCCCACTAGAGAACCTCTCCAGAGTTCCAATCCAGGACGGGGGCGTGCAGACGAAGCCAAGGCAAACCCAGCAGCACGGGGTTGACGGCCTTGGACAGGACGAACAGGGAGATGAGTTCAGCATGAAGGACTCCCACTTGGAGTCTCAACGGTTTGGTTACGGACACAACTGGGTCCGGTAATGGCAGTCCATCCACTGATGCAACGATCAGCGGTCTTTCAAGCGGGATAGTGGGCAACTGTAGGAGATCCACAAGATCCTGGCAGATGAAGTTGGCTACAGAGCCGGAGTCCAGATATGCGGAGACCTGATGAGGCCTCTCGCCAGCAATGATGGTTACAGGAATGAATAGTTTGGAGGAGAGTTCTTGCTTCAGTGTGTTGACGCTCAGGGTTGTCTCTCCAACCAAACCTATGCGCTGGGGTTCTTTGGCTTGTGAGGGCACAGACGCACAACATGGCCAGCGAGACCGCAATATAAGCAAAGTCCAGAGGTGCACCTGCGCCGTTTCTCCTGAACCGATAATTTTAGTCGGTCAACTTGCATCGGAACCTCGGGCAAAGCAATAGAAGCAGGCAAGAAAGGTTGCTGAAAGTTGGGTGCCAGTCTAGAACGCCGGCGCTCCTGACGAACCTTGTGAGATCTCTCCCTCAGCCTTATGTCAACCCGAGTGGCAAGCAGAATCAAGTCATCCAAAGCGGAAGGCAGGTCTCGAGCAGCCAGTTCATCCTTGATCTCGGGCGACAGGCCATGCCAATAGGATGCCACAAATGCCTCATTGTTCCAGGATAGCTCTCCTGCCATAGTCCGGAACTGAATCGCATACTCGCCCACGGAGGTGTCCTCTTGGCGAAGGTTGAAGATGGCAGTGGCGGCTGATGAGACTCGCACCGGCTCCTCAAAAACGGTTCGGAATATTCGTGCAAACTCCTGGAAGTCTCGGGTCTCGGGTCCCTGACGTTCCCAGATAGGATTAGCCCATGCCAGGGCCTTGCCGGTCAGGAGGGAGATGATGAATGCGATCTTTCCTCCATCTGACGGAAATGCCCGAGAGTGCAGGGTAAAATGAATGTGGCATTGGTTCAGAAACCCCGACAAGCACTGGCGTCTCCATCGAACCGAGAGGGCAATGGCAGCGAGAACCGAGGATCCGTACTGGAACTGCCAGGAGGAGCAACAGGACGGTCGGCTTGAGGAACTTGCATAGAAGCAGGAATAGAAGCAACTAGCGTCCCTTGCTGCTGCGCCATAGAATCCACGGCCACGAGGAGCTGATCCTGCCTAGCTCGGAGATCCAGCAGGTCCGCCTGCATGGCTTGGGAGGGTGTCAAGCCCTTGAATTGGCCAGCGGGGTCCATGGCCAGAGCATACTGTCACGGTACGAGGTGTGAACCCACTGGGCTGCACCGCGTAGCGGGATGGCAGCTGGCCAAACCGGTAAGCACACAGTTCAATAGTTCAGCGAGAGTACCTGAGGCAATCGTAGGCAGTGGCGAGATGGGCACGTCCAGGACCAGGCGGTGGGAAGTCGTCCGGTGAGGTGTAGCAGGGCAGCGTAGGCTGTAGCACAGCACAGCAATAGCACTAGGTAGCACGGAAACAGGATACGGGATACAGGAGCAAGGTACACTGGGAGGCTGGAAGACACTGGGAGACCATAAGCAAGACGAACAACGGGAAAACTAACAACGCTCTGGCAAAGGGCAAGAGGACAGAGCCCT
Source organism: Rhinoderma darwinii (assembly GCF_050947455.1). NCBI lineage: Eukaryota > Metazoa > Chordata > Amphibia > Anura > Rhinodermatidae > Rhinoderma > Rhinoderma darwinii. Next base: position 202,475,563 of record NC_134688.1, read on the forward strand.
TTTTATAGCCCAGGGCATCCTGGGCCAGATTGCAGGTTTCCTCAAATACGCGCGCACTGGCCCTTTCAGGCCGTGCACGTGCGGGCGCGCGCCCCCTCCGGAGACACACAGAATCCGGAAGTGAGTGCCGGCGCCTGCCTGGGGAACGACGCTGCAGGGAGATAAGCTGTCCATGGCCACGGCTGTCGGGGTTAACGACCGAATGACGGGCCGTGGCCATAGACGTTACAATAGGTAGAGGTAGAGTGTTGTAACCTGGATGAGAAGTTGCGATACAGTCTCGCAACTGAGTAAGTGGGGAGGGATGGGACGAGCATAACGATCTAATCTGTGAATCCTGGCATATTGACATTGTTGTCTGTGGCAGACCTCTGTAGCCCAAAGTCGAGGACCGGTGCACATCATTTTCTAATAACAATTGTCGTAATGATCTCTGCATTAAGTGTTCTTCTATATCAACCCAAGATTTATGTGGTGGGTTGCGAAACCAATCCACTATTCTCCCAAGATGTACTGCTTTATAATATTTGGATAAAGAGGGAAATCCAATTCCTCCCTTGTCGACTGGTAATTGCAATATCTTGTATGAGATTCTTGGTCTGGAACCATCCCAAATATAGTCTGAGCATATCCTACGATATTGGTTAAAAAAGATCTTTGGTAAAGAAATGGGTAGTGCTTGTAACAGATACGTGACTTTTGGTGATATCAAAGAGTTCAACATATTTGTTCTGCCTATCCAAGAAAGAAATGCTGGAGACCAGGTACTTAAGATTGAGGGGATAGTAGACAATAGTTTCTTATAATTTAAAGTATATGGTTGTTTCAAGTTAGTGGAAATGTTCACACCCAGAAAAGTCATGTATTTCCGAAGGCCAAGAAAAAGGAGAGTTCTTCATCAGGGATTTTATCTGTGTTGCAGAGTGTTATATTTAGAGCTTCTGACTTTTACATATTTATCTTGACATCCAGCCCGATTGTGATTGGCTGCAGCCTGATATGAAGGTAACCTGTAATAGTACATGGAGTGCCTATAGCTACATAGTACAGAGGTACAAGGACGATGTCTGCCTCTGTATAGGCTCAATGCTCATGGCGGAGCTGTGTGCAGTAAGAAATTTTTAACAATGACTGACAAATGTTTAGCTTGTGTATAGACACATGTAAAATAAAGCTGTTAACAATAAGGTGTTTTCATGGTTGCACCACGAGAAGTAATTACGGTTTTATTCTTCAATTTTCTGTTTTACTATTACTTCTGTTATTGCCTTTTCTCATTATTCTTTTATTAACTTATTCTAAGGAATTGGAGGGACATTGCAGCGGTTTCATTGTCAGGTGGTTGACCTCAATATCTCACAAGAAGGTCATCTGTTTCTGCAGCCAATCACAATCGGGCTGGATGTCAAGAGAGGGACGCGTCACCATTGCCTTGGTGACGCGTCCCTCTCGACATCCAGTCCGACCTCCCGGGATGACGCGGCAGTCCATGTGACCGCTGCAGCCTTGGATTGGCCTGTGATTGGCTGCAGCGGTCACTTGGACTGAATCGTCATCTCGGGAGGTCGGACTGGAGGAAGAAGCAGGGAGTTATCGGTAAGTAGGAACTTCTATTTTTTTTACACGTTGATGTATATTGTGATCGGTAGTCACTGTCCAGGGTGCTGAAACAGCTACTGCCGATCGTTTAACTCTTTCAGCACCCTGGACAGTGACTATCTCCGCCGGGTTCGGTCAAAACGTGTTCGGCCGAACCCGGTGAAGTTCGGATTCGCTGCGAACCAAACTTTTCCCGATGTTCGGACCGAAACCGGGTTCGGTTGTCCCGGTTCGCTCATCTCTATCCAAGAGGATAGATTTGCATTTGGGATATAAATTTCAAAGATGTGAAGCGTAAAGTCTGAAAGTGAAATATTGATTAATGATTTTTTTGTGGTCAGTAGTTTCCACAATTCAAGAACGTCTTTGATTGTACATGGAATGTTAATTTCCCTGTTCTCAAGTATAGAAATATAATATATAAAGACAGGAATATAAGATGCTTTTACTGAATGTGATTCCATTGAGACTCAATGTCTGGTAGTATTTCCACCAGTGTTTAGACAACAGCATACATCTACAGTAATGTACAAATTATATTTATCAGTCAATTATTAGTAGCAAAACAGCCATTTTTCGACCCATCATGAATATAGTGTCTCTCTCAAGCCTCAGGATTAAGAAAGACCCTATAATTCACGATGAGTGGAAACGTTGTTGTTTTGCTACTGATGTTTGACTAATAAACATAATTTGGACTTTACTCCAGATGTGGGCTGTTGTCTATATACTGGTGGAAATAATACAGGAATCGGGTGAAGTATATCCAATACAGGATGACGTGACACTATCCCATAGACCAGGACTTGTGTTGCTTTACACTTATTTATTTTTTGATTATCCAGTGTCTGGTAGTGTCATTAATCCATAAATATCTAAGTTGATTGAAAATACTTGCTTTATAGTAAAGGACTACCAAGGGGAATCCCAAATCTCCCTTGGTGATAGGTTACAACATATTATCTGCTTGTACACAAGATTTTTTTTATTCTTCCAAATATATGCCCATCTAATTACTTGAAAAATTGAATCGGGATGGGAATCAGTAAATTGTGGAATACATATAATACCTGATTTTGGTAAAATATGTTTTATAATTAATTGTCAGAAAAATCAGAGGAAAGGAAAGCAAGTTGTATACCTAAACTTATCAAGGAATTAATATTCAATTGAAATGGAAATGTAGACATTTGGACCTTTAGCTACATTTAATTTATATTATGAGATATGACTGAAATTATTGATAATTTGCATGACTTCAGGAAGAGATAACACCAGCACATGACATGGCTCCCGAAACCATCACTGACTGTGGAAACTTCACACTGGACCGCGAGCAAGTTGGATTGAGTGCCTCTCCAGTCTTCCTCCAGACTCTGGGACCTGGATTTCCAAATGAAATGCAAGTTTTACTTTCATCTGAAAACAGGACTTTGGACCACTGAGCAACAGTGCTGGTCCACCGTGTTATATCAAGTCCAGAGTCAACGCAGCCGTCTACCAGGAGATTTTAGAGCACTTCATACTTCCCTCTGCTGACAAGCTTTATGGAGATGCTGATTTCATTTTCCAGCAGGACTTGGCACCGGCCCACACTGCCAAAAGTACCAATACCTGGTTTAATAACCACAGGATCACTGCGCTTGATTGGCCAGCAAACTCGCCTGACTTAAACCCCATAGAGAATCTATGGGGTTTTGTGAAGAGGAAGTTGGGAGACACCAGCCCCAACAATGCAGACGAGCTGAAGGCCGCTATCAAAGCAACCTGGGCTTCCATAACACCTCAGCAGTGCCACAGGCTGATCGCCTCCATGCCACGCCGCATTGATGCAGTAATTCATGCAGGAGTCCCGACCAAGTATTGAGGGCATATACTGTGCATACTTTTCAGTAGGCTAACATTTCGGTATTAAAAATAATTTTTTAAATAGTTTTTTTATATCATTTTCAAATTTTCTGAGACACTAAATTTTGGATTTTCATTAACCGTTAACCATAATCATCAACATTAAAAGAAAACACATGCTGTAAATAGATCACTCTGTGTGCAATGAATCTATATAATATATGAGTTTCACTTTCTGAATTGAATTACTGAAATAAATTAACTTTTTGATGATAATAATGTTCATGTGTACACTATACAGTATATAGCGGCATTTAAATAATATAATGAATTTGGTCAGTAAGAATTACTAAAATATTAATTTCATCCACCTAATTAAATTTATATCTTACTTATACTTACTGCCAAAAATTCATCTCATAAATAAATTAGGGACACATTATATAACACTGTATTGTATGTATAATCTATTACACTTATTTCACACATATATTTTTTTATATTTCTGTAATATTTTATGTATTATTAAAAATTAAACTGTTTGGGGAGAGTCCATTTCTGGTAATCATCACCATTTACTCATCTCCATCAGGTCCCTATTCCTGCTGCTATAACGGATAATCAGACAACGGGGAGGTAGCATTTCAATGAGTATCAGGAACAATGTACAATGTTTTTTATTTAGCTGGAGGGTGGGCCTGCAACTGCGCAAACATATTGCACGGACAGCAGGGGGGCCCGGGTGCTTTTAAATGCCAGGACTGATTTTATGTCCCAGTCCGTCCCTGGTAACATGTGCGGGGCCAAAATATTTTGGAAACTTATAATATTCATTTGTAAGGCCATCATGGCCAGGGGATTTATTATTATTAAGGTGTTTTCTAACCAATAAAATTTAACTTTGTGTAAGTGGTGCATTAAGGGAGCCAAGATTTTCCCCAGAATGTTCAGGAAGTGCCAATTTAGTAAAAAAAAAAAAAAGAAGTTAATTACTCTAGGCGCAGGTTGTGGAGTATCTTGGTCATTGTGTAAATTATACAGTGAAACATAATATTCAGCAAAGTCATTTGCAATTTCTTTAGGATTTTGAATCTTGATGTTGTTGGCATTGTAGATCAATGAGATTTTTTGTTTTTGTGTTTCAGCTTTTAATCCACCGGCCAATAAAGCACTAGCTCTGTTAGCTTGCCAATATAATTGTGCTCCCATTCTTCTCATATTATTTTCTATTTTATGCTGATATAATTAATATCGTTTTTATCCTTAAGCTGGTTGTAAATTAAATGAGCAGATATTTATGTTGTTCTTCTAAAGAAAATATCAAAAGCTGGCCATACACATTCGGCCTAAAGTAATTCCTCCCAACTCCCCCATATGGTCAAGTGTGCAGGTGTTTACAATGCGGAGTATTTCTTATAGCATATATCGGTACTTAAGTGTATGTGGCATTTTTAATTTGACAGATTAAAATACAAATATTCCATCGTTATAAATTATGGAATGAAGAAACATAAATAATAATGTTTTGTTACAGATGTGGCAATATCAATTATGTATTGGTTTTTTTTTGTTTTGTTTTATTCAATAATAAAGGACAAAGGAAAATGTAAGTGACAAAATGTTTTTTTTTTATTTATTTTTTACTTGGAATTATTTTTTTCTTAAACCTTTTTGTAATCTTTTTCAACTTTATTTTTATTCCCAATATGAGACTTAAAAATGTGATCCTCTGCTTCTATAATACATTGCAATACTGCAGTATTGCAATGTGTTAGGCCTGTATTATTCATAACACCAATGGGTTGACAAAGCGTGCCACCCTCTCTCTATCTAACCACCAAGTGGTTATACTATTAGGAATGGTGTTATCACAGATTCCGGCTGTTAGAGAAGAGTGTTGGCTGAATAATACAGTCTTCGCCATCAAGTAATGGAGCGCGCACAGCTCCTGTGCCATGGCTAATACTTTGATGTACTATTAATAGCACGTCACAGGGTGGGAAGGCTATGTTAGAAGGCTAATGGATGATTAGAAAACACTTGAAAACCCTTGTGCAATTATGTTAGCACTGCTGTAAACAGTTTTGCTGTTTAGAGGAGCTATAAAACTGACCTTCCTTTGAGCTAGTTGAGAATCTGGAGTATTACATTTGTGGGTTCGATTAAACTCTCAAAATGGCTAGAAAATGGAGCTTTCATGTGAAACTCGACAGTCTATTCTTGTTCTTAGAAATGAAGGCTATTCCATGCGAGAAATTGCCAAGAAACTGAAGATTTCCTACAACGGTGTGTACTACTCCCTTCAGAGGACAGCACACACAGGCTCTAACCAGAGTAGAAAGAGAAGTGGGAGGCCCCGCTGCAAAACTGAGCAACAAGACAAGTACATTAGAGTCTCTAGTTTGAGAAATAGACCCCTCACAGGTCCTCAACTGGCAGCTTCATTAAATAGTACCAGCAAAACGCCAGTGTCAACGTCTACAGTGAAGAGGCGACTCCGGGATGCTGGCCTTCAGGGCAGAGTGGCAAAGAAAAAGCCATATCTGAGACTGGCTAATAAAAGGAAAAGATTAATATGGGCAAAAGCACACAGACATTGGACAGAGGAAGATTGGAAAAAAGTGTTATGGACAGACGAATCCAAGTTTGAGGTGTTTAGATCACACAGAAGAACATTTGTGAGACGCAGAACAACTGAAAAGATGCTGGAAGAGTGCCTGACGCCATCTGTCATGCATGGTGGAGGTAATGTGATGGTCTGGGGTTGCTTTGCTGCTGGTAAAGTGGGAGATTTGTACAAGGTAAAAGGGATTTTGAATAAGTAAGGCTATAACTCCATTTTGCAACGCCATGCCATACCCTGTGGACAGCGCTTGATTGGAGCCAATTTCATCCTACAACAGGACAATGACCCAATGCACACCTCCAAATTATGCAAGAACAATTTAGGGAAGAAGCAGGCAGCTGGTATTCTATCTGTAATGGAGTGGCCAGCGCAGTCACCAGATCTCAACCCCATAGAGCTGTTGTGGGAGCAGCTTGACCGTATGGTACGCAAGAAGTGCCGATCAAGCCAATCCAACTTGTAGGAGGGCCTTCTGGAAGCATGGGGTGAAATTTCTCCCGATTACCTCAGCAAATTAACAGCTAGAATGCCAAAGGTCTGCAATGCTGTAATTGCTGCAAATGGAGCATTCTTTGACGAAAGCAAAGTTTGAAGGAGAAAATTATTATTTCAAATAAAAATCATTAATTCTAACCTTGTCAATGTCTTGACTATATTTTCTAGTCATTTTGCAACTCATTTGATAAATATAAGTGTGAGTTTTCATGGAAAACACAAAATTGTCTGGGTGACCCCAAACTTTTGAACGGTAGTGTATGTCTCCATGGTTACAGACTACAAACCTAACCTGTGTCATACTCAGTTCAGTCTACATTTATAAAAATGTGAGTACTTTTTTTTTTTTTTTAATTGTTGTGGCAATGTATGATTAACCCCTTCCCGATTACCCCACGAAAATTAACGAGCTGCAGCATTAGTCCTTGTACCTGCAGCACATTAATTTACGTGTTCCCTAAAGGAGCAGACAGTGATTCTCCTAGACGAAGGCATTAGCGCCGAAACGCGCGTTGGGGTGGACCTTGGCTGCATTCTTCCTGTTCACTTTCTGTACCAGGGTAGTATGCTATACTGTAAGCATCTAGCCCCATACGTGCTGTATGAGTTGTTTTGTATATTCATAATTGTGCATTCTGTGTTTTTCACAGCAACTGGCTCACAGCTAAATATGAATTTCAGAGCCCGTGACGATTCATGGCTCTTACAACTGGACCAGATATTCAATGAGGACCCTGTTTTAGTTTCAACCAGTGGTGGTAGGGATAGCAGAGAGCTCAGCAATAAATTGAAGCTCCTTTTAAATAAAATAATCAAAATTTGGTGGAATAAGGCCTTCCTCACCAAATATATCTCCCGTGGCATGATACCTAGAGGACTAAGGGTTCAAGTGTTTCCCTCATTTGAAACAGAAAACGATGAATTCAAACACAAATGGGAAAAATTGGCTGATATTTGTTCCATGGGTTTCATGGACCTCTTGGTCCAGTCTAACTCCAACACACTAGTCGAACTGGAGAAGGAGATAGAGGAGTTACAGAGTCCTCTTAAAAAAGATTTCTCTAGTGAGACTATTGCTAAGATCCAAGATGATTTAGACAAGGACTATCTAAAGTGGGAAAAGGACATCTGTACCATTAAATCTGGGAAATTCCAACGGGACTCCCAAGACTATCTTTCCAACAAAGTATATAAGTGGCGCATGAGACAGGGTCGATCCAGATCCAGATCCTTTTCCCACTCGAGATCATCATCAGTCTCATCCCGGATTTCAAGTGATGAGGGCAATAAAGTGAGGGACACCAACACTAATATCATCACTGGAACTAATCAGGGATCCTTTGGCCTAAGACGGCAGTATGATAGAAATGCCAAGCACAAGAACACACGCAACTATCAACAGGACAGGAATCCAGCCAGCAAATTAGAGGTAATAAACCTATCCTCACATATCCTCTCTGATGCCCAATGTGAAGTCCTCAGTAAAGGGTTGACTTTTTCACCCACTAATCATTTCAATTTTTTTACAGCGCTGAAGGATCTCCATTTATTTTCCCGTAAATTGATTCTAAAAAAACTTCACAGTAGGAGTGGTGACAACTTTGTTGCAACTTCTGAAATGGAGAGAGAGGCCCTACAGGCTCTTGAGGAGCTTTTACGTGAACAGACTACTGAGGTAACAGGTCCCTTCCCCACGTCTGTTCTCCCCAGATCCGCGAGGTTCCCCCCTTTGTCTTTGTGCCCCCAAGTTGAGGTCTTATATGCTGGGAGGGCATGATGTGCTGGCGTTTGGTTTGGAATGCAGAGCAGCCCGCTTTAGCTAACACTAGCGGCGTTACAAATAGGCTGTTATTCGGCAAGATACGCCATGCCTGACGACCAGCACATTATCCCTCCACGTATTACACATAGTACTGACACCCCATGTACTATTCACAGCACTGACCCCTATTCATCACATTTATTTTATTTATTTATTTTTATTACATTATTACACAGTTCTGACACTTTCAAACATACATATTTATTTTTTACCATCCATTCACACCCTAGCACTACACTGACACACATTTATCGCACACCTTTGAGCACTTAGTCCGTCACTCCCCTCAAGACTAGTGGGAGGGGCTATCACTATTTAATGCACACTCCTTCCGCAGCATTCTTTGACCCGTCTGCGTCCTGATGGGAACGGGTTTTCACCCACCCACCTACCTAGTGAGTATGGCCTTTTTGGTGGTTTTGATATTTATGTCCCATTTCTTCTGTTTGTGTTTTTAAATTAGGAACGAAAAGTTCTGGTTAGGGACTCGCAAGGCACTGGGGACCCTTGACGTTGGGTTGCGAGCTTTGCGTATTTTGGCCAAAATAACAACTAATACCCCATGTTTCATGGATATTTCTTACTACGTATACTACTCTTTTTTTCAGGACGCAGCCGGGTTTTATATGCTGGGAGGGCATGATGTGCTGGCGTTTGGTTTGGAATGCAGAGCAGCCCGCTTTAGCTAACACTAGCGGCGTTACAAATAGGCTGTTATTCGGCAAGATACGCCATGCCTGACGACCAGCACATTATCCCCCCACGTATTACACATAGTACTGACACCCCATGTACTATTCACAGCACTGACCCCTATTCATCACATTTATTTTATTTATTTATTTTTATTACATTATTACACAGTTCTGACACTTTCATACATACATATTTATTTTTTACCATCCATTCACACCCTAGCACTACACTGACACACATTTATCGCACACCTTTGAGCACTTAGTCCGTCACTCCCCTCAAGACTAGTGGGAGGGGCTATCACTATTTAATGCACACTCCTTCCGCAGCATTCTTTGACCCGTCTGCGTCCTGATGGGAACGGGTTTTCACCCACCCACCTACCTAGTGAGTATGGCCTTTTTGGTGGTTTTGATATTTATGTCCCATTTCTTCTGTTTGTGTTTTTAAATTAGGAACGAAAAGTTCTGGTTAGGGACTCGCAAGGCACTGGGGACCCTTGACGTTGGGTTGCGAGCTTTGCGTATTTTGGCCAAAATAACAACTAATACCCCATGTTTCATGGATATTTCTTACTACGTATACTACTCTTTTTTTCAGGACGCAGCCGGGTCTTATATGCTGGGAGGGCATGATGTGCTGGCGTTTGGTTTGGAATGCAGAGCAGCCCGCTTTAGCTAACACTAGCGGCGTTACAAATAGGCTGTTATTCGGCAAGATACGCCATGCCTGACGACCAGCACATTATCCCTCCACGTATTACACATAGTACTGACACCCCATGTACTATTCACAGCACTGACCCCTATTCATCACATTTATTTTATTTATTTATTTTTATTACATTATTACACAGTTCTGACACTTTCATACATACATATTTATTTTTTACCATCCATTCACACCCTAGCACTACACTGACACACATTTATCGCACACCTTTGAGCACTTAGTCCGTCACTCCCCTCAAGACTAGTGGGAGGGGCTATCACTATTTAATGCACACTCCTTCCGCAGCATTCTTTGACCCGTCTGCGTCCTGATGGGAACGTGTTTTCACCCACCCACCTACCTAGTGAGTATGGCCTTTTTGGTGGTTTTGATATTTATGTCCCATTTCTTCTGTTTGTGTTTTTAAATTAGGAACGAAAAGTTCTGGTTAGGGACTCGCAAGGCACTGGGGACCCTTGACGTTGGGTTGCGAGCTTTGCGTATTTTGGCCAAAATAACAACTAATACCCCATGTTTCATGGATATTTCTTACTACGTATACTACTCTTTTTTTCAGGACGCAGCCGGGTCTTATATGCTGGGAGGGCATGATGTGCTGGCGTTTGGTTTGGAATGCAGAGCAGCCCGCTTTAGCTAACACTAGCGGCGTTACAAATAGGCTGTTATTCGGCAAGATACGCCATGCCTGACGACCAGCACATTATCCCTCCACGTATTACACATAGTACTGACACCCCATGTACTATTCACAGCACTGACCCCTATTCATCACATTTATTTTATTTATTTATTTTTATTACATTATTACACAGTTCTGACACTTTCATACATACATATTTATTTTTTACCATCCATTCACACCCTAGCACTACACTGACACACATTTATCGCACACCTTTGAGCACTTAGTCCGTCACTCCCCTCAAGACTAGTGGGAGGGGCTATCACTATTTAATGCACACTCCTTCCGCAGCATTCTTTGACCCGTCTGCGTCCTGATGGGAACGGGTTTTCACCCACCCACCTACCTAGTGAGTATGGCCTTTTTGGTGGTTTTGATATTTATGTCCCATTTCTTCTGTTTGTGTTTTTAAATTAGGAACGAAAAGTTCTGGTTAGGGACTCGCAAGGCACTGGGGACCCTTGACGTTGGGTTGCGAGCTTTGCGTATTTTGGCCAAAATAACAACTAATACCCCATGTTTCATGGATATTTCTTACTACGTATACTACTCTTTTTTTCAGGACGCAGCCGGGTCTTATATGCTGGGAGGGCATGATGTGCTGGCGTTTGGTTTGGAATGCAGAGCAGCCCGCTTTAGCTAACACTAGCGGCGTTACAAATAGGCTGTTATTCGGCAAGATACGCCATGCCTGACGACCAGCACATTATCCCTCCACGTATTACACATAGTACTGACACCCCATGTACTATTCACAGCACTGACCCCTATTCATCACATTTATTTTATTTATTTATTTTTATTACATTATTACACAGTTCTGACACTTTCATACATACATATTTATTTTTTACCATCCATTCACACCCTAGCACTACACTGACACACATTTATCGCACACCTTTGAGCACTTAGTCCGTCACTCCCCTCAAGACTAGTGGGAGGGGCTATCACTATTTAATGCACACTCCTTCCGCAGCATTCTTTGACCCGTCTGCGTCCTGATGGGAACGGGTTTTCACCCACCCACCTACCTAGTGAGTATGGCCTTTTTGGTGGAAGTTGAGATTTTCACCAAATTGGTCATGGATGAGTTTAAACATCTATCCACCCGAAGGGAGGGCGATAATCTTACTTCTCGGCAAAGGAAAGCACTGAGCGAATTACAACTGTTGAGTGACGTTGTCATTAAACCAGCAGACAAAGGGGGGAACATCGTGGTTTGGCCTGTGGCCAAATATGAAAGGGAGGCCTTTAAACAATTGCGTGATAAGAACACCTATGCTAAATTAACACATAGCCCTTTATCCTCTTTTTCACTGGAATTAGCTAAGATTCTTGATAGAGCTTTGGATAAGGGACTTATTCCTAAAAAAATCCATGAGGGACTTTTAACGGATGATCCCAAGATACCAACGCTCTATCTTTTACCTAAAGTACACAAGAATCTTGTGGACCCCCCAGGACGTCCGATCGTGTCGGGTATGGGAGGTCTTTGTGACCCTATTTGTAAATTCGTTGACTTCTATCTCAAACCATTGGTCACTGACCTACCCTCATACGTTAGAGACACGACGGAAGTCCTGGGGAGATTAGATGGTATCCAAATTGAACCTGATATGCTTTTGGTCACGGCAGACGTTGAGTCCCTCTATACCTGTATACGGCATTGTGACGGAATGGAGGCGGTCCGCTTCTTCCTGGGGACCAGCAACCGGGATGGAGAAATGTGTGACCTTATTCTAGAATTGTTGCAATATATTTTGACCCATAATTTTTTCGTCTTTAAGGATCACTATTATCTGCAGACTACCGGCACTGCCATGGGCGCGGCCTGCGCGCCATCCTATGCAAACCTGTTTCTCGGTCTATGGGAAAGGCAGGTTTTCCTGGGGGGTGGCGCCCAGGCCGACGAACATGTGCAGTGTTGGTTGCGATACATAGATGACGTTTTGTTTATCTGGCAAGGGTCGGAGAGCGAACTGACTGGGTTTATGCAGCAGCTCAATCTGAACCCGTATAACATCAAACTGACATATAAATTCCATAAACAACAAATAGACTTTTTGGATGTTCAGATTTTCGCTGACTGCGATGGATTTCTCCAAACGGATGTTCACCGTAAATCCACATCAGTCAACTCTCTCCTGCATGCATCATCTTTTCACACACGTCCAACAGTTAAAGCCATCCCGGTTGGGCAGTTTCTCAGGATGAAGCGGATCTGCTCCACAGACAGACTCTTCGAACGCCAATCAGATGAATTAAAATCTAGATTCACTGATAGAGGGTATAGCACACGTCTCATTAAATCAGGGTACAATAGGGCTAGGAGAACACCGCGATGTGACCTCTTAAGAACTAAAACACATCGACCTGTAGACAATAATGTACGTTTCATTACTACTTACAACAGTCAATGGGACAAAATAAGGTCAATCCTTGGACATCACTGGTCGATCCTTAGATCAGAACCGAGCCTAGCACAATGTCTTAAGGATCTTCTTACTAAGAGTCACTATGTGCCCAAACATACTAATCCCTTTGGTCCACGTGAACCCACCATTGGATGCTACCCTTGTGGTGGATGCGTGGCGTGCCCTAATATCAGTAGAGCCAAAGACTTTTTAACAGCTGATGGTTCAAGAACTTTTAAAATCAGGGATTACATCTCCTGTAGCTCTACATATGTAGTGTATTATGCACATGTCCAAAGATCCACGTTGGCTTGACCTCTAGGCAGCTGAGGATTCGTACCAGGGAACACGTTCGTGACATCTCTGGTGCGAAAACAATAAGTGATCTTGGACAGCTTAAAACGCTGCCTAGACACTTTAAACAATACCACAATTGCAATCCTGTCTCTTTGATGATCCGCGGTATTGAACGTGTACATTGCGGCATCAGAGGGGGTAATCTGAGGAAGGTTCTAGCCCAAAAGGAGTGTATGTGGATTGTTAAATTGGGATCCATGACACCCGTCGGCCTTAACGAACAACTTAATTTCGCCTCTTTTCTATAGAACTCCCCACTTCCACTGGTTTTTAATTTGGATTTTAATTGTTTGTGTCTGTTTTCTTAACCATATAGGTACTCGCTATACCATAGTTCTGACAGCTCCCTGTGATGAGAACTCGTCCTTCCTGACTTGTATTTACTCTGAAACACGGAGGGAGAAGAACCTCTGGCTATCCGCAGATCCACCCATGTTGAGGATCCCAAAAAAACTTCTTTTACTACATGTCCTCTTTTTAACACCATCTTTGTTTGCATAGTGCATGTTATATGCAATGGCTCATTTACTCATTTTCCTGCTTTCTGCAGCATATTTATATTTATAATGTTTCTTTATATTGTTTATATTTGTTTATAATCCGTCACCACAGGGTTTTTTCATTCATTCAACTTGTTTGTGTATCCATCCCTCTTGGATTGATATTTCTGCTTTTTGCAATATATTTAAATTTATATAATCTCTATGGATTTTATGTGTCTGTAATTTGTCACTCAAGGGTATATGTAATTTACTGCACTTTTTAGTTTAATCACCCTTTATGGGTTAATATTCTTTCCCCTCATATTTTTATTATGTCGTGGATCTTATGCATTCACTTTTAGTAATATATCTTCACCATTATTAACAGGTTTGTGGTGTAAACATATATCTTTGTTTTCATTGAGCCTTCAATACTGTACATGTAACATTGTCTATTTGACATTTGCTTATTTTAAACTTATCTTAGTTCCGGATCGCATTAGAGGGATATTGATACAGCTCACTTTTAAGTAGTGGGACATCGATACATACCCTTCTTCGCCTCCAGTGTTTTCTATCCAATCAGGTGCGCACGTCGTCTGCGCGACGCTGACCTGTGGCCGGCCCCCTTCCTCACCCCCTGTAGCGCACTGCGCATGCCTGGGATCCCTGTACGCGTCGGGGATCTTCGGTATGCGCTCTGGCGCTGGGGGCTGGAAGTGGGGCATGCCTTACTTCCGGTCTCGGCAGATGACGTGCGCCGTAATCTCTTTGGACTGAGTAACATTCAATTCACCTGGGGCTCGTTCTATTTATACTCCTCACCTCTTTAGACACTTCACACCCCTTGAGGAAGCACATCGCGAAACGCGCGTTGGGGTTTCGCTTTACACTAGCCTGACTCTCTCAGTTATCGTCTACTATGGGTAAGTTATCGTATGAGTGGGTGGTCTTTTGGCTTACTTAGGTTGCAGTCCCCATACTTACTTTTCTTACATGACTTATGGTCTGTATATAATTTTTTCAGATGTTTGCGTTGCTTGCAGGTTCCACACTACCTGTATTCATGACACGTACCTTTACGAGCATAGATACTATATCGCTGTCCCACATTGTTGATGTAAACCGACTTGCTTCATGATATCTTCAGTCCATCCACCTGATTCTATGTATTGTATACTACCCTATATTTGTATTATAGAGAGAGTCTTGTTAGCTGTGTTACAGTGAAATTATTCAGAGTCTTCATGTCCAGCTCTGTACCTTTTTATTCTCTATATATGTTTCTATATGTCCAATAAAGTTTTTCTTTTATTACTGGCTATTATGCTCCTTTGTGTCTCTAGTGTATATCACTTTATTATGGGTATGTGAGACCTCATCTATTCTATGTACTTTACTTATCTTATTATGGAATTTCTGCATGTTTGATCCCATTGCTTCTATAACGACATGTGTGTTATTACGTTTATTGCACCATAGTATTGCTAAATCATTTGTTGACTATAGGGTGTGATTTTATTCGGTCTACAGTACTTTGCATTCGCATATGTACATAGTTTATCTATTTACTTCAATAGATTATACTTTTAAAGACGTTCACACACTTTTGTCACATTACCTTCAATCAAGGGATGCACATGTGTCTCACTAACTGTCCATATATAGATACATGGTTTGGATAAAGCTTCAGTCAAGGATCCGTGTTTTTACTGTGGCTTTATGGATTCTTTTTACATGTCTTATTATATGTTAATAAAGTATTTTTGTATTTTCATTACTTCCTTGCTTCTCAGCATTTATTTTCTCTTTTGGTCTCAGTGATGCTCCTATGCCCGGGATCTCTCAGTACTGGCTGCTACTAGCAGCCTTAGTACTGAGGGAAGACATTGGGTTGGATCACAGCTGTGGTCCCCGTGAACGCAGGTTGTCGATGTTTTTATTCGACTAATCCTACTTGCCTTCCTCTGCCATGTACAGAAGGCAATTAGGTCCTGCTAGAGTCAAGACCTAATACGCTGCCTGTCAGTGTAAAACTGACAGGTATAATACCCTGCAATACAAATAAAAACGTGCAAAAATAAAAAAAATTAAAGTTTCAAGTAATAAAATTAAAAATCGCCCTTTTTCCCTTATCAAGTCCTTTATTATTAGAAAAAAATAAATAAAACTATGCATAATTGGTATCGCCGCATCCGTAACGGCCTAAACTATAAAAATATAATGTTATTTATCCCGCACGGTGGACGCCGTAAAAAATAATAATAAAAAACTTTTTGGTCACTTTACCTCACAAAAAAAAAATAGAGATCAAAAAGTTTGCTTGTGCTCAATACGGTACCAATAAAAACTAGTTTGTTACGCAAAAAAACAAGCCCTCACACAGCTTTCTTGATAAAAAAAATATAAAAGTTATGGCTCTTAGAATATGGCAACACAAAAACTAAATGATTTAAAAAATATATATATTTTATTGTGCAAACAGCATAAAACATAAAAAAAAACCTATATACATATGGTATTGTTGTAATCACATTGACCCAAGGAATAAATTAAATATGTACTTTATAGCGCACGGCGAACGCCTTAAAAAAATAATAATAAAAACGATAGCAGAACTGCTGTTTTTCAATCACCACGTCTCTCACAAAAACATAATAAAAAATTATCAAAGACTTGCATGTACCCCAAATTGGTACAAAAAAAATACAGATTGTCCCGCAAAAAATAAGCCCTTACACCGCTCTGTTGCAAAAAAACAAACAAACAAATGGTATGTCTCTCAGTATATGGTTTCACAAAATGGGGATAAGTTCTGGCACCATTTATCTGTACGACACTGGCCCTACATCTATAGATTATTATTTATTTACGTCATTATTATACCCTCTTATTATACCCTGATGTACTCCGCACAGATTACATATGCTCCACATTATAAACTGAAATACCAGTAGAACCCCAAACAGAACAACTACCAAGCAACATCTGCGCTCCAAAAAGCCAAATGGCGTTCCCTCCCTTCTGAACCCTACAACGTGCCCAAACACCAGTTTACGTCCACATATATGGCATCGCCAAACCCGGGAGAAGCCGCTTAACAGTTTATGAGGTATTTGTCTTCAGTGGCACAAACTTGGCACAACATATTGTACACTAAAATGTCATATCATTGGAAAATTGCCTTTTTCACTTTTAATCATCCGCTGCGCATTAATTTACAATGAAAAAACACCTGTGGAGTCAAAATGCTCACTATGCCCCTTAAAATTCCCTAAGGGGTGTAGTTTCCAAAATAGGAGTCACTACTTGGGGGTTTGTTTTACTATTTGACCTCAGAGCACTGCAATTCTGGGCCAATGCTGTGAAAATCGCCAAAATAGGCCTCAAATGCGCATGGTGCTCTTCAATTTTGAGCCTTCTCATATGTCCAGGCAAACGATAAATGCCTTGAGGTGTGTAGATTTCAAAACAGGGTATTTTCTTGGGGGCTTCCACTATACTCTGGTATCTCAGAGGTTTTGCAAATGCGACATGGCGTCCAAAAAGCAATCCAGCAAAATCTGCATGCCAAATAGCACTCCTGATTTCCGAACCCTGCCGTGTGTCAAAACAGCAGTTTATGACCACATTTGGAGTATTGCCATGCATTTTATCCTTTATCCCTTGTGAAAATGAAAAAAAAAAAACATTTTATTGAAATATAATGTTGATATTTTCACAGCCTAATTCTAATAAATTCTGCAAAAGACATGTGGGGTCTAAATGCTTACTATACCCCTAAATAGATTCCTTAAGGGGTGTAGTTTCCCAAATGGGGTCACTTTTTGTGTGTTTCCACTGTTTTGGTCCCACAGGGGCTTTGCAAATGTGACATGACCCGCAAAAACCATTCCAGGAAAACTTAAACTCCAAAAAGCCAAATAGCGCTCCTTCCCTTCTAAGCCCTGCCATATGTCCAAACAGCAGTTTATTGCCACATATGGGGTATTTCTGTAATTAGGAGAAATTGCTTTTCAAATGTTGGTGTGCTTTTTCTCCTTTATGCTTTGTAAAAATTGATAATTTCTACATTTTATTGGAAAAAATTTAGATTTTAATTTTCACAGTCTAATTGTCATGAACAAATACACAGTAAACAGTGAGGCCCCTGTTCTTCCCAAACCTCTGTCCCCAATTAAACGACAGCGCACAACTGGGTGGTGTTCCCTATACTGGTACAAGTGAAACTGACAAACGGATAAGACAGAGACAGTACGAAATAATAAAGGGTCACCTTGGAAGACAAGCAGGGAGAGGCAGGACAATTGCACCGCGGACAAGTCCGAGCGCAAAAGGCGGAGTCAGGCTGGCAGGGTCAAACCAAGAGAGAGCAGAAAAAAACAAAAGTCAGAAGGCAAAGACAAGTCAGGAGTCAAGCCGAGGTCAGGTCACATGAAGTCAAAATGCAAGTCGCTCAGGGGAGTCTGAAACAAGGGAAAGCACCAGGCAAGGAAACTCTAATTACAGACAAAGGCCTACTATGCCAGGCTGAACTAAATAAGGAGAGGGCGGGAGCTCAGGAACATCAGCCAGGCTTTGATTGGCCTGATGCTCCTGAGCTCCTATTGGCTGCAGACTTCCTCAGTCTGCCAGGCTGGGCGTTGCCCTAGCGAGTAACTCTCGATGTCCTGGAGACCGAGGGAGCCGCAGGCAGAGAGTACGTGACAGTATCCCCCTTTTACGAGGGGGCCACTGGACCCTCAACCTCCGAACCAGGTTTATTCGGAAACTTTTTATGAAAGTTTTTTTATAAGGGTCCGAGCATGGATATCTCGGACTGGGACCCAAGTCTTCTGCACTGGACCATATCCTTTCCAATGGACCAGGTACTGCCTAGACCACTGAACCTTTCTACTGTCCAGCACCCTGGCCACCTCGAACTCCTGTCCCTCGGGTGTCAATACTTGGATGGGGGATTCCCTATGGGAAGGATGGGGGGAACAAATCTTTTCTGACGGGAGGAATGAAACACATCATGGATGCGGAAGGAGGGGGGCAATTTTAAGCGAAAGGAGACCGGGTTAATCCTCTCCATGACTTCATAAGGACCGATGTACCTGGGATGAACTTTCTGGAGGGTACCCTTAGGCGGAGGTTCTTGGAAGATAACCAAACCTGATCTCCCACCAAGAAATCAGGATTAGCCAAACGCCCTTTTATTGGCTTGAAGCCGCTGGTGGTCCTGGGCTGCCCTGAGATTACTCTGGACCTGGTCCCAGATGACCCTCAAATTCCCAGTGAGGAACACCACTTCAGGGTTGTCTGATACACATGGGGAAAATTACGAAAACTGGGGATTAAAACCATAATTAGCAAAGAATGGAGAAACTCCTGACGATGTGCTGATGTGATTATTGAGGGCAAATTCCGCAAGCGCCAAAAACCTAAACCAATTATCCCGAGCGTCGGCCACGAAACATCTGAGATACGGTTCCAGAGACTTATTGGTCCTCTCAGTCTGGCCATTAGGTTCTGGATGGAAGGCCGATGAAAAGGACAAGTCTACTCCTAACTGCTTGCAGAACGCCCTCCAAAACAATGATACAAATTGGACCCCCTGTCAGAGACAATGTTAACAGGTACCCCGTGCAAACGTAAAATATGTTTAATAAAGAGATTAACTAGCTCTTTAGCATTGGGCAATTTCTTCAGGGGAATAACGTGGGCCATTTTTCTAAACCGGTCTACCACTACCCAGATCACCGACCTGCCCTGGGACGAAGGGAGATCGGTGATAAAATCCATAGCTAGATGAGTCCAGGGTCCTTGGGGCACCGGAAAATGACACAGCAAGCCTGCAGGTCGAGATCTGGGAGTTTTAGATGGGCGCAGGTCCCACATGAGACCACGTAGGCTCGGACATCCTGTAGCAGCCCTGGCCACCAGAAACCACGGGTCACAAGGTCCCTGGTACCAGAGATGCCTGGGTGACCTGACAGGACTGAGTCATGACACTTCTGGAGAAGCCTCAGTCGGCGGTGTAGGTGTACAAACAATTTGCCCTCTGGAAGGGCTTCTGGGGCAGAGTCCTGGCTGCCCGTGATCTCTGTGGTCAGGTCAGAGTCTACGGTTTACGGTTGACACTACCGCACCAGGAAGCAATACTCCTTCAGGTTTAGTCTCAGGCGGAGGGGTGGCCAGAAAACTATGGGACGTACAAGATGACAAACACTTCTTACCCCAAGTAACAAGTTCCCCCGTCACCCAATCTAAGATGGGGTTATGCTTGCTCAAGCAGGGGAGACCTAATAAAATCTCGGTGGATAGCCCCTTAAGGACAAACATAGTACATTCCTCCACGTGAATAGAACCAATCTTTAAACAAAACACAGGGGTAGACTGGAAAACGTGCCCGCAAGCTAACGGGGAGGAGTCTACCCATACGAGGGGAATAGGAACAGACAAATCAATAAGAGGTAAACCAATCGACAAAGCAAAACTGTGGGAAATAAAATTGGCTATGGACCCTGAGTCAACAAACGCAGAACCTATCCCAATCTTGCCCAAAAATTACACCTGGGCTGGCAACAAGACCTTATTAAAATGAATGGGAGATACCTGTGCGCCAAAGTGACCTCCCCGACGACCACTTAGGCGCGGAAGTTTTCCGCAGTCTTCTTTTTTGAGTTTGGGACATAGAGGGAAAGGCAGGGCAATTGCGCCATGGACAAGTCCGGGCGCAAAAGGTGGAGTCAGGCAGGGTCACCAGGAGAGTGCGGAAAAACAAAAGTCAGAAGGCAAAGAAAAGTCAGGAGTCAAGCCGAGGCCAGATCATAGGAAGTCAAAATGCAAGTCGCTCAGGGGAGTCTGAAACAAGGGAAAGCACCAGGCAAGGAAACTCTAATTACAGACAAAGGCCTATTATCCCAGGCTGAACTAAATAAGGAGAGGGCGGGAGCTCAGGAACATCAGCCAGGCTTTGATTTGCTTGACGCTCCTGAGCTCCTATTGGCTGCAGACTTCCTCAGTCTGCCAGGCCGGGCGACGTCCGAGCGAGTAACTCTCGATGTCCTGGAAACCGAGGGAGCCGCAGGCAGAGAGTACGCAACACTTATTCACTAAATTCCGCAAAAAACCCTGTGGGGTCAAAATGCTCACTATATCTCTCTATAAATTCCTTGAGGGGTGCAGTTTTCCAAATGGGGTCTGTTTTGGGGGTGTTTCCACTGTTTTGGCCCCACAAGACCGATTTAAACCTGACATGGTGCCTAAAATATATTCTAAAAAAAAAGGAGGCCCCAAAATTCCCTAGGTGCTCCTTTGCTTCTGAGGCCGGTATTTCAACCGATTACAGAAAAAAAAAGGATTTTATAAAAAAAAAATTACATTTATAAATTTCACCTCCACATTGCTTTATTTCCTGTGAAACACCTAAAGGGTTGAGAAACTTTCTAAATGCTCTTTTGAAAACTTTTAGGAATGCCGTTTTAAAATTGGGTAACTTATGGGGGTTTCTAATATATAAGGCCCTCATAGTCACTTTAGAACTGAACTGGTCCCTAAAAAAATAGGTTTTGTAAACTTTCTGGAAAATGTGAGAAATAGCTAGAACTTTACGTTCTAAGCCTTAGAACGTCCTAGAAAAATAAAAGAATGTTCAAAAAATGATGCCAACATAAAGTAGACATATGGGAAATGTTAACTAGTAACTAATTTGTGTGATATTATTATCTGTTTAACAAGCCGATACATTTACTTTTTTTTTTAAAAATTCAAATTTTTGCACATTTTCTCTAAATTTTGGTGTTTTTCACAAATAAATACTGAATTTATTGATCCAATTTTTCCACTAACATAAAGTACAATATGTCATGATAAAATAATCTCAGAATCGCTTGGATAGGTAAAAGCATTCCCAAGTTATTACCACATAAAGTAACACATGTCAGATTAGAAAAAATTGGCTCCGTCCACAAGGCCAAAACAAACTGTGTTCTGAAGGGGTTAATAACATTATTAATGCTAATGTGTTGTGTTGGTTTTGTGACTTTTTTCATCTTTTTATTTTTTTTCTAAGTTTTCATCCATATGTTAATATAACAGTTTATAAAATAGATAGAAGATGGATAGATAGATAGATAGATAGATAGATAGATAGATAGATAGATAGATAGATAGATAGATAGATAGATAGATAGATAGATAGATAGATAGATAGATAGATAGATAGATGATAGATAGACACTCCATAACTAATAACATGAGCTTATACTGTTATTTTGCCTCTTCTTAGTATATACCCTCTTATTTAAAGTGTATATGCCCCTTATATTTATTTATTTATATATATGTATGGTTTCCTACAATCCATATCTATACAACAAGTTCTAAATATCAGTCTTTTCTTTCTGGCATACAGATATATACAAATTGTTTAATTGAACTCAGCATATTTTAAGAAACTGATATACGTCAGCCAATTCAGTACTTTTATCTTCTGCTCATTGAGGAAATGTAGTTTGGTTGCCATGACAGTCCATCAGACAAACACTGGCATATGCGTTGTTTTTTTCTCTTGCATAATTCTCATTGCTTCCATTTTTCTCTTTCAAATGTTTTCTATATGAATGTAGAACCCAAGGACAATATTGTTGTTTACCTCATCAAGCGAAATTATTCCTATGATGAAGGACATGACTAAAATTTTTTAGTATGTAACTGAAGATCAATTGACATTATTATATTAGGGGTTTCAATATAATAGTGGCAGAATCATCATCATAAAAAATATTGTCTGCTATCAAGAACAGGTGCCAATACAATAGTAAATTGTGTATTCTAAAACCAGAGGCATTCCACACAATCACTACTTTAATTACATCTCAGTAGACTGTTGGCACTGTTAGGCAGTCGTGATGATCGCATGATCGATTGTTTCTTCCGATCAACCTCAACATTGTGACTTAGTGATGCCCTAAACGATGCCTGTGCATTTTATATATTAGTATTGCAATTTAAAATAATCTATACTCAATGTTTGCTTATATTCAACACTGTCTTTGCATTGTACTTTTGGGGGTGGTGACTGTCTCTATCTTGGTCATGCACTTCTTCCATCTATCCCAGGCTGCTTTTAATTAGTATAGAATAAAGCTGGTTCCTACCTACACTGAGTTTATTTTGTAGGCCTAGGCCCAAGAGAGAGCGGTAGGTCTCCTGTTGTACAGGTATAATGTTTAGTGTAGGGACCCATCTGAATTGCCTTGCCGATGGCAGGTGATAAATAAAGTAAATTTTGCAGTAATGCAATGTAAATGAATGCATATATTCAATGTTTGCTGCTGTATCTATGTTTGTTTGCTTAGAGCCTTAGGGGGGTTTTACACTGGGCAATTATCGGGCAGTCAAGCGTTCATAGAACATAGCTCCTTGTGACAGGAGCAAAACATTTTTTAGCAGTCTGAAGAACTTTTGGATTCGTGAAAAAAAACGGAAACCTAGCGAACGGAGACAAACGTAAAGCAACTGAAACAAAATAATTACCATTGAAATCAATGGTAATTCCAACGGAGCCTTTGCTTTCCGTTTAATCTTTTTATCCTCCCTTCCTCTGATGGAAGAGAGGTAGACGTATACTAACGGTAATGTGAACTTAGACTATCTATCTGGAAATTGACATGCTTAAAAATGTAAACAAAATATGCGTCACCAAACATATTTAATTCAATGTAATTTAAAATTATGTTTTAATTGGCTTCTTCATTTGTATGTTTGTTTTGAAGGATTCAAAAACCACTTTGCTTCTTGAATTTCAATGTAGAAATAAAGAATTATTCAGGGACACTTTGCCCTTAGACCAAAACTGACATTGTGTTTCTGAGCAAGTGTTTTTCAATGATAGGACTGATGAAAGTTGGGACAATGGCAGTCTGATTGCATAATGCTTAAGGCATTCACTAGGAACATTTGTTCTCAAAATAGCCAGCATTAAAACCAGACAACAATATGCATGCTGAATAAAATACAAATTTACATGGTCCTCTTATGGGCAAAGGATTATGTAAGCATGATATTTTTTAAACAAATTTCTTATCACTAAAATTTGAATGATGCGTCTGGAAATTAAACTTTCCTTTGCAAAAAATACCATATATTTTAACAGCTTATAGGAAACTTGAGAATTGTGAGTATTTTCTCCAATGTCTATGTTTTGTTTTGTTTTCATGGATGGTTCTTTGACAATATTTCAAAATGAGGGTCACAAAATTAATTGTGTTATTAGTCCAAAAATACATTTCTGGATTTATATTCAATCTCAAAAAGTACTCAGTGCCTATGTTCTGAAACAAACAGACTCAAAGTATAGCTGGTGCAACAGCATTCTGGTCGATAGTGGTCACCTCATGTTTACACAGACAATCATATACGTTTGTCTATATCACTCTCATAATCTCAGCAAAATAAAATAAATCAGATGGCAGCATCCACTGGTATTCGAAGGTTTTATCATTTCAGACACTCACACTGGTGTCTCCATTGTTCTGCTCCATCAGAGAAGCAGAACAGCGATAATACAGGAAGCCCCGATAACTTTGTACTACGGATTCAATCGGCACCCAACACAACTCATTGGCTTTAATGGGTTTCTTCGGATTTCCCTCATGGTGTCTGTGGTTTTACATGAAAAAATAGCGTAGCATGGTGCACTCTGTATCCGGTATTTTCGGCCAGATCTGTGACAGAGGACCTCTAATAAAGTCTCCAACGTAGATCTGAACAGGCCCTTACATGTTTGTATACAGAGTGCATAAATAGTAACCCATTATATTTGTAAATAATCTGTTCCTTTATGAAATCAGATGGCAGATTTAATCATCTTAACTTTAGAGAATATGTTCAAATTTTTTTTTTACCAGATAATGTTCTAGTAAGTGACAAAGGAAGATATTTGTTAAAAATGTTTTAAAGATAGACAGGATAAAAGTAGAACAGACATATCAATCAATGTGGCGCACTATGTATGACAAATTCTGTGCATCTTGCTAGACATGTTAAACACTTTTCTTACACCACCTAATGGCTGGCATACTTTACAACAATATTTTGCGCTTTCCGTCAACATATTTGGCCCAGTTTTTTAATCATAGCCACACCCCCATTTTTTATACATTTTTCAAAACTAGAAAGGTGCAAAAAGTATCTAAAACATATAATAAATATGGCCCATGGCATGAATTACACTTTTTTGGGCGCAATTGGTGCCAGAATTCTGGCGCATTTTTCTTAGTAAGATTAACAAATTAATAATTCACAAAACCAGAATTAGACATAATAAGTTCTACTACTAACAAATTCCTGTTTTTCATCAAGCTTTCTATCTTATTGGATAATTATAAATTATGAATTAATAAAGATAATATAGAAAATTATAAATTAAATACAAACAAAGAAATAGCTAACGTATGATGTTAAGATAAAACCAAACCTAAAAAATCAGAACCAAAGCTAAAATATGGTGAAGTTGATTCATCTCTAGCTCTCCGTGGCCAGCACAGGAACTAGGAAATTTCTGTCAGTTTTTCTTTTAAGTAATTTCAAAAGAACAATGTATATTCATTGGCATGTAGAGTGTCTAAAAGTGGAATTGCTCTGGAAACAATTATTTTCTGTTCTATTTGTTTTTGTCCACTGCAGAGTTATCACGAAGACAATGGCTCACATTTGTCAATATATATGTGCCTTTTTTTTGTGGGAGGGGTATTTTACTCCAAAATATAGTTAAATCTGTTGTGTTGCCTATTTGTTTACCATTTGCACAATTTTTTTTAGCCATTTGTACACTGCCTGTCAATTTGTAAAAGTATAGTGAAAAGTGGGTGTTAGTTATTGCTTGACCAGGTTTACGAAACATTTATGAAATGTGACTTTTTTTAAATTTGCAATAAAAAAAGATAAAAATTTTTTTTTTTTTAAAAAGTTGCATTTTTTATCTACGCAGACCCTGGCATACAAAAAGTTCTGTTGTTTTATCCAGTATGAAAGTTATTAGAGGTGATTGATGTTTGTTGTGACAGATTTTCTTGAAGATGGCAAATGCAGTCAAAAGTTAGTCTAGCTTTAATTTAGACATTGCTAAAATGACTCCTCTTTAAATGTGGGCCCTTGTCTTTATTTAAATACACATATTGTATACACAAATATTTGCCAGAAGCCATGTAGGATGTATACATTGCTGTAGATGCTCATTTGAAGCCAATTTTAAAGAAATGCTCCCAGCAAAAATATTCGCAATTGGGGGTAGCATAAATAATTATATGATTAGAAAACTCCCCAATGGCTTTATCTTGTAGTTTTAGGCTTTGTTACGGGCTGATGTTCGGACACATAAGCGCTCTGATTAAGTGAATCCTACAGCATCTGCTCTGTGTTCAAGAAGGCAGCTTCCCTATTCAGTCCTATAAGGCTGGATTCACACGAGGTCATTACGTCTGTAATTGACGGACGTATTTCGGCCGCAAGTCCCGGACCGAACACACTGCAGGGAGCCGGGCTCCTAGCATTATAGTTATGTACGACGCTAGGAGTCCCTGCCTCTCCATGGCACTACTGTCCCGTACTGGAAACATGATTACAGTACGGGACAGTTGTCCGGCAGCGAGGCAGGGACTCCTAGCATCGTACATAACTATGATGCTAGGAGCCCGGCTCCCTGCACTGTGTTTGGTCCGGGACTTGCGGCCGAAATACGTCCGTCAATTACGGACGTAATGACCTCGTGTGAATCCAGCCTAAGACTCACGTTGAGTACAGAATAGAGACTGACTTCCTGTCCACACAGCAGACGCTATAAGATTCCGTTTGTTAGAAGAGGGGTCAGGTGACTGATTGTCAGCCTGAAATGGGGGCTGAAGCTACAAGACAAAGCTATAGGTGCTTTTTCTAACCACAGTATCAGTTATGCCACCTCAATTACAAATGGCGGAGCCAAATAAGTATTTTGCTGTGAGTGCTTCTTTAATGACAACACTGCAACTGATAAAAAAAAATTGGGAAATTCTTATTAGAATCCCTCATTAATTCAGCATAAGGCTGCTTTCAGACGAGCATAATACGGGGGTTATTTTTTTTTGCACCCGTATTACAAATACAGCAACCAGACCTCAAACGGTTAATCAGAACCAGATTTAGAGCACCATAGGCTTTTATGGTGCTCTTACTCCGGTTCTTATGAACCTGGCAAGGTCTGAGTGTTCCATCCATAATATGTGCGCAAAATTTCACCCATATTATACTCATCTGAAAGCAGGCTAAGGCTTTTGGTCTTATATATTCAAGCAATTATATCATAAAGCAATTTCGATTTTACAAATAAAACCGTTTCTACATGTTAAACATCGATTAAATAACCATTTTTACACTCCCACTAAGTGCATCTAAACAGCCTACAAAACAATATAAAGAATTTACTTCATAAGATACACATAAATCATCAATGATATTCTTCTTCTGAAACACTGAAGTCTTCTTTTTTTTTTTACAAAAGGATTATACATATAATATTGTCACTACATTATTACTATATTGTAATATCTACCCTAATAAAATAAACAATTTTCTTGTATGTAATCATACTGAGCCTTACCACTTTTTGACCAATGAGGCCTTCAAGAAGATCCAAAAGTCTTCTTCCATCTTGAAGTTCACTGAATAGATCTTCAATTGGATGTTTCCCAAACTGAAAAGTATAACAATATATAAATTTTAGATTAATTTGTGTTACATGGTTAAAACAAAACAAAACATGTCACAATGCTAAAGACCAGGCCAATTTGAGTTTTTCATTTTCGTTTTTTCCTCCCAGCATTCCAAAAGCCATAACTTTTCTATTTCTTCGACGGCATAGCAATATGGGGGCCGGTTTTGTGCGGGACAAGTTGTCGTTTTTCATGGCACCATTTATTGTATCGCATATTGTACTGGTACTCTGAAAAAAATTATCTGTGCGGTGAAATGGGCAAAAAACAGAGATTACACCATATTTGGGGGGTTTTGTTTTTACGGCGTCCATTCGGCGGTAAAAACTACTTGTTCACCTTATTCTTCAGGTTGATTCGATTACGGCGATACCAAATTTATATGTTTTGTATTATGTTTTACCACTTTTAAAAAAATAAAACTATTTGCTAATAAAAAAAATGTTTTGTGTCGCCATATTCTGAGAGCCATAACTTTTTTGTTTTCCAATCATTTCGATTTTGCGAGGCGAGCTGTAGTTTTCACTGATACCATTTTGGGGTACATGTGACTTTTTGATCACTTTTTAGTCCTTTTTTTTGGGGAGCTAAGGTGACGGTAAAACAGCCATTTGCATGTTTTATATATATTTTTTATGTTGTTCAACGAGCGGTTAAATACCGCTATATTGTGATAGTTCAGACTTTTACGGACGCGGCGATACCAGTTATGTTAACTTTTTTTTTTTTTTTTTAAAAACATTGCTTTAGGGAAAAAATTGGGAAAGGGGGGCTTTTTGAACTTTGAATATTTTTTTTTTTTTGGAACATTATAAAAAATCTTTATTTAACAGTTTTTTTTGTTTTTTATTAGTCCCCCTAGGGGACTTGAAGCAGTGATCATTGGATTGCTTGCATGATATACTGCAATACTAATGTATTGTACTATATTGTAATTCTGACAGTCTCCTTCGAAGCCCTGCCGGAGGTGGGGGATCAAAGGAGTACAAAGATGGCAGACCTGGAGGCCTTTTTTAGGCCCCCAGGCTGCCATAATAACCACTGTTAACAGCCGATCATGCTGCGGAGGGGGGGGGGCGCTGTAGCGTGTTTGAAGGGGCACCCCCTGATTCTAACAATTTAAATGCTGTGGTCGCGATTGATTGCGGCATTTAAGGTGTTAAATGGGCAGAATCAAAGTGATCAGTCTTTCCACCCATTGCAGTGAGGTGTCGGCTGTGTAACACAGCCGTCATCCGCTGTGTATGGAGTGAGCTCCGCCCGTGAACCCGCTCCATACTTCCCCTTAACGGCTGCGC
Organism: Rhinoderma darwinii; assembly: GCF_050947455.1. NCBI lineage: Eukaryota > Metazoa > Chordata > Amphibia > Anura > Rhinodermatidae > Rhinoderma > Rhinoderma darwinii. The sequence continues at coordinate 202,504,353 of NC_134688.1, forward strand.
GTTCCAGTACGTGACATGTTGTTAAGGGGTTAAATCTGGTCAAAGCCTGTTGCAGGGCTTTTATTGACCACAAAATATATATTTGTATTATTTCTTGTTAGGTAACTAAAACTGATAGAGAGAAGACTTTTACTAAAAATTCCTTACTCCTTTATAAAGGAAGGGATAATGTTAAAGTTCCACAAAGACCTACATTTTGCCAAGAGTTTAATGAACTTTTGATAATGCACACTCTACTTCATCAACATAGTATATTTGATTTGATAAAATACATAGTGATTTTAGTGATCACATGACATACACATAAGATAATTGTCAGGTTTAATGTAGGATTACAACAGTATTCACTTATTATAAACATATGTCTCACAGGACAAAATACAACGGCTAGGTGTTCCCCAAAAGTATGGCGCTACACCTACGAAGTAATTATTGGTATCCAAGAATAGAAACTCCAAAATATAATATGAAAAAACAAGACAACAAGGAGTAATTAAAGGGAACCTGTCACCAGCATTTCACCTATTATGCCAGCAATACCAGGTGGTAGTGGGTGAAAAATAATTTCTATATAACCTATAATTGTCTTCTTAGTCGGCTCTGTAGCTTTAGTATTCAGTTTTTTAGTGTTCCCACACCGTATGCAAATGAGCATAAAAGAGTCAGATCCTCATTTGAAAAGAGTCAAATGTTCGTTTGAAAAGAGTCAAATCTTCATTCCTCAAGTCTTTCCGAGTTTACCCCGCCTCCTTTCTTATGATTGACAGCTCCTCGCCTTCCCCCAGCGCACAAAATCCTGCGCTTGTGCATTGATGTCCTATTCTGGTGTGTGCGCACAAAGGGACACCAGATTATTACGATAAAAGGTGCAAAATGTTTGCAGACCGTTATTTACAGTCGGAGGAGGAGTTTAGGAGAGGGGATAATGGCAATTAATTTTTGATAGCAGCGGCCAGTGAGGGATAAGTAAATCTCAATAGGTGAAATGCTGGTGACAGGTTCCCTTTAACTATTGAAAGTATAAAAAAATCTTTATTATTAAATAATTAATATTTAATCTTTATTATTAAATTATTATTTATTAAATCTTTAAGCTAGAGCGAATGTTAAAATACAGAAGATCCAGACAGAAATAACTTTCTGTGGCTATACAATACAATACTAGTGTTAAAACGACATTGCAAGATCTTAAAACATTTGTATAATCTCCAGAAATGCAATGCAAATGCTTATATAGGCAGACATTAGGCAGACATGCAAGTGCTTTACATGGCAAAAAATGCTAGGCAGACAACCATTATGTTGCACATGTTTCTATATGCAAAAAAAATGGGAATAGTTTCACTGAGGAAAGAGGTATAAGATCTAAGGTAAAATCACCTCTGAGTATTCTAATGCAGTAAAGCTAAGGCCCACATCAGTAAAATGCTGGGTCATAGGGAAAAAAAGCCCCAAATTTGGGACACTAAGCCGCACGTTTATAGCTTATAATGATGTCTTACCCATTAGTGTGGTGAAGCTATGCCAGACAAATTCCCCGACACGCGTTCCACGTAAATAGCTTTCTCAAGGGGTATTAACTTATTGTTGACCATTAAAGGGGATGTTCGTGCAAGAGAACCCCTTTAGACATTATACATTATAGAGCATTGTCATAAAAAAGCAATAAATAGGTATTGAATAAAAATATCAAAGCTAAAATTTATTCAAATACATTTAACCGCACTTTGGAATTTCTAAATAATGCTGCAATATGGTGCCCAAAAACAACCATATATTGCCCAAAAAACTTGGACAGACTTTGAAAAATATTATGATGACATGATTATAATGATAAAACTATCAATTAATTTCCTAAATGTATCTAGTATTATGAATTTCTGTTATACATTTAAAAATAATATTAACCCGTTAGTGACTGGCCCATAGTGTTTCTACGTCGGTCACTAACGGGCCTTATTCCGATGCCATAGACTTTTTACGTCGCGGCATCGGAATAAGTAAACAGAGCAGGGAGCTGTCAAATCTCCCTGCTCTCAGCTGCCAGAGGTAGCTGAGGGCTGGGGACGTCCCTGCTCTGCCGGGTGAGATCGACATGAGTATCGATCTCACCCGTTTAACCCTTCAGATGCGGTGCTCAATAGCGAGCACCGCATCTGAGTGGTTTTGGAGAGAGGGAGGGAGCTCCCTCTCATCCAACTGACACCCGGCGATAAGATCGCCGAGTGTCTGTTTCTCCGATGGCAGCCGGGGGCCTAATAAAGGCCCCCAGGTCTGCCTGTGGTGAATTCCTGCTAGATCATTCCTCTGCCATGACCTAGCAGATGCCAGTCCGTTTTACACGGACAGGCATAATACACTGCAATACAGAAGTATTGCAGTGTATTATAAATGCGATCGGAGGATCGCATAGTGAAGTCCCCTAATGGGACTAGTAAAAAAGTGGAAAAAAAAGTTTCATAAATAGTAAAAAAAAAAAAGTGAAAAAAAAATGAAAAACCCACTTTTTCCCCTTACAAATTGCTTTATTATTAACAAACAAAATAAAGTTAAAAAGTTACACATATTTGGTATCGCCGCGTCCGTAACGACCCCAACTATAAACTTATTACATCATTTAACCCGCACGCTGAACGTCGTAAAAATAAAATAATAAAACATGCAAAAATTGCTGTTTTCTTTGAATCCAGCCTTAAAATAAATGTGATAAAAAGTGACCAAAAAGCCGCATCTACTCCAAAATGGTACCGATTAAAACTACAAGTCGTCCCGCAAAAAAAAAGCCCTCCTACAATTGCATCGGTGAAAAAATAAAACCGTTACGGCTCTTCAAATATGGAGACACAAAAACAAATAATTTTGAAAAAAAAGTGTTTTCACTGTGTAAAAGTAGTAAAACATACAAAAACTATATAAATTTGGTATTGTTGCAATCGCAACAACCCACTGAATAAAGTTATTGTGTTATTTATACCACACGGTAAACGGCGTAAATTTAGGACGCAAAAAAGTGTGGCGAAATGTCTGATTTTTTTCTACATTTTTTCTACATTTTTTTATACAACTTGTCCCGCAAAAAACAAGACCTTATACAGCTATGTCGACGCAAAAATAAGAAGTATATAGCTCTTTGAATGAGACGATGGAAAAACTTAAAAAATGGCTTGGTCATTAACGTCTAAAATAGGCTGGTCATTAAGGGGTTAAGTTATAATATATAACAATTCTTGAAAAATTATTCTTAGAATTTATTTCAACCATAAAATAAATAAATATATATATATATATATATATATATATATATATATATATATATATATATATATATATATATATATATATATATATATATTTATTTATTTTTTTACTTAAAGTCCTTAAAATACTGTTCATACAAATTTTCATTATACTATTTGTTTTGATTTTTTGGTGAGCAAAATGAATAAAAATAGCAATAGATGATTGCTGTTGTTATCTACAAAGTGATGTCATACTGTCATACACATTGAGAAAAACTCTTGATTTGCATTTAATGTAGACAATAATTATATTCAGTATTCTGCTTTGTTCACACTAAACAGCTCATGGCTATGGATTTGACAGTATGAAAAAAAGAAAAAGAAAAGGAATTAATTTAACAAATTTGACAATGCTCCAAGTAACAATGCTCCAAGTACTCAAGGTGACATTCTTTGTATACAATACATTTAGAACGTTGATTTTATTTTTTGAAGATGTTACTTCAAATGTTTATATATGTTTAACCCCTTCCCTCCCGCGCTGCTTCTGCATTAGGGCAGTTGCTTAGAAACCCTGTGATGTCATCATGTCTGTTTATACAAGAGATGAACAAATTTTTTGGGTCTGAGGGCCCCATTGTCATAATGTACCACTCCCAAGGCCGCAATAAAAAGTAAATAGTTATCTTCATCTGAAACACTTATGACATATCAACAGTATGTTCTATAAATGTCTGACTAGTGAGGGTTCCACTATTGGGACTTCCAACTACTAGGAAAACAAAGAAACAGCCGGAAGTTTTGCAACTCTCATAAACTACAATGGAGAGAGTAGTGTAAAGGATTTACCAGACACAGCTTCTGTGTCGACGCCCGTGAATAATCAGTCTGCATCTGCTCCTAGGTCTGATAGAGTGACTCGATCTGCTACCACTCAGACGGCCAGGCTGTGGAGTGGGAGAACCTATCACAGCCTGGTCAGACGGAGCTAGCTCTCGCCCTCGCTCTATTTATGCCTTTGTTTCCTGCTTTTCCTTTGCCGTTGATTCTGTCTGGTTTCCTGACTCTGCTGTTCCTGCTTGTACTATTGACCTCAGCTTCAATTTGACCCTGGCTTTACTGACTACTCTCCTGCTCTACGTTTGGTACCTCGTACACTCCTGGTTTGACTCGGCTCGTTCACTACTCTTGTTGCTCACGGTGTTGCCGTGGGCAACTGCCCCATTTCCCTTAGCTTCTGTGTACCCTCGTCTGTTTGTCTGTCGTGCACTTATTGAGCGTAGGGACCGTCGCCCAGTTGTACGCCGTCGCCTAGGATGGGCCGTGCAAGTAGGCAGGGACTGAGTGGCGGGTAGATTAGGGCTCACCTGTCTGTCTCCCTACCCCGACATTACATAATCACAGCATATACCTTTTCTACCCTGGTTCCTACACTACTATGGACCCCTAGAGGCCCTACCTCAGCAAATGCAGGGTCTCTACCTACAGGTCCAAGCCCTGGCTCAGAGGTGCAACCAGCGTGATGCTACCCAGGTAGTACCCTCCACCTCACCTCTTGAACCCCACCTCAAGTTGCCTGACCGGTTCTCAGGGGACCGGAAGCCTTTTTTCTCCTTTCAGGAGAGTTGTAGGCTCTATTTCCGTCTAAGGCCCCACTCCTCAGGTTCTGTGAGCCAGCGAGTGGGTATAATTATGTCCCGGCTCCAGGACGGCCCCCAAGAATGGGCCTTCTCCTTGGCTCCTGACGCCCCTGAACTTTCCTCTGTTGACCTTTTTTTTCTGCTCTCAGGCTCATCTATAACGAGACTGACAAGACTGCCTTTGCCGAGAGTCAGCTGGTGACCTTACGTCAGGGTAAGAGACCCGTTGAGGAGTACTGTTCTGACTTTAGGAAGTGGTGTGTAGCTTCTCGGTGGAATGACCCTGCCTTGAGGTGCCAGTTTAGATTGGGTCTGTCGAACGCCCTGAAAGACCTGTTAGTTAGCTATCCCTCTTCCGACTCTCTAGATCAGGTTATGACTTTAGCGGTACGTCTGGACCGACGTCTCAGGTAACGACGACTTGAACGTTTTTGTGCCTTCTTCTCTGGCTCCCCTATGATGGCTCCCGAGGTTCCGTTGCTTCGTTCTTCCATGAAAAACTCGGATGAACCAATGCAACTTGGGGCCTCCGTGTCTCCCAAACAACGTAGAGAGCTCCGCAGGAAGAATGGTCTCTGCTTCTACTTTGGGGATGACAAGCATCAAGTAAACGACTGTCCTAGGCGTAAGAATACTCCAGCCGGGAAACTTCCGCGCCTAAGTGAACATCGGGGAGGTCGCTTGGGCGCACAGGTATTTCCCGTACATATGAAACCTTATAAGATCTTGCTTCCCTTTCAGGTCTCTTTTGAGGGTAGGTCTGCCACCGGCAGTGCCTTCGTGGATTCAGGGACTTCTGCTAATATTATGTCTGTGGAATTTGATATGTCTCTAGCTATGCCTGTAATGATGGGGGTAGGGAAACGGACAAGTGAGCCCTAATCTACCCGCCATTCTGTCCCTGCCTACTTGCAACGACCCGCCCTAGGCGACGGGGTACAACTGGGCGGCGGTCCCTACGCTCAGTAAGTGCACGAGACAAACAGACAAGGGAACACAAAGCAAAGGGAAAGGGGCAGTTGCCCACGGCAACACCGTGAGCAACAAGAGTGGTGAACGAGCCGAGTCAAACCAGGAGTGCACGAGGTACCAAACGCAGAGCAGGAGAGTAGTCAGTAAGCCAGGGTCAGTATTGAGCAGGATCAAATAATTAGAAGCTGTAGCTGGGCCATGAAACCACACGAGAAGAATCACAAGCAAAGGAGGAACAGGAAAGGTAGGTATAAATAGACAGAGGGCGGGAGCTAGCTCCGTCTGGCCAGGCTGCGATAGGTTCTCCCACTCCTAAGCCTGCCATCCTGAGTGGTGGAAGATGGAGTCAGTCTCAGAGACATAGACTCAGGTGCAGACTGATTACCTATGGGCGTATACACAGAAGTTGTGCCTGGCAGATCCTTTACAATGCCATTGATTGATTTGCCTAAACCTGTCCCGGTAGTTGGTATCGACTCCACACCACTTGCTAATGGTTATTTTACACAGCATACCCCTGTTTTTGAACTTATTGTTGGCTCCATTAATTTGGAGCAGTGCTCTGTACTGGTGATGCAGGGATTATCGTCCGATTTGGTTTTAGGCCTTCCCTGGTTGAAGATGCATAATCCCACGTTTAACTGGAATACTGGGGATCTTACCAAATGGGGTAATGAATGCATGACGTCCTGTTTTTCTGTTAATTTTATTTCTCTCCCTAAGGAGGTGAACACTCTACCTGAGTTTATTCAGGACTTCGCTGATGTTTTTTCTAAAAAGGCCTCCGAAGTGTTACCTCCTCATAGAGAATACGATTGCGCAATCGATTTGGTACCAGGAGCTAAACTCCCTAAGGGTAGGATTTTTAATCTCTCTTGTCCCGAACGTGAGGCCATGAGAGAATATATCCAGGAATGCCTGGCCAAGGGTTACATTCGCCCCTCTACTTCTCCGGTAGGTGCTGGCTTCTTCTTCGTAGGGAAGAAGGATGGTGGTCTTAGGCCGTGCATCGATTACCGAAACTTGAATAAGGTCACTGTAAGGAACAAGTATCCCCTTCCTTTAATTCCTGATCTCTTCAATCAGGTTCAGGGGGCCCAATGGTTCTCTAAGTTTGATCTTCGGGGGGCTTATAACCTTATCCGAATCAGAGAAGGGGATGACTGGAAGACTGCATTTTCAATACCTCGTCATGCCCTTTGGGTTGTGTAATGCTCCCGCGGTCTTCCAGAATTTCATAAATTAAATTTTAAGAGACTACCTGGGGGTATTTCTTGTAGTGTACCTTGATGACATACTTGTGTTTTCCATGGACTGGTCCTCCCACATTGAGCATGTCAGGAAGGTGCTCCAGGCCCTTCGGGAAAACAAACTCTTTGCTAAATCCGAAAAATGTGTGTTTGGGGTGCAGGAGATAACATTTTTGGGTGAAATCCTCACTCCTAATGAATTCCGCATGGACCCTGCCAAGGTTCAGGCTGTGGCTGAATGGGTCCAACCTGCCTCCCTGAAGGCATTACAGTGCTTCTTGGGGTTTGCAAATTATTACAGGAGATTTATTGCTAACTTCTCGGTCATCGCTAAGCCTCTTACGGATCTTACTCGCAAGGGTGCTGATCTCCTCCACTGGCCTCTGGAGGTTGTCCAGGCTTTTGAGATCCTTAAGAAGTGTTTTATCTCTGCCCCAGTGCTGATTCAGCCTAACCAAATGGAGCCATTCATCGTGGAGGTTGACGCCTCCGAGGTGGGAGTGGGTGCTGTCTTGTCCCAGGGTACCAGGTCCCTCACCCATCTCCGTCCCTATGCCTACTTCTCCAGGAAGTTCTCGCCCACTGAGAGTAACTATGACGTGGGCAACCGCAAACTCTTGGCCATCAAATGAGCATTTAAAGAGTGGCGCCACTTCCTGGAGGGGGCTAGGCACCAGGTAACTGTCCTTACCGACCACAAGAATCTGGTTTTCCTAGAATCTGCCCGGAGGCTAAACCCGAGACAAGCTCAATGGGTGTTGTTTTTTTTTTTACTATATTCAACTTTGTGGTTACCTATAGGGCTGGGTCTAAAAATATTAAAGCTGATGCAATGTCGCGTAGCTTCATGGCCAGCCCTCCTTTGGAGGAAGATCCTGCTTGTGTTTTGCCCCAGGTATAATCATATCCTCTGTTGATTCTGACTTAGTCTTCAAAATTGCGGCTGATCAAGGTTCAGCTCCCGGGAACCTTCCTGAGAACAAGCTGTTTGTTCCCCTGCAATTCCGGCTAAGTGTACTCAGGGAAAATCATGACTCTGAACTATCTGGCCAGCCAGGCATCCTGGGTACCAAGCACCTCATTGCTAGAAACTATTGGTGGTCTGGGTTGCTCAATGACGTTAAGGCCTACGTCGCCGCTTGTGAAATTTGTGCTAGGTCCAAGACTCCCAGGTCCCGACCAGCGGGCTTACTATGTTCTTTGCCCATTCCCCAGAGACCTTGGACCCATATCTCCATGGATTTTATCACCGATCTGCCTCCATCTCAAGGCAGGTCGGTCGTGTGGGTTGTAGTAGACCGCTTCAGTAAGATGTGCCACTTTGTGGCCCTCAAGAAACTACCCAATGCCAAGACGTTAGCTACCTTGTTTGTCAAACACATCCTGCGTCTCCATGGGGTTCCTGTCAATATTGTTTCTGACAGAGGGGTACAATTTGTTTCATTGTTTTGGAGAGCTTTCTGTAAAAAGTTGGAGATTGATCTGTCCTTCTCCTCGGCCTTCCATCCTGAAACTAATGGCCAAACTGAGACAAAATGATAGTTTTTTACCGCTCAGACGGTTGTAGATGTACAGTCTGAAGTGTCCATCAAGGGTTTGACCTTCGCCTCAGCTAGCATGCAGAAAGAATGATCCAAATTTCCACTGGTGTGTATATCTCGCTGGTACTTGTGGTTCCACACAGAAGTGAAACTGCAGAAATGCAACTGCTTGCTGTTTATATCCTCGTACGTGATGTTCTAAATCTCCGACAAGGGAGAAAAAGGAGATAGTGCACTACCTTTTGGAAACTGCAAATTCCACGACTTTATTCCATACTTACAAAAATGGATATAGATAAAAGCATAAGATAAGCTCTTGTAACACGCCAAATAATGCAACCCGACCCTGGGTTTCGCCCTACTGGCTTCCTCTGGGGCATCAATGGCCAAACTGAGAGGAATAATCAGTCTCTAAAACAATATTTAAGGTGTTTTATCTCCGACTGTCAATATGATTGGGTCTCCTTCATTCCCCTCACCGAATTTTCCCTTAATAACCGGGTCAGTAACTCGTCAGGCGTCTCCCCCTTTTTCTGTAATTTTGGGTTTAATCCACGGTTCTCCTCCGTTTCACCTGGTGGTTCCAACAATCCCGAGTTAGATGTAGTTCATCGGGAACTGTGCACAGTCTGGGCCCAGGTTTAGAAGAACCTAGAGGCGTGCCAGAGCATACAAAAGACTCAGGCAGATAGAAGACGTTCTGCTAACCCCTTGTTTGTGGTCGGGGATCTGGTGTGGCTATCTTCAAAAATTTGAGTCTTAAAGTTCCGTCCCAAAAATTTTCTCCACGGTATATAGGGCCGTACAAAGTCATTGAGGTCCTTAACCCTGTCTCCTTCCGGCTGGAGTTACCCCCATCTTTTCAAATACACGACGTGTTGCATGCCTCCCTCCTCAAACGCTGCTCCTCGTCCTTGGCTGCCTCGAGGAAACCTCCGGTCTCTGTTCTCACCCCTGAAGGGGTAGAATTCGAGGTGGCCAAGATTGTGGTTCGCTGGATGGTCCAAGGCTCCCTCCAGTACCTGGTCCATTGCAGAGGATACGGGCCTGAGGAGAGGACTTGGGTACCCGCCTGGGATGTTTACGCTGGGGTATTGCTCAGGAGGTTCCATCTTCGCTTCCCCAATAGGCCAGGTCCACCTAGGAATGGTCCAATGGCCCCTCATAAAAGGGGGAGTACTGTAAATGATTTACCAGACACAGCTTCTGTGTCGACGCCCGTGAATAATCAGTCTGCATCTGCTCCTATGTCTGATAGAGTGACTCGATCTGGTACCACTCAGGCTGCCAGGCTGAGGAGTGGGAGAACCTATCACAGCCTGGCCAGACGGAGCTAGCTCCCGCCCTCGGTCTATTTATGCCTTTCTTTCCTGCTTTTCCTTTGCCTGTGATTCTGTCTGGTTTCCTGGCTCTGCTGTTCCTGCTTGTACTATTGATCTCTGCTTCAATTTGACCCTGGCTTTACTGACTACTCTCCTGCTCTGCGTTTGGTACCTCGTACACTCCTGGTTTGACTCGGCTCGTTCACTACTCTTGTTGCTCACGGTGTTGCCGTGGGCAACTGCCCCATTTCCCTTAGCTTCTGTGTACCCTCGTCTGTTTGTCTGTCGTGCACTTATTGATTGTAGGGACCGTCGCCCAGTTGTACGCCGTCGCCTAGGACGGGCCGTGCAAGTAGGCAGGGACTGAGTGGCGGGTAGATTAGGGCTCACCTGTCTGTCTCCCTACCCCGACATTACAAGTAGCATGTATGTGCAGCCACCTTTTCTCCTCCTCTCTGGAGTGCCAAACAGGGAATAAGTGGATATACCATAAATATCTTACATGGAAATATAACTCTGGGTAACAGTGATGCATTGTATTATGCCTACTGCAGGGCATGAGGGGGAGGTGCATGACAAAGGGATTCAAAGAACGCCAAAGAGAGAATACCAGTCATGCGCCGCCAGGCCTGCGCTAAGCATAACACAGTAATAATTTTGCCTGTGTTGCGCTTTTATGTTGCCTAAAATAGAACTCATATGACTTCACAGTGCCCCGACCGTCAGCCACACAATGACATCTATTAGTGCAAACCCCACAGTGCCTCTCTGTAGTGACAGCTATTCAGTGCCCCCTAATAGTCCACTCTTGGTGTATACAGATCACTTATAACAGTGATCTAATGGGTTGCTACCATTAGATTACTGTTATGAGCGATCAGTATATGAGGAAAGCAGGGAACGCATACAGTAGATAATGTATTCCCTACTAACTTGTGCCCCCCATATTAAAAACAATTCTATCTTAATTAATAAATAAATAAATAAAATGAAACAAAAATTAAAAAAAATACAAAGTAAAAATAAATAAATCCCCCATCCAAAAAAGTACATCTTTCTCTAAACCAACACGCAATTTTAGACATTCTGCATGACACAAACACATTTTGCATGGGCTCCAACATCAATACATTCCAGTCAGGCAAAATGTATATTACCCTAAACATAAAATAATTACCCCCAGCCACCAATTTTAATCTGTTCTATACAGGGATATGCGTATTCGTCCTGGAAATTGCAGTGAATTCAACCCAAAAAATTGCACCAAATTGTGGTGCAGTTTATCGGGCGTCATATTTACTGAGTAAATCCTGCAGGAATAAAAAAAAAGTTTATACTTACCCCCAGCCATAGTCATGGTGGCGTGTCCGTCTTTTCTGAGCGCAGCTCGGACTCCTGGGATTACGCTGGAGTACATGTGACCGCTGCAGCCATTTATTGGCTGCAGTATTAACATAGGATGAAGCACAATCCCGGGAGACTGGGCTATGCTCAGAATAGAGGACTGCGTCACTAGGACTACGGCCGGGGTCAGTGTAAGCTTTTTTATTATTTTTGCGGTGTAGTCTAAATTTTTCTGCCTCAAACTCGCAGCACATAGATCTTTGTTGCAGGTTTCACCTTCCCATTGAATTCAATGGGAAAACCTGCAACAGAAGAGCAGCGTTTATGCAGCATAAATTAACATGCTGCAAATTAAATTACCGTGATTTTCTGAATGGTTTCTCAGCTGATTTTTTCTGTTGCATCTGGATGAGATTTGTACCAATCTCATCCACACTGCTGCTACTGTACTACACTGTGGAAATCTCTTGAAAAAAAATCCACAGTGTATCCGCCTTGTGTGTGCCTACCCTAACTGTGCAAGAGAAACAAATTCGTTAGCGATCGTCCCTTGTTTATTCCTATTCAGCCTCTGGGGCGGCTAGTGAGCATGCTCAGATACTCTGTAGCAGTGCTGACCCAGAAGCAGTAGATGTCAGTCTCTGCTACTTCTGGCTCAGAATGAAAGTATCTCATGAAGAGAATGAGACACAGTGTCAAAATAGAGAGGACTCTGCAGCCATCTGACAAGAAGAGGAAGAAGGTAGATCTCCACACAGAAGACAGGACTCTGCAGTCATCTGAGAAGAGGGGAAAGCAATGGCGGCACAGAAGATAGAACTCTACAGAGGAGGTGCGGGGAAGGGGTGGGCTGCAGACCAAGGAGAGAGGACAGAGCTGAATGGTTACCTATTTTTCATTGACTATATTTCAAATAAAAGCTACTAATTATATTACTATATTGTTTAGACTGAATTTATGTATCTACATATTATAATCTAAACCAGTCGATACCAACCTTGTTAATTGTTTACATGAAATACATAGAAATATTGGGTCTCTGCAGAAAAATGTGAAAACCCTTGTTATCCCTGCTGTCATGGTGCAACAGCTCCCAGTATGCGTTATCTAAACCTCTGCTACAGGACATGCTAGAAGTAGTAGTTTCACTTTTTATAGTGTCTCCCCTACTTTCTCCAGCCCCTCTTATCTCTACCTCCCCTGCAGCTATGGTCAACTTAGATGTGATCAATATCATTGTGATCTTGTGTGTGTTAGAGACACAGAGGACCCGCTCTCAACTGACCATCGGTTCAGGTGAACTGATGGCTCGACTGAGAGTGAATCTACCTAACATTGATCACATCTAAGTTGATATTATGGTGATCCTTTGTGTCAGAGACAGGCAGGGCCGATTTCAGACGACCTGTCTGTTCAGCTGAGCGACCGGCTGATAGTGAAAGATGCAGCTTCTATGTTTACAAGAAACATAGAAGTGTCATCTGAAAAACAATTACACATTTTGAATAAAAGTACATTTAAAAATAACATTAAAAACACCTACAACATAAATTAAAAAAGTAAAATAAAAGCCTACATATGTGTCCATTGCCTCAAACAGCAAAATAGGCTTGGTCCTCGAGGGGTAAATAAACTAACAAGATTTTTATAGAGAACATTGCTTAAATATATACACTGCATCGTATGATAGTTGAGATAATAACCTCCAGCAGTAGCAGGACATTTCTCCGAAACGCTACTTTCACCCCAATGCTTGTTAACATAACGTATTAATTTTTTCTATAATGACTATTAAACCAATTTTTTCATCAATCCAGCTTCTGTCCACCATCGTGTTCACAGAAATCATTATCCACTCCTCTTTATGAATGCTGGCTTCACCTTATTCTTTGCACTTCAAAGTCAATGTGATAATGTGTTGTCCATGTGACATGGTGGCTAATCAACGCCACATGATATGACATCACGATGGTCAAAATGGCATGTGCTGGGTTGGCATTAACCACAATTATGTGATATAATGTTGTGTGAATGTCATGTTATGGTGTTCAGTTTGTCAACAGTGAGGATTAGGGAATGGCAGTCATCGTCAGAGAACCGAGAGGCATTTATAAGACGACTATATTTCAAGGTTTATCATTTTTACATTTTTATGCCATAGGAAGTCACATACATCTCTCCAAACCACTTTAGCTAACAAATTAATATCTACAACATTTGTATATAGTCTCTCATATAGAATAATTCATTGTCTTCTATGTGATGTCTGATTGTCCTTTCATAGTCCACCCGCATATCAAAGATTTTCAAATATCAAAGGCGTTTAAGTACTTTAAAATACAATTTCATGCTTTGTGTCACTAATAACAATCATTATATTTTATTATGCCAAATAGTAATGAAGCCCATGAATTTTTTAAGCATTAATCTTCAACAACCACCAGTAGGAAGAAGCAAAGCATTCATTCTTAGCTTTTTCATTAGTAATTTGTTTGAAAGAATCATTTGTGTCACATACAATATCGCTTTCATGAATACAGAAAAAAATGGTATCTGAATGAGGCATTTCAAAAGATGAAATATCAAAAGAAGGAAAATAACAGCAACTAAAATGGCTATTTTTTTCTCTACATATTTTCAACATGTAGTATATGATCATAGTATTAATACTTAACATTTCATAGCTTTCCTGCGTTTCATTCACGGGCAGCTATGAAACAGTTGTTATTCTAGCTGAGTGAAAATCACTTTCTTGAAGAGTCATTGCTACTGAGCACAAAATTTGCTGTCAATCAACTAGATTATAATTACCATAATGAATGCCTTATAGAGGATTTCTAAAAATAATTCAGCATCTGAAGAGCTCAAAGGAAGACTGAGCAAGCATTACAAAAATATTCCAAAATGTTATTAGCTAGAATTCGTAACAGGGCTGGCTTCAGGTTTATGTGGGCCCTTGGGTGACACAGACTTAGTGGGCCCCTTTGCAGGGTTACTCACGGCAGCAGTGAAATGTCAGAAAACGTCACTTTGTGCCCCCATATAGAAGTTAGGCCCTGTTAATGCCCCCATAAATAAGTTAGGCCCCCAGTTTGTACCACCATAAATGTAGCGCCCACTCTAGATAGTGCCACACAGCCCCCTCTCAGTTATTGCAACACAGCCCCCTCCCAGGTAGTGCCACACATTCTCCCCTCCCAGATAGTGCCACACAGCCCCCTCCCAGGTAGTGCCACACAGCCCCCCACCCAGGTAGCTCCACACAGCCCCCTCCCAGGTAGTGCCACACAACCCCCCTCCCAGGAAGTGACACACAGTCCCCCTCCCCGATAGTGCCACACAGCCCCACTCCCAAGAAATGCCACACAGCACTCTCCCATGTAGTTCCACACAGCCCCCCTCCCTGGTAGTGCCACACAGCCCCCTCCCTGTAGGTAGCCTTTGGAGTAGAAACCCCAATGAGAGCATTGTCGACGCTCTGGCCGGGGATTCCACTTCAGGAATAGTGATTTCCAGAGCAGAGTGAAAGTCCCGGGCAGTGCGCTAGTTAAGTCTCTGCTCCGGTACTCCGGCTCTGGGGAAGCCTCTGACATCACTGTCCATATATGGCTAGTGAGGTCAGGGGCAATACTAAAGCCAAAGTCCCGGGCAGAGCTCTACTAGCACTCTGCCTGGGACACTGCTCTGCTCCTGACATGACTGTCCATATATGGACAGTGATATCAGGGGCAACCCCAGTGCCGCAGTCCCAGGCAGAGCGTCATTAGCACTCTTCCTGGGACTCCAGCTTTGCTCCTGACATCACTTGTCCAGTGATGTCAGGGGCAACCCCAGAGCCAAGTTCCCAGGCAGAGCACTACTAGCACTCTGCCTGGGAGTCTGTAGCCTAGTAAATGGCAGAGAAGGGAGCTAGAAGCCATCGGCTACACTCTCTTCGCGGATTCCACTCCTGGAGGAGCCATGACAGCAGCATCAGCACACAGCGGCCGAGTGGGCCCCCCGAAGGGTAGTGAGACCCGGCACATACCCGGGTTCGCCGGGTGCTGACGCCGGCCTTGATTCCTAAACTGCTTGTAGAAAAATATTTTCTCTTTATGGGACATGCATTTATACTATGGCAAAACAAATCCTTATTATGGGATAAGCAATAAAGTGCACCTGTCACTAGAATGGTTAGTACATAGCAAGAACATCTTTAGAATAATCTCAAAATGGAGATGTAAGATGTGCTAACTGCTTCTAATAAACAGCTGCCAAATATTACAATTAAAAATGGGGTTGTTAAATTTGTAACACAAAGGTCCATATATTCTTAATACTTCCCCCCTCGCCAGTATAGTACATTGTGGCTCACAGTTAGTCAACGCAAGCTGCTGTACTATTACAACGCTGTGATGGTGTCGTCTCAGGAGCTGAGCCAGCGTCATCACATGCAGGTGTGGGCTAAAATATACAGCCAACACCCTGCTCTAATGACAGGAATCAGAAAAAAATTATGATTCCGACCATTTAACCCCTTAGATGCCTTTTAACCCCTTAGATTTTAGTCAATGCTGACTGTGACATCTAAGTGGTTAGACATAGGGAGAGAGCCCCCATTGGCGCCCCGTGAACATGATCGCGTTGATTTGGCAGCCAGGGGCATAATAATGAACCACAGATCTGCCATACACACAAGCCTAATAGGCTGCCTGTCAGTTTTACACTGACACACATAATGCATTGCAATACAGAAGTATTACATGTATTATTTCAGCGATCAGAAGATTTGATGTTTTGGGATATTAGATGTTAGCTGTAGTGGGACTAATAAAAAGTGTCTATCAAAAAACAATGTAAAACAAAGTTGCATTTTTTTTCCCCCTGTACAAGGGGGAAAAAAAGTGTAAAAATAAAAGAAATCGATACATTCGTAATGATGCATACAATAAAATTAATACAATATTATATTTAAAAAAAACGAAAACATTGCTATATTTGGTATCAACATCATTGTAGAGACCCCCAGAATAAAGTTATCATGTCATTTATAATGCATGGGGAACACCGTAAAAATAAAATAAAAAAAACAATGGCAAAATTGCTGTGTTTTTCCTACCCCCTTCAAAAAAGTTTATAAAAGCTGTACAATAGATTATTATTATTATTATTATTATTATTATACAAAAAAAAAACATATATGGCTACTTTGATGGAAAAAAAAGTTATGGTTTCTTCACTTCCTCCTTTGATCCAAAATAGGCTGCCTCCTTAAAAACTATGTACACCTTTGAACTCAAATTTTTTTTTTTAGTAAAACAAAGTTTTAGGTGATTTTATGCGACTTTTCAATCAACTTTATTTAAAATTTTATTTTACTTTTTAACATACAGCTTCTATGTAACCTGTCTACATAGAAGCTGTGTCTTGCCATAAAAAACGATTCCATCAGGTCTGCTGGACTGACGGCTCAACTGAAAGCTAGTATCCATCCTAATAACATTCTCATCTTGGTTCATCAACTTAGATATGATCACTATTAGCTTTCAGCCAAGCCATCAGTCCAGCTGACCTGACGGAATCGTAAAAAAGGAAAAAAAATTAAATAAAATTGAATACAAATTTGCGGAAAATCACCTAAACATCATTTTAGTTAAAAAAAAAAAAGGTTCAAACTTGTTCCCCACAAAGTACATTAATAACATATCCACAAGAAAGGTGATAAATGGAGAATTTGATTATTCAACATGTTTGATTTTTCTTTCACCCATATCTCCCGGGATAATCAAGAAGCCCCCAGAAGAGCACATTAGCTTGTCAATGGATCCTGACATTAATCTAAAGTGTATAAGCAGAGCTTGTGTTGGTAGCAAAAAGGAAATCAAGAGGACTTGTAGAGATACATTAAAGACATTTCACTATTCATCTGAGTAGTTTTCTCAGTTCAAACTTCCTTAGAATAAATGAAGACTTAAAAGTACTTTCTGGCCAGTTCTTATTTTTTATTTTTTTTAAATTCTCTAAAAGTGTAAATCATTGTAATTTGAAAACCTAGTGAATCAATACTTTCACCTACTTTCCACGATATACTACGATATGGGACAGTATATAAATGGCATACACTTCTTGAGGTTTAACTTTGCTAGTTTAGCATATTGCTCTATTTACTCTGTTAGGGATTGGATCAATAAATACATTTGCCATGTTTTTGTTGTTCCTTCATGTACCATTTAGAATTTGAAGAAAGTTCCACACTAGACATGTTGCTTTATGACTGTACTTCACTTTAATAAATTTAAAGTAAAAACCAAGCTTCAGTTTTCTATGATAATCTTTGTCCTGCAGCAAACCCCTTTTTATGCCTTTGTATATTTTGTTTGGCCTATTTGGAAGTAATCACACAAGCTTCATCACTGTAAGCCGAACAGCCCATTTATAAATCTACATTGAAAAGTAATTGCACCAGTTTGTAAGCATGTTACATCTACAGCTCTTTAAACTTATATTGTACATGAACATTGGTTGAGTTTGCATATTATTCTAAGTATGCTTTTCACTTTTTTAATAAACAAATTTTCACACGTCAGTGCTTTTGACTGCTATTATAGCCCTTCTTGCAATTTCTTTATAGTTTGAATGATTGCTGCTTATGCTGCCCGCCAGCTAACACCTATGAATTTGTTGAAGAATGGAGGCTTAAGGCACTGGAGCTTTTATAGTTATTGCATAAAAGTGCTTGATATGACAATACACATTTTAAACACGGAGAAATACCAGCAGCAATGAGAAGCCATCAATTAGTATCTTTTGACATCTGTTTTGAATGACTTTTTGTTTTCAAAGCATTCAGTTTATTCATGAACTTTTATTTACTGTTAGGCTATGTTCACACTGAGTTTTTTGACTAGTTTTTTGACGCGGAAACCGCGCCGCAGAACTAGTCAAACACGGCCCTAAAATGCCTCCCATTGATTTAAATGGGAGGCGGGGGCGGTTTTCTCCAGCGAGCGGTAAAACCGCCTCGCGGGAGAAGGAAGCGACGAGCCCTATCTTCGGGCTTTTACGCCTCTGACCTCCCATTGACTTCAATGGGAGGGAGAGAAAGCGTATTTCGCTGTGTTTTATGCCCGCGGCACTGAATGGCCACGGGCGAAAAACGCTGTGAAGATCGACGTGCAGGGAGAGGAAAATCTGCCTCAAACTTCCGAATGGAATTTTGAGGCAGAAATTCCGCCTGCAAAATACTCTCTGTGAACATAGCCTAAAAAGGCTATGTTCACATGGAGTTTTTTTACGAGTTTTTTTACGCGGAAACCGCGCCGCAAATCTCATCAAAAACGGCCCGAAAATGTCTCCCGTTGCTTTCAATGAGAGGCGGGGCCGGTTTTACCGCTCGCGGGAGATTAGAGGCGACATGCCCTATCTTCGGGCGTTTACACCTCTGACCTCCCATTGACTTCAAAGGGAGGCAGAGAAAGCGTATTTCGTGGCGTTTTATGCCCACGGCGCTCAATGGCCCCGAGCAAAAAACGCTGCGAAAATTGGCGTGCAGGGAGAGGAAAATCTGCCTCAAACTTCCAAACAAAATTTTGAGGCAGATATTCCGCCTGCAAAAAACTCTGTGTGAACATAGCCTTAGACATTTTGTATCATAGTATTACCTCACAAGAATAATAGTAAAAAAAAAAAAACACTTGATCTGCTGTCTGGAACTGCACACAGCAATTTGTCAGGTATCATCTTTTCTTTAATTTCAAAAGTAGAACGTTAACACCTTTTTCCACAGAACTGAATAGAATCTATTCTCAATAATACTGCTAAATGTATTTGTTAAAACAACCATGTTTTACCTTTAGTTTGCCGCAGTTATGCCTTTTATGCTATATCGAAATCTAAGAAGGACAAGAAGCTTTTTACTTCCTCCATTACTGATATCAACATTGAATTACTTTTTTCAGCATTCTTTGTTTTTTAACTTGTTTAAAAAGCACTCAAGCGGTTAATACACATTAGCTAGTTGAGTAAAACACAGTGATAGGAGCAGTACAATGTCCCTTAACAATAAAGATGGTGTTAAAGGTCCATCTACTGGTGCTACTCCACCTCCCCAAAAACTTACTGCATCATAGCCAGAATAAGACTTAAGCATCCCATCCAGCATAAACCTTATTGGAAAAGCCATGATTTAAAAAGGCTTCTGTGTAAGCCAAAACATTAACTTTGATTTTTGTATTGGCTCAAACATGTTAATCATTCTGTCAGTGGCTTATCTTTCAGGCAAAGTAAGGATCCGGCATGTAGAAAGTGAACATGCCTAATCCTTCTTTCCCATAAGGTCTGCCATCAGGGGACTGATGGTCTGTCACCATACACATTAGATTATCTAATATGTAAGGCCAATTCTACAGTGTACAGGCTCTGGTTTATTTAAAGAGGCTCTGTCACCAGATTTTGCAACCCCTATCTGCTATTGCAGCAGATAGGCGCTGCAATGTAGATTACAGTAACGTTTTTATTTTTAAAAAACGAGCATTTTTGGCCAAGTTATGACCATTTTCGTATTTATGCAAATGAGGCTTGCAAAAGTACAACTGGGCGTGTTGAAAAGTAAAAGTACAACTGGGCGTGTATTATGTGCGTACATCGGGGCGTGTTTACTACTTTTACTAGCTGGGCGTTCTGATGAGAAGTATCATCCACTTCTCTTCAGAAAGCCCAGCTTCTGGCAGTGCAGATCTGTGACGTCACACAGGTCCTGCATCGTGTCGGCACCAGAGGCTACAGTTGATTCTGCAGCAGCATCAGCATTTGCAGGTAAGTAGCTACATCGACTTACCTGCAAACGCCGATGCTGCTGCAGAATCATCTGTAGCCTCTGGTGCCGATGTGTCCTCGCTCGTCTGACACGATGCAGGACCTGTGAGTGATGTCACAGCGTGATCTCTCGAGAACACGGCTGTGTCTGCACTGCCAGAAGCTGGGCGTTCTGAAGAGAAGTGAATGATACATCTATTCACAACGCCCAGCTAGTAAAAGTAGTAAACACGCCCTGATGTACGCACATAATACACGCCCAGTTGTACTTTTACTTTTCAACACGCCCAGTTGTACTTTTGCAAGCCTCATTTGCATAAATACGAAAATGGTCATAACTTGGCCAAAAATGCTAGTTTTTTAAAAATAAAAACGTTACTGTAATCTACATTGCAGCGCCTATCTGCTGCAATAGCAGATAGGGGTTGCAAAATCTGGTGACAGAGCCTCTTTAACACAGTCATGAGAAGGAATAGATCACAGGTAAGACTCTACAGACATAGATTCAATCAAACACATTGACAAAGTTATTTGGGAGAGACCTCTCTTATTGTAACTGACCGCCAGGCAGGCTTGAGAAATTCAGAGGAATATAACAGAACTGTTAGCCTTATAAGGACTAATATGGCTAACATCCATGATATGGATGTCAGACAGCTACTTCCTGCTCTAGAAATACAAGACAGGACAAGTAAGCTTAAATGTAAGTAGACCAGACTTGAGGGAATAGATCTGAAGGAAAAAGGAAATATTTTTTTTCTATATATACGGTATATTTGAGCAACTTTATGAATACATTGAATTCCTTATCTTGTACTGGTCTTGAGTTACAGCATATATTAAAGGCCTGGGCTGCATTCACAGTTCTACAAATAGAAACAGTTGACAACGATGTCATTAGACACATCCCTGACAACTTAGCTGGGCTAATATAATGCACTTCAAGAGTCATTTTTTTCTATATTAATTTGGTGCACAGTACCTGATGTTAACAATACCCTTTTTCATGGTGTATAAGCTTCTGTAGAGATACTGAATAGACTGCTGGGAGATTTGAGAAATCAGCAGAATTGTAAGCACAGTTCTGGGCTATGATTCAGGCTGTAACTTAGGAACAGTACAAGATATGTAATGTGAAGTATTTACAAAGTTATTGAATTTTTTATGTACATTAATGCTGTTTTATTTCATATGTAATTTGTTTAATTGTATTCAAGGGTAAAAAAAAAAAGAAATTAATGTCTCAATGATTATCTTTTTGAGATAACGATTTTTTATTAAATGGGAAACAATGTAAGCTAGAAAAAATAATGACACACTTTGGCATTGAAACGCTAACAAGAATATATTTAGTGAAAATAATATGGTGCTGAGAGTTAAGACTTGCTAACTGTTACTTGACATTCAAAAAATAATGGGCAATTGGTGAAATTACAAAAGGGACATGCCTGATACAGAAATCAGATAGATAAATGTATCTATTTAGAAGTTCTATATGCTGACTAGAAAATATCATGGAATGAGTGGATGAGTGAACAGGAACTCTGTCTATGAAAACAATGACATTGGATGCCAGGAGAACAAAAATTCAGGTCACTGCAACCTTGGGAGAGTCAGCACCTGTCAGCGGTACAAATGCCAATGTCTGAATGTTTTATAAGAGCACAAATCCGGAACTCTGCTTTCTGTTTTACAGAAAGCAGAGCTATAGAACAAGAGTATTCATCTTAGTGCTGCTGATTTATACGTAATCATCTAGATATGATTGTTTTCCCAATAGTTTTACATTATCACTTCATAGAAAAGTTTATAATGAAGAGCTAATTAAGAGCTTGCTGCAATGCCTGAATTAAAAGTATGACAAATTTGACAAACTCCACTTTTTCAATTAGACTAATAAATGAGATATGTTGTTGTGAACAATTATGTCATCTGTTCACTACGTTTTCCCTACAGACAGTAATAGAAAGTCATAGTCTTTCATATATAATAGGGCTCTCCCATCTTTTCTAGCTTGTGAGCTACTATCTGATGTTTCAGGTAGTGTTGAGCCACAGTGGATACTAAAAGGGAAAAAGTATATAAAAAATATGACTGATTCACATGGCTTTACCATAATGTATTTGCCGGTGAAATGGTTTTGACTGTACTGCAAAGTTTCAATAATACTATGACATATTGGTACCACTGGGACACAAAATTACTTTAGGCTAAAAAGTGTCTCCCAACCCCCTGTTGGGGGATACAATGTTATTATGTGTAGTTAGATATATTGAAGCATATCTAACTTTTTAGGTGACTTTTCAGAATGTGCTGTCATACAGTGCACGCAGAAAGTCTTCAGACCCTTTCACTTTTTTCACATTTTGTTATGTGGAGGACTTGTAATAAAATCAAAATAAAAAAATTCTAGTTTTTCCCATCATTCTGCACTCAATACCCCATAATGACAAAGTAAAAACAAAATTTTAGAAATTTCTGCAAATTTATTAAAATGAAAAACTCAAGTTTTGCATGGACATAAGTATTCAGACCCTTTGCTATGACACTTGAAATTGAGCTCTGGGGGCTTCCCAATTGTCTAGGTCATCTTTGAAATGTTTCTACACCTTGATTGGAGTCCACCTGTGGTAAATTCATTTGATTGGACATGACTTGGAAAGACACACTCCTGTCTTAATAAAGTCTCACAGCTGACAATGAATATCAGAGCAGAAACCAAGCCATGACGACGAAAGAACTTCCTGTAGAGCAAAGGGACAGGGTTGTCTGGAGGCACACATCTGGAGAAGGGTACAAAAAAATTCTGCAGCACTGAAAGTTCCCAAGAGCACTGTGGCCTCCATAATCCTTAAATGGAAGAAGTTTGGAACAACCAGGACTCTTCCTAGAGCTGGTCACCCCACCAAACGAAGTAATAAGGGGAGAAGAACCTTCCTAAGAGAGGTGACCAAGAACCCAATGGTCACTGTGGCTGAGCTCCAAGGATCCTGTGTGCAGATGGGAAAAACTTCCAGAAGGTCAACCATCACTGCAGCACTCCACCAATCTGGGCTTTATGGCAGAGTGGCCAGAAATAAGCCTCTCCTCAGTAAATAACACATGAAAGCCCCACTGGAGGACCCAGACTGGGAGAATCAAGATTCGGTGGACTGATGAAACTGAGATTGAACTTTTTGGCTTCAATTCCAAGCGTCATGTCTGGAGGAAATCAGGCACTGCTCATCACCTGTACAATACTATCCCTACAGTGAAGCATGGTGGTGTCAGCATCATGCCGCAGAGGGGGGGGGGGGGGGCATTTTTCAGCGGCTGGGACAGGGAGACTGGTCAGGTTTGAGAAAAGGATGAATGGAGCACAGTACAGAAATATTCTTAATGAAAACCTGATCCAGGGAGCTCAGGACTAGGCCGAATGTTCACCTTCAAACAAGAAAATGACCCTAAGAATAAAGCCAAGACAACACATGAGTGGCTTAGGGACAACTCTGTGAATGTCCTTTAGTGGCCCAGCCAGAGCTCTGACTTGAACCCATTCGAACATCTCTGGACAGACCTAAAAATGGCTTTCCACTGATGGTCCCCAACCAATCCGACCAAGCTAGCGAGGACCTGCAGAGAAGAACAGCAGAAAATCCCCAAATCCAGGTGTGCAAACCTTGTGGCATCATACCCAAGAAGACTGGAGGCTGTTATTGCTGCCAAAGGTGCTTCAAATAAGTACTGAGTGAAGGGTCTGAATACTTATGTCAATGCAATATTTTCGTTTTTCCTTTTCAATAAATTGGCAAAGGTTACTAACATTCTGTTGTCACTTTGTCATGACGGGGCACTGAGTACAGAAAGATGGGTAAAAACTTGTATTTTTTATTTTTAGAGCAAGGCCTCAATATATATATATATATATATATATATATATATATATATATATATATATATATATATATATATATATATATATATACACATATATATATATGTGTAAATAAATAAATATATATATATATATATATATATATATATATATATAAGCTGTAGAAGCATGGGGGGCATTATACAACAGTTATGGCCGGCTCCAGTTTTATTTGGGCCCCTGGGTGACACAGACTTTGTGGGCCCCTTTGCGCAGGAATTCACGGGAGCAGTTAAACGTCAGAAAACTGCAGTTTGTGTCCCCATATAGAAGTTTGGCGCTGTTTATGCCCCACTTAAAAGTTAAGCCCCCAGTTTGTGCCCCCATATAGAAAATAGGCAATTTTTATGCCCCCATATGGAAGATAGGCCCCCAGTTTGTGCCACCATATATACAGTACCCTCAGTAGATAATGCCACAGTGCCCTCTGTAGATAATGCCACAGGGCCCTCTGTAGATAGTGACACAGTGCCCTCTGTAGATAGTGATACACAGCCCCCTGTAGATAGTGCCATACAGCCACCTGTAGGTAGTGCCATACAGCCCCCTATAGATAGTGCCACACGCACCCAGTGAAGATAGTCTCATACACACCCTCTAGTAGATAGTGCCACACACACCCCCTGTACATAATGCCACACATACCCTCTTCTAGAAACTGCCATACACCCCCTTGTAGATAGTGCCACACACTTTCCCCTGTAGACAGTGCAACACCCCCTGTAGATAGCGTCAGACACCCCCACCCTGTAGATAGCGCTACACCACCCCTCCCTGTAGATAGCACCATTGGGGCTCCCTCTAGGTGTGGAACACTCAGCCAGATCGTCCTCTCCTGAAGGAGCCCCTGATGTCACTGTCCATGTATGGATAGTGACATCAGGGGCTTCTCCAGGAGCGGAATCCCTGGACAGAAAGTGGTCAACAGTCTGGACAGAGAGTCGGCAACGGGGATTTTGCTCCTTGAGGAGCCATGACGACAGTGATCACCCGGCAGCCAAGTAGGCCCTCCCAAGGGCAGTGGGCCCCGGCACTTGCTCTGGTTTACCGGGTGCTGACGCTGGCCCTGACAACACTAATCAGCAGTGTAGCTGAGCTGAAAATCCAGCATTGGGGTGAGATGTAACACCAGGAAGCTGATATATTTCTGTGTGTGTCTTTCTCACTCTGCTCATTCGACCCCCTTCACTCTCTATAGAATTCTATAGGCAGCGTGTCTGTGTCTCTTTCATTCTGCTCCCTACTCCTGCACAATCCTCTCTATAGACTTCTATTGGCAGACAGTGAAGAGATACCCCCCACTTCCTGCAGTTAGTCTCCTCTGCTTTGTAACTAGGGATGGATTGGGCTAGACAACAGGGGGGTGGATAGCAGATTATAAAAGGGAGATACCTTGTGGCAGTAACTTCACACTTCAACTTGCATGAAAAAAAACCTCGAAATTTTAACAGTAAATAAATGACATAGTTAATATTTATCAGGTATACTATTAGATTAGCATAAGTTGTTTGAAAAGTTAGTTTATATTTAAAGAGGTTTTCTCACAACAGACGTTTATGGCATATCCATAAGATATACCATAAATGTCTTATAGATAGACCCGCACCTATCTTGAGAATGGGGGACCCCCGGTCTCGTATCTGCCTGGTGAGGCAAACGCTGGCCACTGCATCTAGGTGGTGAACATGGTCGGATTTCTGAAAACAACCGAGCTCACTGATCTACGCTGTTTCCTTAACTCCCATAGAAGTAAATATAATCAATTTCACAGGGTATTTGGTAACAATATTAGTTCCATATGGCTAAGACCCAAATTCAGATCTATTGCCATACAATCGACTGGAAAATGGCAATGTACCGGAAAAAATTTGCAGCATTTTTGTTTTATGAACCTTTAATATTTTGTTCTATGTTCCTAGAAACTTCATTTACTTGATTTTTTCATTTTCTTTAGTCCCACAAGGGGACTTGAAAATTTGATTGTTAGATCGTTTGCACAGTACACTACAGGGGACGATGGGGTAGCAGAGGGAAGCCCCACTGTCCATTGGTTTAGATGCCGCAGTCGCTATTGACTGCGGCATCAAAGTGGTTAAACAGTTGGCATTAAAGTTATCTCTGAACCGGTCCATTAGAGCAGAGTTCCATCTGCAAAATACAGCTGACGCTCATAGCATATGGAACGGGCTCAGCCTGCGAGCCCACTCCATACTTCCCCACGCAACTATGGTCATACATTTATGGCTGATGTTAGGAAGGGGTTGAACGAACAACAATATCTTCATTACTCTCGCTATAGCATTTTCTGTCATGTATGTATATATATATATATATATATATTTATATATATATATATTTATTTATTTATTTTACTGGCACTATCTTTGTCTGTATGTTACTCTGTGACCTATTCCCAGATACTCATAGTATAGGCAATAATTGAGATCTTATAGTCCTGGATCACTTTTGAGGAGCAGAGCAATATTACACAGCTTATCCTGATTGACAGAAAAACGATTGAGGAAGAGATAAAAGAAATGCTAGGATGTAATGGAAGCCCTTACACTAAGTAAAACCATTGCCTGTTGAGGATCACTTTTAACATGCAAGCTGAATAAGTAATGCACATGTATGTTCCCTGTTTTACTGCAGGTTGTAATTCTGTGTCGTCATACATTTCCGCAGTCATCTCCATCTTCCAACATGCCCTTCAATCAGTTAATGACCCGTGACTCGCATCCTCCCTTACTACATCCTCTCACTTCCAACTACAGGACTTCTCTTGAGCTGCATATATTCTGTGGAATTGGAGGTCTATGTCACATAACCATGGCCCATACATAACCTGACCTAGTAACAGATATCTCCACTCCCCCGTCCTCAACTATCTACACTTGTTTCATCGCTCTGCACTTATCTGTGTTGGCTCAGATATTGGCTGGGTAACTGGTTTATGGTGCTTTATTTATATTACCCTTGCCAACAGAATTGGCTGGTAACCTGGACCTAAGTAGCACCTTTTTGCATACCACTATTTATTCATTTATTTTACAAATTTTTTTTTTACTTGTTTGTTACTTCCTCAGTTTTATAGCACTGTGGAATAAGTTAGTGCTCTATAAATAAAGATTATTATTATTGATAGAGAACAAGTCTTTGCATTCCCAGCCAGGGCATTGCAGTGAATACTTGAATCAATGACTTGAAGTCAAATTTCAGACAGCAACCGAAGTTAATAAGCTTTCCTGATGTATTTAAAATGGATATCCAGCATACTTAACACTGACAGATCTGCATTATAATTTTGCATAAGAGTGGCTAGTCATTGATGTATGACCACTTACTTCCAGCTCCTTGGGGTACTAGTAAATCTTTTAAAGATCAATATAAAGATACTTCTGGCTAAGTTACTTAATTTATAAGTTTTACATTCTCAAGACAGCGCAAATGTCTGATTATCATCAACAAACAGTTCATAGGACAAAGAATAGAAATCAAATTATTCAAGGAACAACTATATTTACATATCTTTAGAATTTGTTAGTCCCTGGTTATATTTAAGCATATCTGTAGTTTTTTTTGTCTTATAAGAGAATCATTTATAATTCTACAGTGCGAGATGTGACCTTGGCTGAGTGTCAGATATTGGATAATACCAATTAAGATAAAACGTTTAAACAATGGTGGTTGTAATTTTCTCTTTCCTTACGACATTTAGTCTATTGTTATTTACCAATTTGTTATAGTAAAATGTCTGATACTCGTGGTCCTCTGATGTACACCTAATAAAAACAATATTCCATTAAAGTCTGAGGCTGGGTTCACACGACCATGTTACGTACATTACGGACGTAACATGGTCGTGTGAACCCAGCCTAACAGTAGTATAATAACCTGTAAATTATATTTATAAATATATGTTAATGTTAACCAGTTGAGGACCCAGGATGAGTCTGATCGTCCTGAGCGGCAGGCAGTTACTGCATCAGAATAACAATGCTCATCCTGCTGATCGCACGGGCACATGAATTGTAGCTGTGCGATCAGAAGCGGAGCAATGGCTGAAATAAACAGCTGCTGTCCTGATCTAATGCATGAAAGACGCTGATTGTGGCATTCCAAGGGAGAGACTGAGGGAGTCCCTCTTTTGATCGTGTCACAGAGAATCCCTCTGGCATATAGCTAGTAAGGGCAAAGTGGAATAGCTATAGGGATCACAGCAGTCGCACTTGCGACCGGGCCCCTAAGCCTGGGGGCCCAGAGGGCCCCCGTTGCCACACAGCGCGCTAACACTAATTCTTTATGTGCCGTGACGCTGGCACTTTCTGGTTACGGGCAGGGCTCCTTTAGACGTCACAGTCACATGGTACAATCAGTGTACAATTTGACCGCCACGTCACGTGAGGGGTGTTCCAGCCACTGTGGAACAGCCGATGTGGAAGAGCATGGAGGACTCCAGGTGAGCTGCAGAAGGGGCCCATAAGGGGCATTGATTTACAGGCCCCCCTCTCCTCTCTCCACCGCAAACACAAACTGCACGATACAATACATTACAAACTGTGGGTCGTGACCCCCTTGGGGGTCGTGTGAAGACCTCCATGGGGTCACGAACCACTTACCGGGGTCCCGGTTCCAACTGTATTTGCGTCCTTGGGATGCAGATACAGGTGAATTTAATGCTGGAGCAAGGAGCTGACGGCTCCTTCCTCCAGAATTTATTGTGCTGTGAGCCATTAGCGGCTCGGCGCAGGCAGACACAATTTAGTGACGTCATCTCGCCTTTCTGCACCAAGTCACTCATAACACAGGGCAAAGGAGGAGAAGGATCTCCTCCTCCACCCATCGTGGGGGCATTATACTGTATAGCAGGGCTGATATGGTGGCACCTATGAGGGGCATTATACTGTATGGGAGTATTTATGAGGGGCATTATACTATGTTGGGCAGCAATGAGGTGCATTATACTGTTTGGGGTCTGCTATGGGGGCATTATGCTGTTAAGGGGAAATTGATATGGTCGCAGCTATAGGGGCATTACGCTGTGGGGCGACAAGTATGGGGGCATTACACTGTATGGGGGGCTGATATGGTGGCAGCTATGGGGGGGCATTACACTGTGGGGAGACAGCTATGGGGGCATTACACTGTAGGGAGACAGTTATGGGGGCATTATACTGTGTTGGTAGCTATGGGGGCATTATACTGTGTGGGGGGCAGCTATGAGGGGTATTATACTGTATGGGGCTGCTATGGGGGAATTATACTGTATGGGGCTTCTATGGGGCATTATACTGTATGGGGGCATTTATGGGGGCATTATACTGTGTTGGGCAGCTATGAGGAGCATTATACTGTATGGGGCTGCTATGGGGGCATTATACTGTATGGGGCTGCTATGGGGGCATTATACTATGTTGGGCAGCTATAAGGAGCATTATACTGTATGGGGCTGCTATGGGAAAATTATACTGTGTTGGGGAGCTATGAGGAGCATTATACTGTATGAGGCAGCTATGGGGGGCTTTATAGTGTGGGGACAGCTAAGGGGGCTTTATACTGTGTGGGGGCAGCTATGAGGTGCATTATACTGTATGGGGCTGCTATGGGGGCATTATATTGTGTTGGGGAGCTGTGAGGAGCATTACACTGTATGGGGCAGCTATGGGGGTGTATTACACTGTATGGGGTCTGCTATGGGGACATTATGCTGTCTGGGACTGCTATGGGGGTATTATACTGTGTGGGGGCTGCTATTGGGGCATTATACTGTATGGGGCTGCTATGGGGGCATTATACTGTATGGGGCTTCTATGGGGGCATTATGCTGTATGGGGCTGCTATGGGGGCAATATACTGTATGGGCCAGCTATGGCGAACATTATACTGTGTGGGGATGGCTATGGGGAGCATTATACTGTGGGGGCATCCATGGGGGGCTGTTGGGCGAAGGGGGCTGGGCATTGGTGTGGCAGGGGTCTTGTGGTGTTTGGGAGGGGTAGGGCTGAATTATTGCACCATGAGCCTTTAGCTACGCCCCTGTAAGCCCAGATAGCCATGGTCCATTGAAGGACCCCAGGACTGTCTGACCATATTTCCTATTGTTAGGGCATTCCCTATCAACTGCCTATGTACTATTAATACACAAGCTAATGTACTGACATATACTGTAGATATATATCTATACAGTATATTAAAGTTAAAAATGAAAATTCACAATCCCCGTATGGTATTTATAAAAGAAAAGTAGAATAAGAAAAAAATTGGTTAAAAAAAACCCCACATAAACACATTTTTTTACAATAAATAAATAGAAATTAACAAATCGATTCTAAATTAATCAAATTCAGTCAGAATTTCCAAAAAGTTTTGAATTCGCCGAAATCGATAGGCCTCGCGGCACTTGAATCAATAAAATAGTTGTAATGACCGGGGGGTAGGGAAACGGACAAGTGAGCCCTAATCTACCCGCCACTCTGTCCCTGCCTACTTGCAACGACCCGCCCTAGGCGACGGGGTACAACTGGGCGGCGGTCCCTGCACTCAGTAAGTGCACGACAAACACGACAAACATACAAGGGAATACAAGCAAGGGAAAGGGGCAGTTGCCCACGGCAACACCGTGAGCAACCAGAGTGGTGAACGAGCCGAGTCAAGCCAGGAGTGTGCGAGGTACCAAACGAAGAGCAGAAGAGTAGTCAGTAAGCCAAGGTCTGTATGGAGCAGGAACAAAGTAGAAGGAGCTGTAGCTGGGCCAGGAAACCACACGAAAAAGAATAACAAGCAAGGAGGAACAGGAAATGCAGGTATAAATAGACAGAGGGCGGGAGCTAGCTGAGTCTGGCCAGGCTGTGATAGGCTCTCCCACTCCTAAGCCTGCCAGCCTGAGTGGTGGAAGCTGGAGTCAGTCTCAGGGATGAAGATTCAGGTGCTGACTGATTAATTAAGGGAGTTAACCCCGAAGCTGTGCCTGGCAGATCCTTTACAGTACCCCCCTTTTATGAGGGGCCACCGGACCCTTTCTAAGTGGACCTGGCTTACTAGGGAAACGCAGGTGGAACCTCCTGACCAATACCCCAGCGTGAACATCCCGGGCGGGTACCCAAGTCCTCTCCTCGGGCCCGTAACCTCTCCAATGGACCAGGTACTGGAGGGAGCCTTGGACCATCTTGCTGTCCACAATCCTGGCCACCTCGAATTCCACCCCCTCAGGGGTGAGGATGGGAACAGGAGGTCTCCTCGAGGGAGCCAAGAACGGGGAGCAGCGTTTAAGGAGGGAGGCATGAAACACGTCGTGTATACGAAAAGATGGGGGTAACTCCAGCGGGAAGGAGACAGGATTGAGGACCTCAATGACCTTATACGGCCCAATAAACCGGGGAGCAAACTTCTTGGACGGAACCTTGAGACGCAAGTTCCTAGACGACAACCACACCAGATCCCCGATCATATACAGGGGGTTCGCAGAACGTTTTTTATCAGCCTGAGTTTTTTGTATGCTCTGGGACGCCTCTAGGTTCTTCTGAACCTGGGCCCAGACTGTGCACAGTTCCCGATGAACGACCTCTACCTCGGGATTGTTGGAACTACCAGGTGAAACGGAGGAGAACCGTGGATTAAACCCAAAATTACAGAAAAAGGGAGAGACCCCTGACGAGTTACTGACCCGGTTATTAAGGGAAAATTCGGCGAGGGGAATGAATGAGACCCAATCATATTGACAGTCAGAGACAAAACACCTTAAGTATTGTTCTAGAGATTGATTAGTCCTCTCCGTTTGACCATTGG
Source organism: Rhinoderma darwinii (assembly GCF_050947455.1). Lineage (NCBI taxonomy): Eukaryota > Metazoa > Chordata > Amphibia > Anura > Rhinodermatidae > Rhinoderma > Rhinoderma darwinii. Next base: position 202,536,152 of record NC_134688.1, read on the forward strand.
TTTCAGGATGGAAGGCAGAGGAGAAGGACAGATCAATCCCCAACTTCATACAGAAGGCTCTCCAAAACAATGAAACAAATTGTACCCCTCTGTCCGAAACAATATTGACAGGGACCCCATGGAGACGCAGGATGTGTTTGACAAACAAGGTAGCCAACGTCTTGGCGTTGGGTAGTTTCTTGAGGGGCACAAAGTGGCACATCTTACTGAAGCGGTCTACCACCACCCACACCACGACTTGCCTTGGGATGGAGGCAAATCGGTGATAAAATCCATGGAGATATGTGTCCAAGGTCTCTGGGGAATGGGCAACGAACGCAGTAAGCCCGCTGGTCGGGACCTGGGAGTCTTGGACCTAGCACAAACCTCACAAGCGGCGACGTAGGCCTTAACGTCTTTAGGCAACCCAGGCCACCAATAATTTCAGGTAATGAGGTGTTTGGTACCCAGGATGCCTGGATGACCAGATAGTGCGGAGTCATGATTTTCCCTAAGTACCCTTAGCCGGAATTGCAGGGGAACAAACAGCTTGTTCTCAGGAAGGTTCCCGGGAGCTGAACCTTGAGCAGCAGCAATTTCAGAGACTAAATCAGAATCGATCGAGGAAATGATTATACCTGGAGGCAAAATACAAGCAGGATCTTCTTCCGAAGGAGGGATGGCCATGAAGCTACGCGACAGTGCATCAGCCTTAATATTTTTAGACCCAGCCCTATAGGTAACCAAAAAATTGAATCTGGTAAAAAATAACGCCCATCGAGCTTGTCTCGGGTTTAGCCTCCGGGCAGATTCTAGGAAAACCAGATTCTTGTGGTCGGTAAGGACCGTTACCTGGTGTCTAGCCCCCTCCAGGAAGTGGCGCCACTCTTCAAATGCCCATTTAATGGCTAAGAGTTTGCGGTTGCCAATATCATAGTTACTCTCAGTTGGCGAAAACTTCCTGGAGAAGTAGGCACAGGGGCGGTGATGGGTGAGGGACCTGGTACCCTGGGACAAGACAGCCCCCACTCCCACCTCAGATGCGTCAACTTCCACGATAAATGGCTCCATTTGGTTGGGCTGAACCAGCACCGGGGCCGAGATAAAGCACTTCTTAAGGACCTCAAAAGCCTGGACAGCCTCAGGAGGCCAGTGGAGGAGATCAGCACCTTTGCGAGTGAGGTCCGTAAGAGGCTTAGCGATGACCGAGAAGTTAGCAATAAATCTCCTGTAATAATTAGCGAACCCCAAAAAACACTGTAACGCCTTCAGGGAGGCAGGTTGGACCCATTCCGCCACAGCCTGAACCTTGGCGGGGTCCATGCGGAATTCATGAGGAGTGAGGATTTGACCCAAAAATGGTATCTCCTGTACCCCAAACACACATTTTTCGGTTTTGGCAAACAGTTTGTTTTCCCGAAGGACCTGGAGCACCTTCCTGACATGCTCAATGTGGGAGGACCAGTCCTTGGAAAACACCAGTATGTCATCAAGGTACACTACAAGAAATATCCCCAGGTAATTTCTCAAAATCTCATTTATGAAATACTGGAAGACCGCAGGGGCATTACACAACCCAAAGGGCATGACGAGGTATTCGAAATGGCCTTCGGGCGTGTTAAACGCAGTCTTCCACTCATCCCCCTCTTTGATGCGAATAAGGTTATACGCCCCCCGTAGATCCAATTTAGAGAACCATTGGGCCCCCTGAACCTGATTAAAGAGATCAGGAATCAAAGGAAGGGGATACTGGTTCCTTACTGTGACCTTATTCAGGCTACGGTAGTCAATGCATGGCCTAAGACCACCATCCTTCTTCCCCACGAAGAAGAAGCCAGCACCTACCGGAGAAGAAGAGGGACGAATGTAACCCTTGGCCAGGGATTCCTGGATATACCCTCTCATGGCTTCACGTTCGGGACAAGAAAGATTAAATATCCTACCCTTAGGAAGCTTAGCTCCTGGTACCAATTCGATAGCGCAATCGTATTCTCTATGAGGAGGTAACACTTCGGAGGCCTCCCTAGAGAAAACATCAGCGAAGTCCTGAACAAACTCGGGTAGCGTATTCGCCTCCTCAGGGGGAGAAATAGAATTAACAGAAAAACATGACGTACAACATTCATTACCCCATTTGGTTAGCTCCCCAGTATTCCAGTCAAACGTGGGATTATGCAACTGCAACCAGGGAAGGCCTAGAACCAAATCGTACGATAATCCCTGCATCAACAGTACAGAGCATTGCTCCAAATGCATGGAGCCAACAAGGAGTTCAAAAACAGGGGTATGCTGTGTAAAATAACCATTAGCAAGAGGAGTGGAGTCGATACCCACTACCGGGACAAGTTTAGGCAAATCAATCAGAGGCATAGCAAGAGACATAGCAAATTCCACAGACATAATATTAGTAGAGGACCCTGAATCCACGAAGGCACTGCCGGTAGCAGACCTACCACCAAAAGAGACCTGAAAGGGAAGCAAGATCTTAGTACGTTTCCTATTTACTGGAAATACCTGTGCGCCCAAGTGACCTCCCCGATGATCACTTAGGCGCGGAAGTTCTCTGGCTGCATTCTTACGCTTAGGACAGTTGTTCACTTGATGCTTGTCACCCCCACAGTAGAAGCAGAGACCATTCTTCCTGCGGAATTCTCTACGTTGTTGGGGGGACACGGAGGCCCCGAGTTGCATAGGTATCTCTGAGTCTTTCCTGGAGGAACGAAGCAACGGAACTTCGGGAGGCATCATGGGGGAGTCGGAGGAGAAAACACATAAACGTTCATGTTGTCGTTCCCTGAGACGTCGGTCAAGTCGTACCGCTAAAGCCATAGCCTGGTCTAGGGAGTCAGAAAGGGATAGCTAACTAGCAGGTCTTTCAGGGCATTCGACAGACCCAACCTAAACTGGCACCTTAAGGCAGGGTCATTCCACCGAGAAGCTACGCACCACTTCCTAAAGTCAGAGCAATACTCCTCAACAGGTCTCTTACCCTGACATAAGGTCACCAGCTGACTCTCGGCAAAGACAGTCCTGTCAGTCTCGTCATAAATAAGTCAGAGAGCAGAAAAGAAACAATCAACGGAGGAAAGTTCAGGGGCGTCAGGAGCCAAGGAGCAGGCCCACTCTTGGGGCCCTTCCTGGAGCCAGGACATAATTATACCCACCCGCTGGCTCTCAGAACCTGAGGAATGAGGCTTTAAACGAAAGTAAAGCCTACAACTCTCCCGAAAGGAGAGAAAAGCCCTCCGGTCCCCTGAGAACCGGTCGGGCAACTTGAGGTGGGGTTCAAGAGGTGCGGTGAGGGGAACTACCAAGGTAGCATCAGGCTGGTTGACCCTCTGAGCCAGGGCCTGGACCTGTAGGGAGAGACCCTGCATTTGCTGAGCCAGGGTCTCACGGGGGTCCATAGTGGTGTCAGGGACCAGGGTAGACTAGGTATGGGCTTGTTATTATGTAATGACCGGGGGGTAGGGAAACGGACAAGTGAGCCCTAATCTACCCGCCACTCTGTCCCTGCCTACTTGCAACGACCCGCCCTAGGCGACGGGGTACAACTGGGCGGCGGTCCCTGCACTCAGTAAGTGCACGACAAACACGACAAACATACAAGGGAATACAAGCAAGGGAAAGGGGCAGTTGCCCACGGCAACACCGTGAGCAACCAGAGTGGTGAACGAGCCGAGTCAAGCCAGGAGTGTGCGAGGTACCAAACGAAGAGCAGAGTAGTCAGTAAGCCAGGGTCTGTATGGAGCAGGAACAAAGTAGAAGGAGCTGTAGCTGGGCCAGGAAACCACACGAAAAAGAATAACAAGCAAGGAGGAACAGGAAATGCAGGTATAAATAGACAGAGGGCGGGAGCTAGCTGAGTCTGGCCAGGCTGCGATAGGCTCTCCCACTCCTAAGCCTGCCAGCCTGAGTGGTGGAAGCTGGAGTCAGTCTCAGGGATGAAGATTCAGGTGCTGACTGATTAATTAAGGGAGTTAACCCCGAAGCTGTGCCTGGCAGATCCTTTACAATAGTGGTCACCAGCGAGTGGAGAAAATACATTGAAAAATATGGCGCTCGACTTGAATACTAGAATATTTCTGCGGCTGGAAGTGTGACTCATTTACTTATAGTGTTTCAATAACTCAATCTCTTAACCCTTTAATGACCAGCCTATTTTAGACCTTAATGACCAATCCATTTTTTACGTTTTTCCATCGTCTCATTCAAAGAGCTATAACTTTTTTATTTTTGCGTCGACATAGCTGTATAAGGTCTTGTTTTTTGCAGGACAAGTTGTAATTTTTAATAGCACCATTTTAGAATTTATTGATTAAGTTTTATTAACTTTTTTTTGGGGGGAATAGAAAAAATACCAGCAATTTTGCCACACTTTTTTGCGTCCTAAATCTACACCGTTTACCGTGTGGTATGAATAACACAATAACTTTTTTCAGTGGGTTTTTGCGATTGCAACGACACCAAATTTGCATAGTTTTTGTATGTTTTACTACTTTTACACAGTGAAAACACTTTTTTTTCAAAATTATTTGTTTTTGTGTCTCCACATTTGAAGAGCCATAACTTTTTTTTTTTTTTCGCAGATGCAAATGTATGGCACTTTTTTTTGGCGGGACGACTTGTAGTTTCCATCGGTACTATTTTGGAGTAGAAGCGAGTTTTTGATCACTTTTTCTCACATTGTTTTTTAAGGCTGGATTCACAGAAAGCAATTTTTGCATGGTTTTTTATTAGATTTTTTACGACGTTCAATGTGTGGGTTAAATGATGTAATAAGTTTATAGTTGGGGTCGTTACGGACGTGGCGATACTAAATATGTGTAACTTTTTTACTTTATTTAGTTTTTTTATAATAAAGCAGTTTGTAAGGGGGAAAAGTGGGTTTTTCATTTTTTTTTTTTCACTTTTTATTAAACTTTTTTACTAGTCCCACTAGGGGACTTCACTATGCGATTAGCTGATCGCATTTATAATACACTGCAATACTTCTGTATTGCAGTGTATTATGCCTATCCGTGTAAAACGGACAGGCATCTGCTAGGTCATGCCAGAGGCCTAGCAGGCATTTACTACAGGCAGACCTGGGGGCCTTTATTAGGCCCCCAGCTGCCATCGGAGACACGGACACTCAGCGATCTTATTGCCGGGTGCCGGTGGGATGAGAGGGAGCTCCCTCCCTCTCTCCAACACCACTCAGATGCGGCACTTGCTATTGAGCACCGCATCTGAGGGGTTAAATGGGTTAAATGGGTTAAATGGGTGAGATCGATACTAATATCGATCTCACCCGGTTGAGCAGGGACGCCTCTAGCCCTCAGCTACCTATGGCCGCTAAAAGCAGGGAGATTTAACGGCTCCCTGCTCTGTTTATTTATTCCGATGCAGTGCCGTAAAAAGGCTATTGCATCTGAATAAAGCCCGTTAGTGGCCACCATAAAAACACTATGGGGTGGTCACTAACGGGTTAAGGTAAAAATGGCAAAAAGTTATGCTTGTTTTTATCCCTTGCTACGGCGTGCGCCATGTTGATGAATGTGGCACTCGCTTTACAAGTGGGAGACTTACTGACATTTGTAACTCTTAAGTGAGCGACCACGACATCTAAGCGGATTTAGGGTGGATTCACACGAACGTGTATTGGGTCCGTGCGGGCCGCATGGTTTTCACGCGCCACGCACAGACCAATACAAGTCTATGAGGCAGTACAGACAGTCCGTGCTTTTGCGCAGCGTTTGTCCGCTAAGCAAAAAGCGCGGCATGGTCAATATCTCCGCGTATTTCGCGCATCACGCACCCATTGAAGTCAATGGGTGCGTGAAAACCACGCAGGTCGCACGGAAGCACTTCCGTGCGAACCGACTGTTAAGCGCAAAATATGTCAAAAGGATGAATGTAAACAGAAAAGCACCACGTGCTTTTCTGTTTACAAACATCCAAACGGAGTGTCTTTGAGATGAGCGAACCCGGACAACCGAACCGAACTTCACCGGGTTCGGCCAAACTCATTTTGGCCGAACCCGGCAAAAAAAATTCCGGTACGCGACGTCAGGAGATAGTCACTGTCCAGGGTGCTGAAAGAGTTAAACTGTTTCAGCACCCTGGACAGTGACTTCCAATCCCAATATACATGAACGTGTAAAAAAAAAAGAAGTTCTGACTTACCGATAACTCCCGGCTTCTTCCTCCAGTCTGACCTTCCGGGATGACAATTCAGTCCAAGTGACAGCTCCAGCCAATCACAGGCCAAGCACAGGCTGCAGCGGTCACATGGACTGCGGCGTCATCCAGGGAGGTGGGGCCCGATGTCAAGAGAGGCGCGTCACCAAGGACGCGTCACCAAGGCAACGGCCGGGAGGGAAGTTCTCGGTAAGTACGAACTTTTTCTTTTTTTTTTAACAGGTTTCTCGATATTGTGATCGCCATTCACTGTCGAGGGTGCTGAAAGAGTTAACTGCCGATCAGTTAACTCTTTCAGCACCCTGGACAGTGACTGACGTCGACTAGACTCATCTCTATGATGGCGGCTGCGCGAAAATCACGCAGCCGCGCATCATACACGGATGACACACGGAGCTGTCAAGTGGTTTTTGCGCGCACAAAACGCTGCGTTTTTTGCGCGCGCAAAAACGCAACGTTCGTCTGAATAAGCCCTTAAAGGGAGGGAGCTTCCTCTATCACCCATCACCCCCATAACGCAATTATGGAGCGCCGATATGTTTCCATGGCAGGTGTGGGCATAACAAAGTTTTACACTGACAGGCATAATACACTGCAATACGGAAGTAAAAGCGATACAGCAATCACATAGTGAATAGTGGGACTAAGAAAAATTATAAAAATATACATAATTGGTATCACCGGTATCCATAACAACCCAAACTTTAAAATTATCTCAATATTTATGCCGCAAGGTAAGTTCTGCAAAAAACTCTAAAAAAAAAACAATGCCAGAATTGCTGTTTTCTGTTCATCTTGCCTCACAAAATATACAATAAAAAGTGATCAAAAAGCCCTATGTACCCATGAAAACTACAAGTCATCTTGAAAAAAATAATCTAACATCTCTATGGACAGGAAAGTAAAAATGTCATGGCTCTTGAAATGTGGTGACACATAATCAAATTATTAAAATAATTCATTTTTTGGTGTGCAGTGCCAAATTTTAAGCCACTCCCACTTTCTAGTCCACACCTCTTTTCTGCTAAGCCACACCCTGTTGTCTAGTATGTCATAAAAATTATATAGCATAAACACCTGAATTCTGGCTAATTTTGAATAGTAATCTGCACCAGTGTGCTTTTCTATCTGTGTTTTTTTTAAGGTACATTGTGCAAATCATGTGATTTCAAAGGCTGAATGGCATTCTTTCTCAGGGATATGTCCCTATGGAAGAAGTCAGTTTAGCCTTTGAAACGCAAGCAGTGGCGATCTCAACCGGTATGTGTTGATTGCTTATTAATGTTAGGAAGTGCAGTACCTACATGTTTATCATATGAACTTGCTTGTCTCATGGTTTCACGGGTTTTTACTGTCAGGTACGTGCAGCTCCATCATTGTATCGATTCTATTTATACCCAGAGCACATTGTAGGCGTTTTGTATCTTTGTTCACTTGCCATCTCGTAAAATATATAGTTTCAAATTATGGGACAGCTGTGACACATAAGTGAATACTATGGATTAATCCAAGAAAATGAATCAAAAGGCATTGCAGGTAATGAGAAGAGCTTTTCATTACTTTATGTCATAATTTACACTTTTTTTTTTAAATTTGCAGAACAGTTATAGATATCATATCCCATGGCAAATGTTTATGCTCAGCAATCTGGCAACTCTTGCAAATGCCAAAAGTACTGCAGTGCAAGAATATACCAATGGGCCAAGTTAAGCTGGTTAACGTTTTCTAAATTGTGCTGCTTATCCTCAGCCAGTTTACAACTTTGGCAATTCTAAAGGTTGTTAGGCTGTATTGACCACACATTTGGGCCATGTATAGAATAAAAAACTTAGACAGCAAAATATGGGTTGGAAATCTATGCTACTATAAACATACTTTTAGCAAAAGTATGCAAAATTGAAGCCTATGAGTATGTTACAGTATACACTTGGATAATTTATTTTTATATACAGACATATAAGTCTGACGAACGACAATAAGATAGTGTGAACAGAGCTTTAGTGATACTTATAAATATAGAATATAGAAATATATGTTTCTTGTATTATTAAATCAATTTTTTTTTTACTTTTTACTACAGTAGATGTATAGTTCTCTCTCAGTTGCTCTCAGCCGAGCTGTCAGGTCAGCTGAACTGATGTAATCAGCTTAAAAACAACAAACAACCTCTATGTATACAGGATACATAGAAGCTGTATCGGAAAAAGTAAAAAAATAAATAATAAAAGTAAATTCAAAAAGTGCTTAAAATAAAAAAAAATTTTTATTTAAATTAAAGAAACAAACATTTAAAGGTTTCTATAGCTTTAAAGACCTTTCTGTACTAGGGCTGTAACACCTACATTTAAATAGTAATCTAAGTTCGGATCAGTAGAATTGCAGGAGGTCCAGTTGTTGTGGCAGCAATATGGACCTTAAAGGGGTTGTCCACCTTCTGACAACTGATGACCTATCCACCGGATAGGTCATCACCAGTATGTCATCGGTGCGGGTCCAACACCCGGACCCTGTACCGATAGGCCACTCAGGTGGCCAGTGGGCAACGGATGTTATGGCACGTAATCCTATGTACGGAGCATGGAAGCAGTTGGCTCCGTACATAGCATAGTGGCCGTGCTGCCGAACTGCAGGGCTGCTCCTATTCACTTGAATAGGAGGAGAGCTGCAGTACAGCAGCTCGGCCGCTATTCCGTGGCCGGAGCTAACTGCTTCCGGCATGTACATCCGGTGCACGGAGGCACCGGACCAGCTGATCTGTGCGGGGCCCGGGTGTCGAACCCACACAGATCATGAACTGATAACCTATCCGGTGGATAGGTCATCAGTTGTCAGAAGCTGGAAAACCCCTTTAACCCGTTAGTGACCGCCCCATAGTGCTTTTACATTGGTCACTAATGGGCTTTATTCCGATGTAATAGCCTTTTTACATCACTGCATCGGAATAAATAAACAGAGCAGGGAGCCGTTAAATCTCCCTGCTCTCAGCTGCCAGAGGTAGCTGAGGGCATCCTTGCTCGACTGCGTGAGATCGATATAAGTATCGATCTCACCCGTTTAACCCCTCAGAAGCGGCGGTCAATAGCGTGTGCCGCATCTGAGTAGTTTTCGAGAGAGGGAGGGAGCTCCCTCTCATCCCACCGACACCCGGTGATAAGATCGCCGAGTGTCTGTGTCTCTTAATGCAGCTGGGGGCCTAATAAATTCCCCCAGGTCTGCCTGTAGTAAATGCCTGCTAGGCCTCTGGCATGACCTAGCAGATGCCTGTCCGTTTTACATGGACAGGCAGTAATACACTGCAATACAAAAGTATTGCAGTGCATTATAAATGTGATCGGATAATCGCATAGTGAAGTCCCCTGGTGGGACTAGTAAAAAACTGGAAAAAAAAAAGTAAAAAAAAAAATGAAAAACCCACTTTTCCCCCTTACAAACTGCTTTATTATTAACAAACAAAATAAAGTAAAAAAGTTACACATATTTGGAATCGCCGCGTCCGTAACAACCCCAAATATAAACTTATTACTTCATTTAACCCGCACGGTGAATGTCGTAAAAAATAAAAAAACATGCAAATATTGCTGTTTTCTTTGAATCCAGCCTTACAAATTTTTTTATAAAAAGTGATCAAAAAGTTGCATCTACTCCAAAACGGTACCGATAAAAACTACAATTGCATTGGCGAAAAAATAAAAACGTTACGGCTCTTCAAATATGGAGACACAAAAACAAATAATTTTGAAAAAAAGTGTTTTCACTATGTAAATGTAGTAAAACATTCAAAAACTATACAAATTTGGTATCGTTGCAATCGCAACAACACACTGAATAAAGTCATTGTGTTATTTATACCACACGGTAAACGGCGTAAATTTAGGACACAAAAAAGTGTGGCGAAATTGCTGGTTTTTTTCTATTCCCCCACAAAAAAAGTTAATAAAAGTTAATCAATAAATTCTATGTACTCCAAAATGGTGCTATTAAAAATTACAACTTGTCCCGCAAAAAACAAGACCTTATACAGCTATGTCGACGCAAAAATAAAAGGTTATAGCTCTTTGAATGAGACGATGGAAAAACTTAAAAAAATGGCTTGGTCATTAAGGTCTAAAATAGGCTGATCATTAAGGGGTTAAAGTGCAGCTGTATTTCAGCTATCTAAAACTAGCTTTAGGCCTCATTTACACGAGCGTGTGCGTTTTGCGCGCGCAAAAAACGCTGCGTTTTGCGCGCGCAAAAGGCACTTGGCAGCTCCGTGTGTCATCCGTGTATGATGCGCGGCTGCGTGATTTTCGCGCAGCCGCCATCATAGAGATGAGGCTAGTCGACGCCCGTCACTGTCCAAGGTGCTGAAAGAGCTAACTGATCGGCAGTAACTCTTTCAGCACCCTCGACAGTGAATGCCGATCACAATATACACCAACCTGTGAATAAAAAAAGATGTTCAAACTTACCATGAACTGCCTGCTTCCTCCAGTCTGGTCTCCCGGCCGTTGCCTTGGTGACGCGTCCCTCCCTCGTCATCCGGCCCCACCTCCCAGGATGACGCCGCAGTCCATGAGACCGCTGCAGCCTGTGATTGGCTGCAGCCTGTGCTTGGCCTGTGATTGGCTGCAGCTGTCACTTGGACTTAACTGTCATCCCGGGAGGTCGGACCGGAGTTATCGGTAAGTCAGAACGTCTTTTTTTTTTTACAGGTTCATGGATTTTCGGAGCGGAAGTCACTGTCCATGGTGCTGAACCAGTTTAACGCTTTCAGCACCGTGGACAGAGACTGTCTCCTGACGTCGCGTACCCGAACATTTTTTACCGGTTTCGGTCAAAACGAGTTTGGCCGAACCCGGTGAAGTTCGGTGCGCTCATCTCGAATTTGACACTCCGTTTGGATGTTTGTAAACAGAAAAGCACGTGGTGCTTTTCTGTTTACATTCAGGAGTTTGACAGCTCTTGCGCGAATCACGCAGTTCGCACGGAAGTGCTTCCGTGCGGCATGCGTGGTTTTCACGCACCCATTGACTTCAATGGGTGCGTGATGCGCGAAAAACGCACGATTTTAGAACATGTCGTGAGTTTTACGCAACGCACAAGCACTGCGCAAAATTCACGCATCGTCTAAACAGCCCCATAGACTATTATAGGTGCGTACGACACGCGTGAAAAGCACGCGCGTCGCACGCGCGTATAATACGCTCGTGTAAATGAGGCCTTAGGCACATATAAATATTTAAGGATTTGAACAAATTTTTATCCTAGCATGCTTAGTTTACAATAGCATGGTATGGCCAAAACAAGGGGTGGCTGGTAAGTAGTTGAAGTCTGTCAGCTTTCGTTTGGGTTATTTTGGTTTGTCATTTTGTTTTGTTTTAATATCCGCCTCATACCAGCAGATCTTACCACAGTGTAACATCTCGCTGAGCAAAGCAGAGTAATAGAAAAATTGTGTACAATGCAATTTGCCAAATTTACTATACTGAGAAAATATTTATTTGATACGTTTTTCAGTATGTTTATACAACATTATAAGTGCCCTATCTTCTACATAATGTTATCGGTGCTGTAATGTAGATTTCAGCAGTGTTTTTTTATTTAGAAAAACGATCATTTTTGACGGAGTTATGAGCAATTTTAGCTTTATGCTAATGAGTTTCTTAATGGACAACTGGGCGTGTTTTACTTTTTGACCAAGTGGGCGTTGTGGTTAGAAGTGTATGACGCTGACCAATCAGCGACCAATCAGCATCATACACTTCTCCCCATTCATTTACACAGCAGATATTGTTCTTACTAGATCCCTATATGCAGCCACATACACACAAACTACTCAAGTGTCCTGACAATGAATATACATTACCTCCAGCCAGGACGGGATGTGTATTCAGAATCCTGACCACTTCTGTAGCGTTTGTGGTTGATTTACTCGCAAGACTACACCTGCTCTGCTGTAAATCAACCACAAACTCTGAGCGTACTGAGCCGCAGAGTAATGTTCCGTTGTTTTTACCGCAAGGCGAAAGCCGTAAAAAACTAAAACTAAATACCAATGTAAGAATCACAGTTTTTTTCCAATTTCAGCACGCAAATTAATTTTTTTTCAGTTTAACTGGTGCCATTAGAAACTACAACTCCTCCACACAGAAAATAAGCCCTCACACCACTATATTGACAGGAAAATCGAAAACCCAAAAATTAAAAATGGCTCGGTCCTTAAGGGGTTAATGTCACATTTTTTTTAATCCTGTGATTGTCCTGCAGGTGATGCCATGTCGACTTGGAGCCCTAGCCTCATTATTCACATCCTTTTACTAGTGGAAAGTGTAATAACAGGGTTTATGCAATACAGCAGTAGGTTACACATTTTTGCTCGGTAAAATTAAGGATGGAGCAGATTGAAACTGATTCTAGAATTATCCTTTTGGAATCATTTTACAGCCTATTGAAATGAATCAGCTCTTTTTACAAATCCATTCTTTTTTTAAAATAAAATATGTGTCCAAAAATGTGGAGCTAAATGCTTGGCTGAACATGTCAGATTCTAATGTAACCAATACCATCTAATGTTGTGATTTCGAGATACGCAATAAGTAGGTAGCTGAATCTCAAAAACAGCAGGGGAGACAGAAATGAGCTTTCTAATGCTTTGGAAGTGTTTTAAAGATACATAAAAAATACTTTAAATGTGCAGACTGCAACCTACTTTAGCTTTCTCTAGCAGAATAATGTTAACAAATAAGTATATATATATATATATATATATATATATATATATATATATATATATATATATATATATGTGTATAGATTAAAAAGAAAACAACTTTGGAGACATATCGGTTTTGGCAAGCTACTATTGAAAAATGTTTTAAGCTTTGCTTTAACATTGAAAATACTGTCGTTCTAAGGCTCTGTTCACTTCTGCGTTGGGGTCCCGTTCTGACGTCAGACACAAACTGACACCGACGGAAACCAGAGGAGAGTGAGTGAGCAGATAACACAGAGATCTTTTACACACAGCTCAGGACATGTTGCTGCCATTACACTGCACTGCAAGGACCTTTAATGCTCGGAGCTCAGTCTCCTGCTCCTGGTATTTGCTTGCCTTCAGATTCTACAGATTCTAAGATAAAAACTGCGTCTTAGGGCATGCCCACACGTGGCGGATTTCCTCCGCAACTGTCGTTGCAGATTCTGCGGCGGATCTGCCCAAAATGTGCAGTAAATTGATGCGGACTAGCTGCTGCGGACTGCGGTAAAAGTGCTTCCCTTCTCTCTATCAGTGCAGGATAGAGAGAAGGGACAGCACTTTCCCTAGTGAAAGTAAACGAATTTCATACTTACCGGCCGTTGTCTTGGTGACGCGTCCCTCTTTCGGCATCCAGCCCGACCTCCCTGGATGACGCGGCAGTCCATGTGACCGCTGCAGCCTGTGATTGGCTGCAGCCGTCACTTACACTGAAACGTCATCCTGGGAAGCCGGACTGGAGACAGAAGCAGGGAGTTCTCGGTAAGTATGAACTTATATTTTTTTTACAGGTTGCTGTATATTGGGATCGGTAGTCACTGTCCAGGGTGCAGAAACAGTTACTGCCGATCGCTTAACTCTTTCAGCACCCTGGACAGTGACTATTTACTGACGTCTCCTAGCAACGCTCCCGTAATTACGGGAGCCCCATTGACTTCCTCAGTCTGGCTGTAGACCTAGAAATACATAGATCCAGCCAGAATGAAGAAATGTCATGTCAAAAAAGCAAGACGCATCCGCAGCACACATAACATGTGCATGACAGCTGCAGACTTCATTGCGGAAATTAGAATCTCCATTGAAGTCAATGGAGAAATTCCGCCATGAGTCCGCAACCAGTCCGCCACAACTCCGCAACATCCATTGCATGCTGCGGACACCAAATTCCGCACCGCAGCCTATGCTCCGCAGCGGAATTTTCAGCCTCGTCTAAACGAACCCTACTAAATAGAAGTGGAAGTCAATGGAGAAACGGCTCCGCTGCGAATTAACGCTGCGGAGTGTTCGCAGCGGAATTCAAGAGCAATTCCGCCACGTGTGGCTTTGCCCTTATAGTCCAAAAAATACAGTATATTATTTCTGTTAAGCAAAATATTAGTTTCCTATCCTTTTGTAATGTTAGCAGGTATCTAATAATGATCACTGGTTCTCATGTCAATGCTTAAAGTGCATTTCTAGCCACATGATAAATCTTAATTGTGATTATGAATGTTTCTGTTCTGCTAGTCTATGCAGTATTTTAATTTTTGTAGTATATGCTTGTGTTCTAGAGCTGTTCTTCATAATCTAACTGGAGTTTAAAGTAAGAAAATAAGTTGTTCTCTCCTCCCAACTCCCTATATTTAAAAGTAGATTTAATATTAAAACCTTAGGTACATATACTAGATGGATAAAAGTATTGGGACACACCTCTTGATCGTTGAATTCAGGTGTTTCATTCAGACCAATTGCCACAGGTCTATAAAATTAAGCACCTAGCCTAGATTGGGTTGTTCTAAAGAGCTTGCTGAATTTGAGCGTAGTACTGTGATAGGATGCCACTGTTGCAACAAATTTCTTCCCTCCTAGATATTCCACCATCAACTGTGAGTTTTATTTTTGCAAAGTGGAAGCATTTAGGAACCACAGCAACTCATTCAAAAAGTGTCAGACCACGAAAAGTTACAGAGCAGGGTCGCCAAGTACTAAGGCGCATAGTGCCAAAAAGTCACCAACGCTCTGCTGACTCAATAACTTCAGAGTTCCAAACCTCCTCTGGAATTAACATCTGCACAAAAACTGTGCCCCTGGAGCTTCATGGTATGGGTTTCCATGGCTGAACAGCTGCATGCAATCCTTTCATCAGCAAGCAGAATACCAAGTGAATGGAGCAGTGTTGCCACTGGACTCTGGAGCAATAAAAATAACATTCTGTGGATGATGAATCACATTCTCCGGGATTTGGTGAATGCCAGTAGAACGTTACCTGCCTGACTACATTGTGTCAACTGTAAAGTTTGGTGGAGGAGGGATAATGCTATGGGGTTGATATTCAGGGGTTGGCCTAGGCCCCTTATTTGTAGGGAAATCGTAGGGAAATCGTAATGCTTCAGCATACTAAGACATTTTGAACAATTGTATGCTTCTAAATTTGTGGGAACAGTTTGGGGAAGGCCCTTTTTCTGTTCCAACGTTACTGTGCCCCATTGCACAAAGCAAGGCCAATAAACACATGGTTGGGTGAGTTTGGTGTGGCAGAACTTGACTGGCCCCCACTGAGCCGTAGCCTCAACATCATCAAACAACTTTGGGATGAACAAGAACCGACATCGTGAGACAGGTCCTTTCGTCCACCATCAAGTTCTGACCTCACAAGTTTTTCTGGATGAATAGGCAAAAACTACCACAGACAAACTCCAAAATCATGTAGAAAGCGTTCCTAGAAGAGTGGAAGCTGCTTCAGCTACAAAGGGGTGAGCAAATCCATATTAACGCCTATGGATTTAGAATTAGATGTCATAAAAGATCCTGCTGGTGTAATGTGTAGATGTCCCAGTACATTTGTCCATATAGTGTATCTATGTTTATATCTATATAGAAAGAAATCCTGCAGCACTCCGCTATGGCAATTAAAGGTGATTTATTTCAAACAACAAACAGGATGCAACGTTTCTGTCCAACCTTAGGACCTTTTTCAAGCATTCTCCTGGATCAGGATTACCTGCCGGGCACCCATACCCATTTTGGAATTTATATTTGAGTGCTGCTTTTTTCTATTACTTTGTTTATATCTATGTATAGCTGAATATTTTTTTATTTGGGGCTCAAATTAAATAAACCAAAAAAGCAATACTTGCCTAACCTTGCCCCCGGCAATCTAGAGCTGTCGCTCTGGCGGCACTCCCGGTGGTTGTTTACATTGACGTAGAATGTAACCACTGCAGCCAATCAGAGGGTTCAGTGGGGCTCACTGGTGAAGAATAGTATTTCTGGCATAATGCTAGGAATGCAACATATGGCTGCTGAGCCCCAATGAGCCCTCTAATTGGCTGCAGTGGTCACATTCTACATGCATGTAAACAACCGTTGGAGCATCAGCGATGGATCGCAGGGGCAAGCATAAGTAAGTATTGCTTTTGAGATTTCTTTATTTCATTTCCAGCTCCTAATAAAATAAATTTACATCTCAGATAACCCATTTAAATGTAATATTTCTGTTAGGAGTTTTTGCGATCTAACACATTCACTTATTTAACGGTTTTATTTTTGATGGATATATTTCAACAAAAATAATCAAATACTGACCACCTCCAAACGTCTTTTTAAAAAAGAATAAAATCAAATTGCAATAATAATATTAATAATAATAATAATAATAATAATAATAATAATAATAATGATAATAATAATAATCATGCTAGGCAATAGATCAACAATCCATTGCTAGATCCTGGTTGCCGCCTTCCTTTCTCTGGCAGTCGGAATACGAAGTATAGTGCAGCATAGTTCTGCTTCTACTGAATGTGAGTTACACTATTGGTTCTTCACCAAAGCATAAGGATTAAGGCCCCATGCACACGACCGTGGCCGTAATGATTGCTGACGGCCGCGGACATCCACCCGCGTTTGCGGCCCGTGCCCCAATATAAAGTATTGGAGCACGGGCCGTAAAAAGCAAAAAATAGGACACGTCCTATCTGTTGCAGAGTCTTTCTACGGCACGGACACCTTCAAGTAAATATATGGGAAGGTGTCCGTCAAGCATAGAAATGAATGGGTCTGTAATTACAAACCGTAATTATGGTCCGTAACTATGGATGAAATATACGGTCGTGTGCATGGGGCCTAGTAATATCACCTCTCAGCGATTATCTATCTATCTATCTATCTATCTATCTATCTATCTATCTATCTATCTATCTATCTATCTATCTATCTATCTATCTATCTATCTATCTGTCCAAGAGCAGACATTTTATTGAATTTACGGAGATTGTATGTAAGGGACTGAGCTAATGGATTTAATGGAAATCACAGAAATTAGTTTATATGTGAAGGATTTTCTAGTGAGAAACCATGTTTATTATAAAATGGCAGTCATGTAATTAATAGGAGGACATAAATAGAATCTTAATTATTTAACCATAGAGTAAATATGCACAGTGCTGATCTGCTGTGGCAAGTGGGCAATGTTGTCAGGGTGCTGTCAGTATAAATGGGACACTGTAGATATTTGGTAACAAAGGATTTATCTGAGAACTCTTGATTTGAACAGGTGAGATAAAATTAATATGCAAATACACATTTTAACCCCTTCCCACTCCTATGATGTACTTTGAGGCCATAGATTGAAGTATGTATATGCTCCATGACATAATAGTAGGTCATAGTGATGGTGTGGCTGGGCGAACCTGCCAGCTGTAACTGACAGTCGACATCTTACTGTAACGACCAGAATCAGAAATAACTCAGGGTCTGGCCATTTAACACCTTAGATGTCACAGTCATTAACAACCACAATGTATAAAGCGGTATAGAGATTATCATGTCAGCAAGGCGCCGAACATAGACCTCCTCCGTATCTGTCATGTGTATTTGCTTGATAGGTCCAGGAATACTGCAGTGTATTATATGCGAAATCAGTAGAAATCATAGTGAGACAAAAAAAAAATATATAAAAAAAACACATAAAGGGTAAAATAAATTGTTTCCATTAAAATTTCCCATGCAGTGAAAAAATAGTCAACTAAAAAAATATACAAATTTGGTATAATCGAATTCATAACAACACGTATAATAAAGTTAAAATGTTATTTACACCGCATAGTAAATGGCGTGAAAAATAATCCCACAAAACAATGGCAAAATTGCAGTTTTTCCCATTTATTCCCGAAAAAAAACAAATAAAGCTAATCAATAAGTTACGGATGTAGCGATCTTCAACTTGACTACAAACGCTTTAATGGTATGGCCAAACGGAGCGGCCCTGACACGGTGGCAACGCGGCCAACAACCGCGCTGACACTATGCAGGAGCGGCTGACACATACCTCGTTAAGAGGTATTCCGGTTACATGCGCATGCGCACTGCCGCTCCAATCATTCTCTATGGGACCACCTGAGATAGCAGAGTGCAGTGTTCGGCAATTTCCGGCGCTGCCATAGAGAATGAATAGGGGGTAAGTTGTTGTAATTTGCAAAATCGTGTGGCCATAAAGGGTGTATTAATTCATGGCCGCACGATTTTGCAGACAAAGAGACGGTTTACCCGCGTTAACAAGCTCCCACTAACAGGCTGTTTGACAGCCGCACTGAACATGGTGCCGGCGCGGTTGTTAGCTGTGTTGCGACCGTGTCAGGGCTGCTCCGTGTGGCCCTACCCTAAATACACAGTGACAGGAAACTCTAACTTGACTTTTTCAATGGTTTTCAAAGGCTCAAGTGATAAGTCATTATGCTGCAGCAAGTTATCAGAGTCAACATAAGGGTTGGTACATCGGTATGTCTTGCCTAAAATGGTACCATTGAAAAATATAACCTGCAAAAAACGCTCCTCATGAAGCCACTTTGAAATTTTTTTACTCTAAAAAATGTTTTTTTTTATGTAAAGTTAGTCAAATAAAAATAAAAATACTAGCCAAAGTGAAGCTTCTCATATTACAGTCAGCAGAAACAGATGGATCACAAAATCTTTAGAAGCTTCATTCAGATGTAGTTGCTAAAAAATAAATCAGGTTTAACCCCTTCAGGACCAAGCTCATTTTGGCCTTCAGGACCAGACCCATTTTTTCAAATCTGACATATTTCACTTTATGTGGTAATAACTCCGGAACGCTTTTACCTATCAAAGTGATTCTGAGATTGTTTTCTCGTGACACATTGGACTTTATGATAGTGGAAAAATGTGGTCGATAAATTCAATATTTACCAGTGAAAAACACCAAAATTTGGTGAAAAATTGCAAAAATTTGCATTTTTCTAAATGTAAATGTATCTGCTTGTAAGACAGGCAGTTATACCACACAAAATTGTTGCTAATTAACATCCCCCATATGTCTACTTTAGATTGGCATCGTTTTTTGAACATCCTTTTATTTTTCTAGGACGTTACAAGGCTTAGAACTTTAGCAGCAATTTCTCACATTTTCAAGAAAATTTCAAAAGGCTATTTTTACAGGGGCCAGTTCAGTTGTGAAGCGGCTTTTAGGGCCTTATATATTAGAAACCGCCAAAAAGTCACCCCATTTTAAAATCTTCACCCCTCAAAGTATTCAAAACAGCATTTAGAAAGTTTCTTAACCCTTTAAACGTTTCACAGGAATTAAAGCAACGTAGAGGTGAAATTTTCAAATTTCATTTTTTTTTTGCAGAAATTCATTTTTATTCTATTTTTTTTGTAACACAGAAGTTTTTACCAGAGAAATGCAACTCAATATTTATTGCCCAGATTCTGCAGTTTTTAGAAATATCCCACATGTGGCCCTAGTGTGGTAATGGACTGAAGCACCGGCCTCAGAAGCAAAGGAGCACCTAGTGGATTTTGGGCCTCCTTTTTATTAGAAAATATTTTAGGCTCCATGTCAGGTTTCAAGGGCTCTTTCGGTGCCAAAACAGTGGAAATCCACCAAAAGTGACCCCATTTTGGAAACTACACCCCTTGAGGAAATTATCTAGGGGTATAGTGAGCATTTTGACCCCGCAGGTTTTTTGCAGAAATTATTGGAAGTAGGCCGTGAAAATAAAAATCGTCATTCTTTCAAAGATTATGTAGGTTTAGCTAATTTTTTCTAATTTCCACGAGGACTAAAGGAGAAAAAGCACCACAACATTTGTAAAGCAATTTCTCCCGAGTAAAACAATACCCCACATGTGGTTATAAACGGATGTTTGGACACACGGCGGAGCTTAGAAGGGAAAGAGCGCCATTTGGCTTTTGGAGCTCAAATTTAGCAGGAATGGTTTGTGGAGGCCATGTCGCATTTGCAAAGCCCCTGAGGTACCAAAACAGTGAAAACGCCAAAAAAGTGACTCCATTGAGAAAACTACACCCCTTGAGGAATCCATCTAGGGGTGTAGTGAGCATTTTGCCCCCACAGGTGTTTCATAGATTTTATTAGAATTGGGCAGTGAAAATAAAAAAAATCCTTTTTCTTCAATAAGACGTAGCTTTAGCTCCAAATTTTTAATTTTCTCAACAAATAAAGGAAAAAAAGAACCCCAACGCTTGTAAAGCAACTTCTCTGGAGTACGGCAATACCCCACACGTGGTCGTAAAATGCTGTTTGGGCACACGGCAGGGCTCAGAAGGGAAGGAGCGCCATTTGCTTTTGGTGTACAGATTTTGCTGCATTTGGTTTCTGGTCGCTATGTTGCATTTGCAAAGTCCATGTGGGACCAAAACAGTGGATCCCCCCCAGAAGTGACGCCATTTTGGAAACAACACCCTCAAGGTATTCACCTAGGGGTGTAGTGAGCATGTTAACCCCACAGGTGTTGTGCAGAAATTCGTGTGCACACGATGTGGGAGAATGAAAATGGGAATTTTTCCTTAGATACGCCAATATGTGGTGCCCGGCTTGTGCCACCATAACACGACAGCTCTCAATTATTATGCGGTGTTTCCCTGTTTTAGAATCACCCTACATGTGGCCCTAATCTTTTGCCTGGACATTCGACAGGGCTCAGGAGTGAAAGAGTACCATGTAAAATTGAGGCCTAATTTGGCGACTTATAAAGTATTGGTTCACAATTGCAGAGGCTTTGATGTGAAATAATAAAAGAAACCCCTGAGAAGTGACCCCATTTTGGAAACTGCACCCCTCAAGGCATTTATTAAGAGGTGTAGTGAGCATTTTCACCCCACAGGTCTTTTCCATAAATGATTGCGCTGCGGAAGGTACAAATTAAATAGTTTCCCTAGATATGCCAATTCAGTGTCAAATGTCATGCCCAGCTTGTGCCACTTTTTTTTTTATATACACCGTTCACTGTACGTTATAAACTACATGTTACCTTTATTCTGCGGGTCAGTACGGTTCCGGCGATACCAAATTTATAGAACTTTTTTATAACTTTTTGCACAATAAAATTACTTTTGAAAAGAGAATGTATTTTTTCTGTCGCCAAGTTGTGAGAGCCATAACTTTTACATTTTTTCGTCGATGGAGCTGTGTGAGGGCTTGTTTTTTTTGCGAGACGAGGTATAGATTTTATCGGTACCATTTTTGGATACATGCGACTTTTTGATCACTTTTTATTTCAATTTTTGGAAGACAGTGACCAAAAAAACAGTAATTATGGCAGTGTTTTTGAGTTTTTTTTTTACGGCGTTCACTGTGCGGAATAAATAACATAATATTTTTATAGTTCAGGTCGTTACGATCGCTGCGATACCAAATATGTATGGCTTTATTATTTTTTTCAATAATAAATGACTTATAAGGGAAAAAGGGCGATTGTGTTTTGTGTTATTATTTGAAACTTTTATTGTATGTTTTCCAACTTTTATTTTTACTTTTTTTACACTTTTTTTTACACTTTTCTTTAGTCCCACTAGGGGACTTGAATGTCCAACTATTTGTTTGATGTTCTAATACATTGCACTACCTATGTAGTGCAATGTATTGGAACTGTCAGTTGTTCACTGACAGCAAGCCGATTAGGCTCCGCCTCTGGGCGGGGCCTAATCAGCTTACGTAATGGCAGACAGGAGTCCATTGTTAGGGCTCCTGTTGCCATGGTAGCAGTCGCCAGCCTTGCCATCGCATGGCAAGGCTGCCGATTTTCTACAAACCTCTAGGATGCAGCGATCACAATGGATCGCTGCATCGAAGGGGTTAATGCCAGGAATCGGAGCTAGCTCCGGTTCCTGGCGATAGATCGGGGTGTCCGCTGTAACATACAGCGGACACCCACTGCTGATGACGCCGGCTCAGCTTCTGAGCCGGAAGCTGAGCCGGCGCCATCTTGCCGATGTTACCGGAAGCCTCCTGGGCCCCGCCGACGACGGGGCATAGGAGGATTCCGTTACAGGCTGATCGGGAGGTAAGCATTAGCCCTCCGATCGCCTTTGCAGCCACCGGCAACCCAGCGATCACGTTGCTGGGGTGCCGGTGGCTATAAACTCCTCACATGCTGCGATCTCTATTGAACGCAGCATGTGAGGGGTTAATCGGTCGGATCGGATGCTAGCTCCGGTCCTGGCCGATACCTTAGGGTGCCAGCTGTAACATACAGCTGTCACCCGGTGGTGATGTCGCTGGCTCAGCTCCTGAGCCAGCTTCATCTCCATGACGTATATTTACGTGAAAAGGCGGTAAGCCACCGATTTTAATGACGTATATATACGTGATCCGGCGGGAAGGGGTTAATGCAGAATTATCACATAACAAACCTAGTACCTCTGGAACATATCCTGGTTTTTGTTGTAATATAGTCACATGAAGTACTTACATACTTTCCTACTTTTAAGAATAATTTTCAGGGAGATTTATATTTCTTTGTAAACTCAACTCATAGGGCTTGTCCACACGCTCCGGAATTGCCACGTTTTTTCCGGCTGGAAAAAAAAAGCTGCAGAATACAAAAGCAGCATAGTGGATGAGATTTAACAAATCTCATCCACATGCTGCGTAGAATTTCCAAGCCGAACTTGACCTGCGGTGCGTATTTTTCAGACTGCAGCAAGTCAATTCCTGCCACTCAAAGTTTGCAGAATTGCTGCGTTTTTCACAGGAGACGTCTCCATCTCCTAACATTGGGAAAAACTCAGCAATTTACGCACCATTTTCCGCCGCAAAAAACGCAGGAAATGGTGCGTTTTTACATACAGTAAGGACAGGCCAAACTCCATAGTGACAGCTAAAGTGCCTACATTAACATGCCATCAGACTGAACCCATTAAGGGCTCGTCCACACGTATCAGAATTGTTGCGTATTTTCCGTCCGGAATTGCGGATGGAAAATACGCAGCAGAATACAGTAGCAGCAAAGTGGGTGAGATTTTCAGAGGAGATGTCATCATCTCCTCGCATTGTGAAAAACGCAGCAAAATACGCACCATTTTCTACTGTCAAAAGCGCAGGAAATGGTGCGTTTTTGCCGCAATGGAAAGTCTGCTACTTTCAATGGAATTCCATTATGTGTGGACAAGCCCTAACAATGTCAGAATGTTAGTCCCCTATAAATAGTGTCAGTAGACTGCCTCCATAAAGGCTGGGTTCACACGTGGCGGAATTTCACTTAAATTCCGCTGCGGACACTCCGCAGCGTTAATCCGCAGCGGAGCCGTTTCTGCATTGACTTCCACTTCTATTTAGAAGTGTTCGTTTAGACGATGCGTAACATTCCGCTGCGGAGCATAGGCTGCGGAGCGGAATTTGGTGTCCGCAGCATGCTCTGTCTGTTGCGGAGCAGTGGCGGACTCATGGCGGAATTTCTCCATTGACTTCAATGGAGATTCTAAGTTCCGCAATGAAGTCCGCAGCTGTCATGCACATGTTATGTGTGCTGCGGATACGTCTTGCTTTTTTGCCATGACATTTCTTCATTCTGGCTGGGACTATGTATTTCTAGGTCTACAGCCAGACTGAGGAAGTCAATGGGGCTCCCGTAATGACGGGAGCGTTGCTAGGAGACGTCTGTAAATAGTCACTGTCCAGGGTGCTGAAAGAGTTAAGCGATCGGCAGTAACTGTTTCTGCACCCTGGATAGTGACTACCGATCCCAATATACAGCAACCTGTCAAAAAATATAAGTTCATACTTACCGAGAACTCCCTGCTTCTGTCTCCAGTCCGGCCTCCCAGGATGACGTTTCAGTCTAAGTGACGGCTGCAGCCAATCACAGGCCAAGCACAGGCTGCAGCGGTCACATGGACTGGCGCGTCATCCAGGGAGGTCGGGCTGGATGCCGAAAGAGGGACGCGTCACCAAGACAACGGCCGGTAAGTATGAAATTCGTTTACTTTCACTAGGGAAAGTGCTGTCCCTTCTCTCTATCCTGCACTGAATAGGGAGAAGGGAAGCACTTTTCCCGCAGTCCGCAGCAGCTAGTCCGCATCAATTTACTGCACATTTTGTGCAGATCCGCAGCAGAATCTGCAACGCAGATTCTGTGCGGCATTGATGCGGACAGTTGCGGAGGAAATCCGCCACGTGTGGTCATGCCCAAACAGTTCCAGTACAGTGCCCCACATAAACAGTGCCAGCAGAATGCCCCCAATGCACAATACTGCTAGCAGAATGTCCCAAATAAGAAGTGCCAGAGAATTGAATAATTGAATTCATATATTTTCTTTTGCTAGCAATGACATGCCCTTTGTAAGAGTATACTACCATATGTAAAAACTTTAGCTCATTGACACAATAATTATGCATTTCACATGAACCTTGTAAACCTTAAAAATGATTTGAAAGGTTTGAAGGAGATGCTTGATAAACTTTGCACTTGCAAATAACAGTTGACCATTCTAAACACACTCTTTTCTCGCCATATCTCATTAAGGATTCAATTTGTTTCCAGACTATTGCCACTAGAATACTAAAATATAATGTTAAATATTAAACATTAATAACTATGTAGACTCACTCGCAGAATATACAAGAGAGGGTTTTCCTATGTAAGAAGGCTATTTAGTCAGCAGGGGTGAGCTGACAGCTTTTGAATTTTGTGCCAGTGCATGAGTAAATTAAGAATTAGCAGCATGCAGTCAAACGCCTGACCAGTATATGCTGATTAGATTCTTATTCCGGGCTAAAATAATTACATGGTTGTCTTGGTTGTCTAAATTATGTTATTGTTGTCATTTTCCTTTTGAATAGAACTTTATGCATCAAAAGACGGAGAAAAATGTTTTTGGCCTGAAAAACAGCTGAGACATTGGGGACTCTTCATTAAGTTCAAATAATTACATCCGGTCCTATTCATTATCTATGAATTGTGTTAATGTAGTGAGAGCATTAGTGGTATATGAGAATCCAGAAATATTGTAAACAAGTAATATTTGTCAGATTTCTATTTTAACCCCTTCCTGCTTTGGCCTCATTTTTCAAATCTAACATGTTTCCCTTTATGAAGTAATAACATTGGAATGCTTTTACCTATCTAAGTGACTCTGGGATTGTTTTCTTGTGACACATTGGACTTTATGTTACTTTTAAAATTTGCTCAGTGCAATTAGTATTTAATTGTGAAAAACACCAAAATGTAATTAAAAATTACAAACATTTGAATTATTCTAAATTTAAATGTATCTGCTTGTAAGACAGGCAGTTATACCACACAAAATTGTTGCTAATTAAAATCCCCTATATGTCTACCGTAGATTGCCATTGTTTTTTGAACATCCTTTTATTTTTCTAGGACGTTACAAGGCTTGAAACTTTAGCAACAATTTCTCACAATTTCAAGAAAATTTCAAAAGGCTATTTTTTCAGGGACCAGTTCAGTGGTGAAGTGCCTTATATATTAGAAACCCCAATAAGTCACCCCATTTGAAAAAACTTCACAACTTCAAAGTATTTAAAACAGCATTTAGAAAGTTTCTTAACCCTATAGACATTTTACAGGAATTAAAGCAAAGTAGAGGTGAAATGTACAAATTTCCTTTTTTTTTGCAGAAATTAATTTTTCATCAATATTTTTGTAACACAATATTTTACCAGAGAAACACAACTCAATGTTTATTGCCCAGGTTCTGCAGTTTTAGGAAATATGCCACATGTGGCCCTAGTGTGCATATGGACGGATGCACAGACCTCAGAAGCAAAGGTGCACCTAGTGGATTTTGGGCCTCCTTTTTATTAGAATATATTTTAGACACCATGTCAGGTTTGAAGAGGTCTTGTGATGCCAAATCAGTGGAAATCCCCCACAAGTGGCCCAATTTTTGAAACAACACCCATAAAGGAAATGATCTAGGCGTATAATGAGCATTTTAACCCCACAGGTTTTTGCAGAAATTATTGGAAGTAGGCCAAGCAAATGAAAATCTACTTTCTTTCAAAGAAAATGTAGGTTTAGCAAATTTTTCTAATTTCCACAAGGACTAAAGGAAAAAGAACCGCAAAATTTATAAATAAATTTCTCCAGAGTAAAACAATACCCCACAAGTGGTCATAAATGGCTGTTTTTACACACGGCAGGGCTTAGAAGGAAAGAGTGCCATTTGGCTTTTGGAGCTCAAATTTAGCAGGAATGGTTTGCGGAGGCCATGTCGCTTTTGCAAAGCCCCTAAGGTACCAGTACAGTAGAAACTACCCAAAAGTGACTCCATTTGGGATACTTCACCCCTTGAGGAATTAATCTAGGGGTACAGTGAGCATTTTGACCTCACAGATGTTTCATGGATTTTAATTGAATTGGGCAGTGAAAATAAAAATTAAATTTGTTTTCCAATAAGATGTAGCTTTAGCTCAATATTGTTCATTTTCTCAAAAAATAAAGGAGAAAAAGCCCACCAACATTTGTAAAGCAATTTCTCCTGAGTTCAGCAATACCCCGTATGTGGTAATAAATTGCTTTTTGGGAACACGGCAGGGCTCAGAAGGGAAGTAGCGCCATTTCACTTTTGGAGTGCAAATTTTGCTGGATTGGTTTCTGGTCTCTATGTAGCATTTTCAAAGCCCCTGTGGGACCAAAACAGTGGAAACCCCCCAGAAGTGACCACATTTTGGAAACTACACCCCTCAAGGTATTCACCTAGGGGTGTAGTGAGAATGTTATCCCCGCTGGTGTTTTGCAGAAATTAGTGTGCACTCGATGTTGCAGAGTGAAAATTAGATTTTTTTCCATAGATATGCCAATATGTGGTGCCCCGCTTGTGCCACCCTAACAAGACAACTCTCTAAGCATTATGCTGTGTTTACCGGTTTTAGAATCACCCAACTGGGGCACTAATATTTTGCCTGGACATTTGACAGGGCTCAGGAGTGAAAGAGTATCATGCGTAATTGAGGCCTAATTTGGCGACTTACAAAGTATTGGTTCATTTGCAGAGGCTCTGTTGTGAAATAATAAAAGAAATCCCCCAGAAGTGACCCCATTTTAGAAACCACATTTATTAAGGGGTGTAGTGAGCATTTTCACCCCACAGGTCTCTTCCATAAATGATTGCGCTTTGGATGGTGCAAAGTAAAAATGCAAATTTTTCCCCAAAATTCCACTTCAGTGGCAAATACAGTATGTCATGCCCAGCTCACGTCACTGGAGACACATACCCCAAAAACTGTTAAAAGGGTTCTCCCGGGTATGGCGATGCCTTATATGTGGAAGTAAACCTCTGTTTGGTCACGCTGTAGGGCTCAGAAGGGAGGGAGCACCATTTGGCTTTTGAAGCATAGATTTTGCTTGATAGTAGTTTTGTTTGGCGTCTTACTGGTATTTCAGTTTATAATGTGGGGGTACATATAAGATGGGCAGAGTACATCAGGGGCATAGTCAGGTGGTATAATAATGGGGTAAAAAAACAATAAAATAATAGATATTTGTTACGCTGTGAAGCAATCCTTTCTGCACAGGCCAGTGTCGCACTGATAAATATCCTTCCTTATCCCTCTACTGGTCCACACTCTGCACCTTTGCAGTTTGGGGAATTTTGTTGGGAAATGTTGTACTGGTATAAGGCGGGCACCCTCGCTTCCAGCAGATATGTTAGGGCCCTACCCTTCCTGGTTCCATAATTTTAGGGCCTCGATAAATCACTTCTTGAAACAGAAGAAATGTTCCCCTCGGGTCTGCACAACTGCATATTTTTCTTTCCTGACTTATTGGAGCCTTAACTAATTTTATTCTTTGATAGACGTAGTGGCACTTTTTATCCTATTTTTTGGGTGGCATAGTGACCATAAAACAGCAATTCTGCCATTGTTTTTGTGGGTTTTTTTTTATACAGCGTTCAACATGCGTTATAAATAACATGTTAACCTTATTCTTATTCTAGGATTCTGGCGATAACAAATTTATAGCACTTTTTTATGTTTTACAACTTTTTTGCACAATAAAATTACTTTCGTAAAAATAACGTATTTTTTTCTATCACCATGTTGTGAGAACCATAACTTTGTAATTTTTTCGTCGACGGAGCTATATGAGGGCTTGTTTTTGCGAGACGAGCTATAGTTTTTATAGGTACTATTTTGGATACATGCGACTTTTGATCACTTTTTATTCCAATTTTTGTAGGACAGAGGGACCAAAAAATTAAATTTCTGGCATTGTTTTTTTACGTGTTTTTTTTTACGCCGTTCACCGCGTGGAATAACTAACATAAGATTTTGATAGTTTAGGCCGTTGCGGTCACGGCAATGCCAAATATGTATTGTTTCTTTTTTTTTTCAATAATAAAGGACTTGATAAGGGAAAAAGGGTGATAGTGTTTTATTGTATTACTTGAAACTATTATTTTATTATTTTACAACTTTCTTTCACTTTTAATTTACACTTTTCTTTAGTCCCACTAGGGGACTTAAAGTCCATTTGTGAGATTTTTTTCCTAATACATTGCACTACCTAGCTGACATCCACCCCTGATGACGCTGGCTCATCTCCTGAGCCGGCGCCATCTTGCCGAAGGCTTCAGAGGCCTTTTAGACCCCGCCTCCAGGGAAATCCCCCGCACACACCCCAACCAAAAAAATACTTAATTGTATTATATTTCAAGATGAAGCGTAAATAGGGAGTAGTATCAAAGATACCCCATTGGTAAGATACAGCTGACATCCGGGGATGATGGCACCGACTCAGCTTCTGAGCCGGTGCCATCCATTTGTCGTAAGTGTACGACATTTTGCGGGAAGCACTGTGTTTCCATGACGTTTACTTACGTCGGGAAGGGTTAATATAGAAAGCAGAATCACTTAAAGAGGCTCTGTCACCAGATTCTCAAATCCCTATCTCCTATTGCATGTGATCGGCGCTGCAATGTAGATAACAGTAACGTGTTTTTTTAAAAAAAACTTTCATTTTTGGCCAAGTTATGAGCTATTTTATATATATGCAAATGAGGTTTGAAATGGACAACTGGGCGTTTTTTTTTCCTTATGTCCAACTGGGCGTGTATTGTGTTTTTAACTGGGCGTGTTTACGTTTATGACGCTGACCAATCAGTGACCAGTCAGCACCATACACTCCTCTCCATTCATTTACACAGCAGCGATGTGCAGCCACATAAACAGAGCTTAACGTTAATCAAGTGTCCTGATAATGAATACACATGAAATCCAGCCTCGACGTCATGTGTATTCAGAATCCTGACACTTCTGACTCTTTTCTTTGAGATTTCTAGCAAGGGAAACAAAATCTCGCGAGATTACAGAGGTAAACGAGATTTTGTTTCACTTGCTGGAAATCTCACAGAAAAGATTCAGAAGTGTCAGGATTCTGAATACACATGACGTCCAGGCTGGATGATCATGTGTATTCATTATCAGGACACTTGATTAACGTTAAGCTCTGTTTATGTGGCTGCACATCGCTGCTGTGTAAATGAATAGCTCATAACTTGGCCAAAAATGAACGTTTTTTTAAAAAAAACAACGTTACTGTTATCTACATTGCAGCGCCGATCACATGCAATAGGAGATAGGGATTTGAGAATCTGGTGACAGAGTCTCTTTAAACTGCCAAACCATGTTATATTTAGGCACAATCAATAAAATTTTAGTGCAAACCAGTTTAAAGGGGTTCTCCGGAATTTAATTTGCTTGAGGACACAGGACGAGTATGCTTGTACTAAGGGCTTATTCACACGAACGTATAATACGTCACACGGACCTATGTTAGGGAATGGGGCCGTTCAGACTGTCAGTGAATTTCACGCAGCGTATGTGCGCTGCGTGAAACT
The DNA here is from genome assembly GCF_050947455.1 of Rhinoderma darwinii. NCBI lineage: Eukaryota > Metazoa > Chordata > Amphibia > Anura > Rhinodermatidae > Rhinoderma > Rhinoderma darwinii. The sequence goes on from NC_134688.1 coordinate 202,566,150, forward strand.
CATGACATGTACTATATTTGCCCGTGTTTCGCGCTGCACGCACCCATTGAAGCACTTCCGGGTGCCGCGCGTGATGCACGCTACAGTAGTAACAACTATGACTGAAAACAGAAAAGCACCACGTGCATTTCTGTTTGTAAACATAAAACCAGACTGTCATCATGATGCTGGCTGCGCGAAAATCACGCAGCCGCGCACCATATGCTGATGACACGCGGACCTTTTGCGCGCGCAATACGCAGCGTTTTTTGCGCGCGCAAAACGGACACGCTCGTGTCAATCCGGCTTAAGTGGCAGGCAGTTGCCACAATAGAATGAGCATAATCATCCTGCAGATCAGGAACCACAGCAAGTGTGCCCATACGATCAGGAGTCGTCTGGCGATGGCTGTAACACACAGCAGCAGTTCTGCTCTAATGGCAAAGGTTAGAGGAACCTCTAATCTCTGCTGTTTATCCCTTTGATTACCAAGAATAATGCTGATAGTTACATTCAAAGGGGGAGACTGAGAAGGGGACTCCGCCTTTGATCGCCTTACACGGAATCCCTGTGATGTGATAAAGGCCTATACCTAGTATAAGCAGTCACCACAAAGTAAATTGAACCCCCGTCTGACCATATTTCCTGTTGTTAGCACATACTATGCCCTCAGAACTGCCTGTGTACTATTAGTGTACATTATAGTTAAAAAATAAATATCTAAATTAAAAATCCCACTATGCGATTTAAAAAAATATGAAATTAATTAAAAAAAGTATTCCTAAAAAATGTTGGGGGTAAAAATGCACTTTTTTTTTCAATAAATAAAATGCATTAAATATTAGTCCGAAAGCAATCAGTTTAATAGCCTAAAAGATGCTGATAACGAGTACTAGGAGTAAGATCGACTTACCTGCAAACGCTGATGCTGCTGCAGAATCAACTGTAGCCTCTGGTGCCGATGTGGCCGTCACGATGCAGGACCTGTGAGTGACGTCACAGATCTGCACTGTCAGAAGCTGGGCGTTCTGAAGAGAAGAGGATGTTACTTCTCTTCAGAGCGCCCAGCTAGTGAAAGTATTAAAAACGTCCCGATGTACGCACATAATACACGCCCACTTGGACTTTTACTTTTAAACACACCCACTTGGACTTTTGCAAGCCTCATTTGCATAACTACAAAAATGGTCATAACTTGGCCAAAAATGCTCGTTTTTTAAAAATAAAAACGTTACTGTAATCTACATTGCAGCGCCTATCTGCTGCAATAGCAGATAGGGGTTGCAAAATCTGGTGACAGAGCCTCTTTAAGTGCAAAGGAGTTGACTCAACACTTCTTTATATACACAACACGTTTTTTTAAAAACATGTTGTGTAAAAAAGCGCGTTGTATGTACTAACAACGCACTTTACCAATTATGTAAATGAAAAGCGTAATCAATGTTTTTTTATGCGGTTTTTGGCACGTAAAATGCCCAAAAAAAAGTGTCAAATACACGCCGTGTGAACCTGTCAACTGAAAAGTCATTCACTTCACTTTCATCATTCTTCGGGTATGTGCACACACAAAATCAAAAACGTCTGAAAATACAGAGCTGTTTTCAAGGGAAATCTGCACCTGATATTCAGAACGCCGTATTTTCCATTTAAATCAATGGGCAGATGTTTGGAGGTGTTCTGCTTCCGTTTTTTACGGTCCGAAAAATGGCCGAAAATAAGCCGTGTGAACATTCCCTTAGGGTTTGTGCACACGTAGTGTTTTCAGCTGTTTTTGGGCTGTAAACATCCCGAAAAATGGCTGATAAATCGGAAGCAGAACACCTACAAACATCTGCCCATTGATTTCAATGGGAAGTACGGCGTTCTGTTCCGACAGGGCGTCTTTTTACACCTCATTTTCAAAAAACGGCACGTAAGAAGGCGCCCGCGAAAAATAAGTGCATGTCACTTCTTGGGACGTTTTTGGAGACGTTTTTCATTGAATCTATAGAAAAACAGCTCCAAAAACGGCCGTAAAAAACACCACGAAAAACCAGAGTTTGATTAAAAAACGGCTGTAAATCAGACTATTTGCAGACTTTTTTTTAGTAAGCGTGTGAACACACCCTTAGCCTTTTGGTGTGTCCTATAGCTTCTGCCAGCTACCATTTGTACAATCACTCCCAAAATGGCAGCCAGACAATGCTTAGAACTTTGAAGACACCTTTTCCTGGCTTATAGCCCAAAATAGGGAGGGGGTGAGAATCCCTCCCACATTTAAAGCAGCTGTGAGTCAGGTTGCTTTGCCTTATTCACCTTGCTGTAATTCTGGGAAGTGCTCCCTCTTGTGGCCAACATAGGAAGACATGTCAAATTATTATTTAATTTTTAATACTTTCCACCATGTGGCAGAAAAAAAAATACAACAAAAAAACGTAAAAAATATAATAGAAATAAGTAACTTACTTAAAAAAATACGGTTTCATTTGCGACACATTCCCTTTAAAGGAACAGTGTCATCACAATTTTTTTTTTAATATGTTAAAGATGTTAGTGCTTTATTAAAAACGTTTATATTTATTTGTGTGTTTGTGTTTTACTTTTTCTTATTTTTACACTTTTTCTTCCCTATGGGGGCTGCCATTTTTTTTCCCATTTCTGTATGTGTCGATTAACGACACATACAGACATGGAATACGGCAGCCACAGTCCCATAGGGACTGCGAACGGGGCCCGTTCCATCCACTAACATGTACGCCGTCTGTGTGGGAACTGCGCATGCGCCGCTCCCACACAGTCCAATTTGAAATGCGCGCCGTCCGGCGCCATTTTCCTGTGGACCGGAAGTCGCGGCCGGACAGTAAGATTACTACTTCCGGTCGCGGCTTCCGGACTTGTGCACTTGGACCAGCGGCAGCAGACGGAGCGGACGGGCCGGAGGGAGCCGCGGCGGCAGGAGAAGGTAAGAGATTTCTATGTATGTTCGTGTTTGTGTACGTTTACTACTGTATGTAAACCTACTACACTGTGTGTTAGCTCAAAAAATGGCGACACACAGTGTAGGAGGTTAGACCGTTCAAACCCCTCGTTTATCCCGGCACTAGCCAGGATAAAGGAGGGGGGGGGATGCTGAGAGCTCACTAGAGCGAGGGCTTTTTACCCAATTTTGCAATGCTGCAATTTTGGGAATAGCTCCATCTAGTGACCAGCAATGGGAAATATTATAAATTAGAATTAATTTATAATATTTCCTGACTCGTGAAAAAAAAAAAATATTTGAACAATGTTTAATCACCTACACACTAAATGTTTAATTAAAAAAAAAACAACATGTTTTTCTGCCAACAAATTCCCTTTAAGTAAAAAAGAAGCTCTGCCGTAAGGGAGACAAGCGCTCATACAGACTAGGCACTGTGCATTTGTAAACAAGGAAGGGAATGTGGGGGTAGATGAAGCGCCGCGGCCCCTTCATTGTGCTGATTAGCAGGGGTTCTGGAGGTCAGACTTTCACTGATCAAATATAGATGGCCTTAAAGATAGGCTACTTTAAAATGTGTATGTGTTAATGGTTGTAACTTATGAATGTAAATACATTTGTAATGAACTTACATTTTCCAAATTGGCCCCATTTCCAGATGCTGCCGTGGGGTACATGACGGGTGACGTCACTCGTCATGTACCCTACGGCAGCATCTGGAAATGGGGCAATATATTACAAATGTATTTTACATCTTAAGTTATAAGCATTAACACATACACATTTTAACTCGGAAAACCCCTTTAATGTCCTGAAGAACCCTTTTAATGATGGGATGGCATCTTGCTGTGTTCTGGATTGACTTTGAACTACCTTTTGACACTCTATCTACCTTTCCATCTTTTTAATGAAATAATTGAAACTGCTTATGTATCTATGACCGGAATCCAGTTGCTGTTCATAACGATATCATTAACTAACTTAATGATTTTGATTTTATTTATGAATACTACATTTTCATTAAAAGTAACAAATATATTTTATTTACAATGTAACATTTAAGGTGCATCTAATTATAATTTATATTTTTTTATTCAGTTAAATTCGTTTATTCTAACAAGTATATTAGATTTTCATAGCGATTTGCTCATACTAACAAACATGCTGCGTACTTTCTCTAATTTTAATTAATTAGACCTAAACTGATTTTAAAGTAAACACAACAATAGGGGTCATGTATATGCATATTATGAATTGGTTAATTAGTGGCAAGTTAATATTGAAATTCTAATTACACATTGTTCTGTTGATTTAATAAAGATACTAAACCATATTACATAGGAATAGAACAAATGGTTATGTAAATTACCATTTTTAAACTAGAAAAGAGGAGTACACAGCTAATATATTTTCTTACTAAACATTAGCTTTCATTATGTTTATCAGAGGGAAATGATTAAATGTGTAAACGTACAGAGAATATGAATAGTGGATGATAATTTATTTCTCAAGAGTTTATCCAATTATTGATCATTAAGATAAAGTTATGTAAATGTTCAATGTGTATGCTGGACAAAGCAGAAATATTCATAAGGCACTCTTGACAGTTGCCAAGGAAGCTGCATTGATAGAAGGCCTTGACAACAGAAAATGACTACAGTGTCTTAGACCAATCCCATCAATAAATATACATGCACTACTGAAATAACATCAGGTTAAGACATGTATAAGCAGATACGTTGGAGATCATGGGATAAATATATGTGGAATCTTATTTCAGACCAATTAAGTATTTGTGGAGTATACACTGCTGCGGATACACCATCTCACTATTGCAAATATTCCCAATGAACTAAGCAATTTCCTATAAATAAAGTCAAACCAATAGCTTTAAATATCTACTGTCATTTGATGTAACGTTATCCCAAAAATAACAGTGGAAAATATTACAAACGTAGGGCTGTATGGAGCTAAATGGCTTCTGTGTGCTGGTGTACAGAATCCGTCTGGTGCTGGATGTATGAAAATATTCTCCTCTAGAAACAATATTTCTAGGATAGAATACCTCTGTACAGCATCGATGGAGCATGACACGATTTTTTATTACATTCATACCGAATCCGACAGAAAAAAACAACACTGTATGCCCCTGTATAAAAACAAGGGCTTACGGAAATACAGCAGAGGCCTCATTCACCTCTATGCAAGCCATATTACGGGAAAACAGAGCAATTGCACATAATAAATTAGTTCAAATATAAAAATCAATCATGCAAAAAAATGGTAAATAGCTATTCAATGGAAATAACTCCCTCAAAAGACAAGGGGGCACTTCCTTTGCCTAAAGAAAACAATGTTCAATCTCCAAAGGTGACAAGACTTTACTGTAAGAGTTGTAAAGTTATGGAATACAGTAATTTACCCTAAAAAACTGGTGTTAGAAAAAACAGTTGATGGTTTCAATTAAGCCTCTGATGGTTTCTTGAACTAAAACAACATAAATGCTTTTGTAAATGTATAGAATCACTGTTTGAATGTTTATCCAGGCTGATCACCCCATAGGGGGGAAAGAGATTTATTTTTCCCTTTTAGGGCAGTAATATATGGATGGTTGAAAGATGCTAGATAGAGAACTGTAGCTTGTTAGCAGCTCTCTGCTCTCTCTCCTGGGTTGGGGGGGGGGGACATATAGCATATGGACAAGGGTTGTCTTCATGAGACAACCCCTTTAAATCACTGAATATGAGCATAAACATGACACTGCGCACGTGCCGATTAGGATATGGCGCATGCGCAGTATAAATTTTAAGTCACCGTTCTATTTGGCACTACTGCGCATGCTCCGATTAGGATGCAGAGATGTGTGCGCATTTACTACACTACGGTGCCTGACGTGGACTCACCTAGTACGCTGCCTGGCTCCTGTCTATCAAAGGAAGCAGGGGGAGAGAGGGGTTGACCTGGGGAACGAGGAGAGAGCATTTTGGAGCAACAGTGACGCCCTCATTGCTCCAAAATAGCCTAAGCTATAATAGCCTGTTGGTAGTTACATAGTTACATAGTTAGTACGGCTGAAAAAAGACACATGTCCATCAAGTTCAACCAAGGGAAGGGAAAAGGGAAGGAAACATTTCTACACATAGGAGCTAATATTTTTTTGTTCTAGGAAATTATCTAACCCTTTTTTAAAGCCATCTACTGTCCCTGCTGTGACCAGCTCCTGCGGTAGGCTATTCCATAGATTCACAGTTCTCACTGTAAAGAAGGCTTGTCGCCCCTGAAGCTTGAACCTTTTTTTCTCCAGACGGAGGGAGTGCCCCCATGTTTTTTGAGGGGGTTTTACCAGGAACAGGATTTCACCATATTTTTTGTATGTGCCATTAATATATTTATATAAGTTAATCATGTCCCCCCTTAGTCGTCTTTTTTCAAGGCTAAATAGGTTTAATTCTTTCAATCTTTCCTCATAACTTAAATTCTCCATGCCCCTAATTAGCTTCGTTGCTCTTCTTTGTATTTTTTCCAACTCCAGGGCATCCTTTCTATGAACTGGAGCCCAGAACTGAACTGCATATTCTAGATGAGGCCTCACTAATGCTTTGTAAAGTGGTAATATTACATCCCTGTCCCGCGAGTCCATGCCTCTTTTAATACACGAAAATATCCTGCTGGCCTTTGAAGCAGCTGATTGACACTGCATGCTGTTATTGAGTTTATGATTTACAAGTACACCCAGATCCTTCTCAACAAGTGAATCCGCCAGTGTAGCTCCCCCTAGGACATATGATGCATGCAGGTTGTTGGTACCCAGATGCATAACTTTACATTTATCTACATTAAACTTCATTTGCCAAGTGGACGCCCAAACACTTAGTTTGTTTAAATCTGCCTGCAATTCATGAACATCTTCCATAGACTGAACTATATTACATAGCTTAGTGTCATCTGCAAAAATAGAAATAGTACTATTAATCCCATCCTCTATATCATTAATAAATAAGTTGAATAATAGTGGTCCCAGCACTGAACCCTGGGGTACACCACTTATAACCGGGGACCATTCAGAGAAGGAATCATTGACCACAACTCTCTGGATACGGTCCTTGAGCCAATTCTCAATCCAATTACAAACTATATTTTCTAAACCTATAGTCCTTAATTTACCCATTAGGCGTCTATGGGGGACAGTGTCAAATGCCTTTGCAAAGTCCAAAAACACTAAATCCAAAGCGACCCCTCTGTCTAGACTTCTGCTCACCTCTTCATAAAAACAGATTAGGTTAGTTTTACAACTTCTGTCCTTAGTAAAACCGTGCTGGCTGTCACTTATAATACTATTTATTGTCACATAATCCTGTATATAGTCCCTCAATAGCCCCTCAAACATTTTCCCCACGATGGATGTTAAGCTTACTGGTCTATAATTACCTGGGGAAGACCTAGAGCCCTTTTTGAAAATAGGCACCACATTTGCGCTGCGCCAGTCCCTTGGCACTATACCAGTCACTAGAGATTCTCTAAATATTATGAAAAGGGGGACAGAAATACGGACATCTGATGACAGACTCCCTTTAAAGGGGAGTTTACAAACTCATACTTTTCAAACTAAGTTGTTTTCGTCATGCTCCTGCTACCCTCTGTTTTTTTACGTTATGAATATTGGTCTGGACGTATCTACCAGCCAAGCCCTTTTTATTACAAGTTCTAATAAAAAAAGGGCTAGGCGATTTGTGCCGACCACTACTGGTAGCGTAAAAACCATTGTAGATAGTGCCACACTCAGTGCCCCTTGTAGATGGTGCCTCACTCTGCCCCTGTAGATAGTGCCACAGTGCCCCCAGTAGATAGTGCCACACAGTCCCCTGTAGAAAGTGCCACACGGCCCCCTGTAGATAGTGCCATAAGCCCCCTGTAGATAGCGCCACACTGCTTCCTGTCGATAGTGCCTCACTGACCCTGCAAATAGTGCCACACACCCCCCTTGTAGAAAGTGCCACACACCCTTGTATAAAGGGCCACACCACCCCTGTTGATCATGCCACATACAGCCCCTTGTAGATAGTGCCACACAGCCCCCGTTATAGATAGTGGCACACTTCCCCCTTTGTAGATAGTGGCACACAGCCGCTCTGTAGATAGTGCCTGGTTGCCTCCAAACAAATAAAAAAACTGTATTCTCACCTAGCCTCATTCCCACAAAGAACAGAGCGCCACAGCCTCCTTAGTTCTATGAGGCGCCAAGCCGGGATCCCTGCATAGGCTGGCATGATACAGTGATGTCATCGCGCCGGCATGTGCAGGAATCCTGTCCCAGCGTCTTATAGGATTCAAGCCTAATGTGTCCTGTAGCCTAGTGAATAGCAGGGAAGGAAGCAGGCTCCCTGCTCTGCCATAGAATTCAATTGTATCTGCATCTTGAGGACGGAGATAAAATTGAATGTGGAGCCAATGCCTGGTGCTAGCAACACCACTAGTATGTAAGGGCCTTCCGGCCCTGGTCACAAGGACGGTATCTGAGCAACTAGAAAACCCTCCTGCTCCCCCCCCTCCCGGCCTATAATGATTTCCCATCCCTGTATTCCTATTACTAACAAACTGTAGAGAATTGGATTTAATTATTTTCTCTTTTTTTTTAACAAATTAAAACAAAAATAATAATGACATAATCCTTCTGTCAAATTTGAGTATATTCTTGCAAAGCTGTATATAAGCTTTTAATCACTGAATAATGATTTATGTGTAATTAGTAAGCTTCATATATTTGAAATGATATAATGACTTTTTGTTTCCGTACATATTATGATGAACCTATAAAGGCATGTTTCCGCAATTGCTGTCATTAACAATTCAACTACATTGCATACAATTGTAGTCTTTACACCTTCATTTCTACCTCTTTCTTACATATTTTCCCCCTTCATAGATATAAATAAACTGTTGAGCCATACCATTAAAAACACCTTCCTAATATTTTGTAGGTCCCCCACAAGCCACCAAAACAGCTCTGACCCATCAAGGCATAGACTCCATTAGACCTCTAAAGGTGTTCTGTGGTATCTGGCACCAAGACGTTAGCAGGAGATACTTTAATTCCCGTAAGATACAAGGTGGGTACTCCATGGATCAGACTTATTTTTCTAGAACATTCTACAGTTGCTCGATAAGATTGACATCTGGAGAATTTGGAGGCTATGTAATATCCTTGAAATCTTTGTGATGCTCCTCAAACCATTCCTAAACAGATTTTTCAGCGTTGCAGGGCACATTATCCGGCTGAAAAGGACACTGCTATCAGAGAATATCATTGCCATGAAGGGGAGTACTTGGTCTGCAACAATGTTTAGGTAGGTTGTATGTGTCAAAGTCACTTCCACATGAATGCCATGACCCAAAGTTTCCAAGCAGAACATTGCCCAGAACATTCCACTGCCTCCGCTAGATTGCCTTCTTCACAAGTGTATTCTTGTGCCATCTCTACCCCAGGTAAGCGACACACAGGCCACTTTCTTCCATTGCTCCATGGGCCAGTTCTGATGCTCACATGCCCATTGTGTAAGCACTTTCTGTAGTAGACAGGGTTTAGCATGGTCACTCTGACTGGTCTGCATCTATGCAGCACCAAATACAGCAATCTGCAATGCAGAAATACTGCTCCTTTGAAGCTTAATTTACCCCAACCCTTGACAGGGACCATTGTAGTCAGATAATCATTGTTATTCACTTCCCCTAGTGAAGTGTTGCTTTCAGTACATAGTCTGTCCGTCAATCTCTCTATCTATTTTATATCTACCCACTAACTTAACTTACATCTAACATTTTGGAGAGTCTGGGAAAGAACGTGATATATATATATATATATATATATATATATATATATATATATATATATACATATATATATATATATATACATAAAGGTAGATCAAAAGGCCACTGAGAAGAATTATGCCTAAGCATGGAATAACTGAAAACTAGGCCCCAAGCTAGTTTCAGCTTCTTCCTAAAATGTTATTTGTTTCATTTTCTATACTAGAAATGCAGATGGAGATATGACAGTGCCTCACAGCTTGATAGAAAGGTAGAAAGGTCTCCTGGTTCTTGTATTTTTGAAGAAATGTAGTCATTTGCTATCATAAGTTCTACTGTAGATGGACTTTATTTTTGTAAGTAATATATTTCCGGGATTTGAGGGAAAACAGTGCGGCAGACTTATGAATGTACTCATGTCAGATTTTTCACAAAAATACATTGGAAAATATGTCATCTGGGCAGAAGGACATATTTATGAAGCCCCTGCTTCACTTTTTCTATCATGTATAAAAGTGTTGGAAAAAGTAACCAAGGCTTCAATGCTGTCATGTGTACTCATTTATGAACATATTTACCACTTTTCCACTTATAGGGGCAGATTTATAAAAACTGGTGTAAAGAAAAAGGGGAATTGTTGCCCTTGGCAACTAGTCAGGTTGCTGTGTTAATTTTCAAGACAACATCTGAAAATTGAAGTTGGAATCTGTTTGGTTTCTATGGACAACTATTCCACTTTTATCGTAAATCTCCCTCATAGTATTTTAAAGACAGAATAATTAGCATTTTAAAGAAAAGATTCAATGAAACAGTTTTAAGAAATGCTTCAGGCGAAACTGATACATTGTGTTATGCCTAGTGCTGGGACTGACGGGGCAGTGTATGACACAGTGATTCAAGGAGAATTTCTCTTATGCACAGTCCCTTTAGGCCTTACACTAGGTATAAAACTGGTATCAGTTTTGCCTGGGATGTTCCTTTAAAGCTTGTATAAAGCATGTTAAGACAACAGACATGTGTACAACGCCAGCCTATTAAAGAACAACACACAATTGGCAGTAATATCTGAGGTTCTAAGAAGATAACCATTGTAAGGGATGGAAAGACATGGCTTGATTGGGTCCATTTCTAGTAAAGTGATAAGGAACTGAACTAATAAGTTACCAGTCATTAAAATCAGAAATAACGCTCAATTCGATCTGATAATATTAAAAATAAAACATAGGCCTTATTTTTATTAGGCTTTATAGCTACACTAATCTAGATAAAGTTTACACAATTGGTATTACTGTACATGGAAGTAAAAAAATATTATTTTTTGGGGGGTCAATTTTCTTGGTTGCATAAACTAAATTACAGTAGAAGTTGAAAGAATAAATACCAAATTTGTTTTAATTATTTCTGTAATTTTTCCTATAAAGGACCTTTATAAAAAACTAAAAATATCTCTAAAAAATACAGTTAGATCATAAAATAAACAGTTGGAATGTGTTATTCCAAATGGTAATATTTTGTTTCCGGTCACTAGGTCCTGAAAGGCTCCCGATCATGAAAGAGAATGTTTAAATTTGTTCTCCTATTTAAGATTCTTTAAGAGTATTCTAGCCATAGATAATTGTAGTGAATAAATGTTTCTACAATATGGATTTCTTTCAAATGATAAATGGATTACAGATCTATAAATATCAAGTGGTATGAATGTAAAAGTTTATATTTATTTGACTTTTTAAAATCTGAAAAAAAAATCACCTTTCCAGTACAGTAAATGTCATTTTAAATATATTTGACCAGATAGCCAGAAGCAGCATGTATTTTAGCAATCTTCAGGATACACTAAAATAAATCAATATATCATTTTCTAGGTTGCTTACATGAACATTGCAGTCATCATGGTCTAACTTTGCTTGTAATACTACAAAAATCTGTCAGGACCAAATTTGGTAAACACAAATACACACTAAATCAAAAATTTACAAATGCAAGGTAATTACATTTTATACATATATGAAATAAAAATAAATAAAAAGTTAAGAGCAGAAAGTGACATTTTATGGGTATGTTCACACGCAAACTCAAAAACGTCTGAAAATACAGAGCTGTTTTCAAGGGAAAACAGCTCCTGATTTTCAGACGTTTTTTTAAGCCACTCGCGATTTTCGCTGCGTTTGTTATGGACGTTTTTGGAGCTGTTTTCAATAGAGTCAATGAAAAACGGCTCCAAAAACGTCCCAAGAAGTGACATGCCCTTCTTTGACGCGGCATCTTTTTACACGCCGTCTTTTGACAGCGACGCGTAAAATTACACCTCGTGGAAACAGAACATCGTAAAACCCATTGAAAGCAATGGGCAGATGTTTGTAGGCGTAATGGAGCCGTTTTTTTCAGGCGTAATTCGAGGTGTAAGACGCCTGAATTACGTCTGAAAACAGTGCGTGTGAACATACCCTAAGACTATATAGATGAAAGAAATGAAAATGTGGCACTCACCAGTTTGCAAATCTTCTTAAATTTATTGTGTCACCTTGGCGAGGGTAAAAGCATTACAGGGAGGACAGCTAGTTGTAGGTTACAGCCTGTTTCGCGCTGGAGATCGCGCTTCTTCTGACCTTCTTCTTCGGAGGTCAGAAGAAGCGCGATCTCCAGCGCGAAACAGGCTGTAACCTACAACTAGCTGTCCTCCCTGTAATGCATTTACCCTCGCCAAGGTGACATAATAAAGTTAAGAAGATTTGCAAACGGGTGAGTGCCGCATTTTCATTTCTTTCATCTATATTATACTACAAGACCGTCTGTTTTTATGCTGAGCACCGCCCGAAGTTTGCTTAAATGAGGAAACCCTGACTCCACTTGCATCTATCTGCCTGTTCCATGCTGTGAAGATTGAGAGTGGTGCCGACTTCCTTCTACTGTGCTTGATATACCCTAAGACTATACAAAGGAATTCCTCTGCCTCATATTGCTATTAAACCTATTATGAATGTATGATTAATTATATTTTATGTGTCCCTCCGTTTCACTATAGCTGTAAGATAACTGGCTGCAGCAGGAGACTTCCCCTACTGCTTTGTCTAAAATAGGAGACCAGGAATGTTAAGCCTCACCCCGTTAGCTAAGTCTGGCCCCTTTATCCGTCCGAAAATAACACCTATGTTCTTTGTAAAATCCTGTAAAATCCTGAATACTGACAAATACTATGGGAAAGTTTTTTTCTGTTTACTTTTATTATTTATTTCTAGGTTTTTGTTCCTTTACTTCCCAACAACCCCACGGAGATTAACGGGCTGCAGAGCTGGTCATTGTGCCTGCAGCCCGTTAATCTACGTGTGCTCCTAGCCAAGCACACAGGCATTCACCGCAGCCCGGGATCTCTCAGTACTGGCTGCTACTGGCTACAGATGTAGCTACTGGCTACAGATGAAACACATTGGGTGGGATAACAGCCGTGATCCCCGTTGATTAACCCTTTAAATGTGGCGGTCAATAGCGACCGCCAATTTAAGGAGTTACAACAACATTGACACCCCGCTACACGATTGCCCCTAACAAAGACCTCCGGGTCTGCTATCTACAGAAGGCGATTAGGTCCTCCCAGAGGCAGGACCTAATACGTTGCCTGTCAGTATGAAACTGACAGGTTTAATACCCTGCAATACAGAAGTATTGCAAGGTATTATAACAACAATCCAACAGTTGGATCTTAAAGTCCCTAGTGGGACTAAAAAAAAAAAGTAACATTTTTTTGATAAAAATTAAAAAAGTAAAAGTTCCAAGTAATAAAATTAAAAATCTTGATTTCCCCCAATAAAGTCCTTTACTAGAAAAAAATTAATAAACTATGCATAATTGGTATTGGCTCTTCCGTTTCGACCTAAACTATAAAAATATAATATTAATTATCCTGCACGGTGAACGTCGCAAAAAAAAAAATGTAAAAAAAAAAAAGCAAAATCGATATTTTTAGTCACTTCAGCCCTCCAAGGATTGAATAAATAAGGATCAAAAAGTCTCTTGTACCCAAATGGTATCAATAAAAGCTACCGTTTGTTCCACAAAAAACAAGCCCTCACACGGCTTTCTTGATGGAAAAATAAAATAGTTCTGGATCATAGAATATGGCAACACATAAACTAAATTATTTTTTTAAAACCGTAATTTTATTGTGAAAACACTGTAAAACATAGAAAAAGGATATACACATGGTATTGCCGTAATCGAATTGACCCGCAGAATTAAATATGTCCTTTATAGCTCACGATGAACACCGTATTGAAAGAGAATATAAAACAATATAAGTTTTCATGGCCTAATTCCACTAAATTTAGCAAAAAAACCTGTGGGATAAAAATGCTCACTATACCCCTTGAGGGGTGTAGTTTGCCAAATGGTGACTTGTTGGGGGTGTTTCCACTGTTTTGACACCACAAGACCTCTGTAAACCTGACATGGTGCCTAAAATATATTCTAATAAAAAGGAGGCCACAGAATACACTAGGTGCTCGTTTCCTTCTGAGGCCTGGACTTCAGTCCATTACCACACTAGGGCCACATGTGGGATATTTCTAAAAACGGCAGAATCTGGGCAATAAATGTTGAGTTTCGTTTCTCTGGTAAAACCTTCAGTGTTACAGAAAAAAAATGGATCAAAATGGATTTTTAAAAAAATTACGTTTATAAATTTCCCCTCCACTTTGCTGTATTTACTGTGAAACACCTAAAAGGTTAAGAAACTTTCTGAATGCTGTGTTGAATACTTTCAGGGGTGCAGTTTTTAAAATTGGGTGATTTATGGGGGTCTCTAATATATAAGGCCCTAAAATCCTCTTCAGAACTTAACTGGTCCACAAAATAATAGGTTTTGGAAAAAAATAATTAAAAAGTGAGAAATTGCTGGTAAAGTTCTAAGCCTTGTAACGTCCTGGAAAAATAAAAGAATGTTCAAAAAAACGATGCCAACATAAAGTAGACATATGGGAAATGTTAATTAGTAACTATTTTGTGTGGTATTACTATCTGTTTTACAAGCAGATACATTTAAATTGAGAAAAATGCTAATTTATGCAAATTTCTCTAAATTTTAGTGTTTTTCACAAATACTGAATTTATCGACCACATTTTTTCACTAACAAAGTACAATATGTCACGATAAAACAATCTCAGAATCGCTTGGATAAGTAAAAGCATTCCCAAGTTATTACCACATAAAGTCCTCTCTGCTATGGCCTCAGCGCTACACTGAAGTCTGACACACACATTGTAATGTCACGTGTGTCATAGGCCGGCGCCGAGAGAGCCTAGAAGGCAGCTGCTGTCCACTGATCAGATCTTCGACGTTGCCTTGTGAGCCTGCATAGACGCCAAACACTAGCCCTAACTTCAGGGAGTAGCTAGTTTTTGGCGCCTCTACAGCTACCCAATCCCGCCCCGCATCTCCTACTCACACAACATGGTTCGGGTTTCGGCCGTTAAAAACGGGCATCTAGGTCAGTTTTTGATGGTCGTTTTTAATCTGTTTTGTATTCCGTGTCCGTGTTTTCTGTTTTTGACAAATTTTTAAAAATAGATGAATTTCACATGTAGATAATGAAACTGTGCCCTTTGTGTATAGTGCCGCACACCCCCTGTAGATAATACCACAGTCCCCTCATTAGATAGTGTCACAAACCCCCTGTAGATAATGCTGCAGTGCACTCTTTAGATAGTGCCACACTTCCCTTGTAGATAATCCCACAGTGCCCTCTGTATATAGTGCCACACCCCCTATAGATAATGTTGCAGTACCCTCTGTATATGGTGCCACACACGTCCTGTATATAGTGCCACACACCCACTGTAGGTAATGCTGCAATGCCCACTGTATATAAAGCCACAGTACCCCCTGTAGATAATCTCACACAGCCCCCTGTAGATAGTGTCACACAGCGTCCACTGTAGTTGGCACACACATTGTCCCCGGTAGATTGTGCCACAAAGCGCCCCCCTGTAGATAGCGCTACCCCAATCCCATCCAGAGCATTGCCGACCCTGTTGCCTGGGATTCCCACTAGAACAGTGACGTCAGGGGTTACTCCCTGAACGGAATCTCCGACCGCAGCATTGCAGACAGTAACCTCAGGGGTTTCCTCTAGGAGCGGAATCCCAGGCCAGATCATCGGCAATGCAGATTCCGCTCAATCAGTAGCCAATTACGTCACTGTCCATATATGGACAGTGACATCAAGGGCTTCCCTCAAGCACAGCACTTAAAATTGCCCAGGGATTCCTCGGCGAGCAGAGAAGCTACCTCTTCTCCTCCAATCTGAAGTTCTGAAGAGGGGAACTGATGGTTCCTTGATTCAGAATTGGGTTCAATTGTATCTGCGTCCTGGGAATGCAGATCCAGTTGACAGCAAGACATACCCCCGACCGCCTTCACGCTGGGGTGCTGCCGGAAGGTGGATGCGGTAGCACCTGCTTTTCTTCCGGCCACAGTTAAAATAGATAGGATACGGTACCGGAACTCCCTTGGAGCCGGACCCAAAAACGCCGCAGGTAACGTTCTTGGATCCAGCTCCTGCACAGGTCCAGCATTGTACGAAGCCACAACTGATGTCCCCTGTCGCAGGACCGATCCCATAGAAAGCTATGGGAAGCGCTCCAAAATCAGATTCCCTCTAGCTTTTCTGCAACAAGCCGGAGGGATAATGACAGGAGCAATGGACATATGCGAATGCACTGTTAGTTGGCCAGGTTTACATACCGTAAAAACTTTGTATTTGGTTACTGACTATAAAAATAAATGTATATACTGTATATATATATATATATATATATATATATATATATATATATATATATATATTAGGATACCAGCAAACAAACACAGCAAGCCTCACAATGCTGTAAATCGGGCCATTTGCACGTTACCGCATAGGATGAATCATTTCCTTGACTTGAAATCATTAGCAGAAAATGTAGAAATAGTAACAGCACCAGGACTTCAGAGTAAATCAGAAGATGTTAGTTTAATCACCAAAAAGTGAGCGACGTTCTGGGTTCACATCTGAACCCTTCTCAAGCCTATGAATATATCTATATATATATATATATATATATATATATATATACAGATATATATCTAAACTTGGAAGAACGAGGTTGGATCCAGCATGGAAAATGCGATAAAATGGAACTAGTTTCCAAGTTTAATGGGCCAATGGGTTTGGCTAGTTAAAATCAGGACTTGGGTGCACAGCGTGCAATCCTGGTAGTGTGAGGAAAATAGTAGTAGTTTGTAGAGAGCCTACGCGTTTCAGACGCTGCAAGCATCCTTAATCATGGCTGATTAAGGACGCTTGCAGCGTCTGAAACGCGTAGGCTCTCTACAAACTACTACTATTTTCCTCACACTACCAGGATTGCACGCTGTGCACCCAAGTCCTGATTTTAACTAGCCAAACCCATTGGCCCATTAAACTTGGAAACTAGTTCCATTTTATCGCATTTTCCATGCTGGATCCAACCTCGTTCTTCCAAGTTTTGTCTACTCATCGTGTGCCGAAACGAGGATCCGTGCAGGATTAACCAAAGTCACATATGCAGCAAAGGTGAGCTGGAGGTCGTTCTTTCTATCCAGATATATATCTACACAAGCACCTACACAAGCAAACAATAGATTTTAGTCATTTGTTAATTATGTTCAGAAAAAGAAAGGCATTATGTAGCGTATGCTTTATTTCTATTTTGCTATCTGTTAAATGTTTTGCTATTTAATTTCTGAACTAATGACCTCGACCATACAAGTACTTTTCATGAAGTGTTCATTAAACAATCCCCTCAAGTAAAATATATATGCATTTAACTTATAACATCCTGACATCTTAAACCCTAGAGCAGTCTCTGCTCTTTAAAATAAAAATGTGTAGTATTTTCTACAAAAAAATCCTTGTTTTTATAATCTCAAGGCTAAAATAAGACATTGCTACCTTAGGGAGAGACATGAGCTTTAGGGTCAAATAGTTCAACTCCATGGGTACTGTATTATAAGAGCTTTTGCTTAATTTACGTAGGCCTGAACAACTCTTTGAAATTGGGTGTTTTCTATAAGTCGTGTTGCTTGACTATGTTATGCAGTGCTCACAATAACTTTTTCTGAGAACAATTAAACCTGGACCTGTGATAATTTTTTTCAGCACATTGCATTATCTCTGCTTTTTAAGAAACTTTGGAATTTACAATATTTAAAAATCGTAAGAATAAGCTTTTGTATTTTTCATTCATTTACAATGGGTCTATCAAGTTTGTGTTGAAATGCCATTTTTATTAAAGAAAAGAAAAGTGCTATAGACTACACTATTCTTGTTGTAAATAAAATAGATACCCACTGGAATGAGGCATGGTAATATTGCGAACAAAACCTTAGGCTGTGTAAAGATTTTAAACTTTGCCAACTGATTCCCCCCCCCCCCCCATAAGTTGATGTATATGGTCCCTAGTAGACCCTTGCCTGACATCTGGTATCAGACATGATTGATTTTCCTGTCTCATAATATTTTCAGAGGATGTAAAATATCTAATTTCTATGACTACCTTTACACTACTGCACATGAGACAGACATTAAAACATGGAATTGGTGAAAACAGATATAGACATAGGAAAAGTGTATTTCCTAGTCACACATGTATGAGATGAGTCCGAAAAAACCTTTCAAAGATACAATGCTTTTCTTTCTGCCAATAAGGGCACGGCCAGACGTGGCAGAATTGCTGTGGAATTTCTCCATTGGTTTCCACACCTTTTTAGTTATGTTCGTGCAGACGTGGTGGAAAACTCCGCTGCGGACCATAGGCTGCGGTGCGGAATTTGGTGTCCGCAGCATACACTGACTGTTGCGGACGTGTAGCGGACTTGTTGCAGACTTGTTGCGGAATTTCTCCATTGACTTCAATGGAGTTTCAAAATTCCGTAATGAAATCCGCAGATGTTAGCTGTGTTGTGTTGCGGAATGCTTTCACAAACAGGATATTTCTTCATTCTGGCTGGACCTATGTTTTTCGAGGTCTATAGCCAGACTGAGATGGAATGTTTAAAAAAAGAGAAGGTTGAACTCTTCACCTGAATCCGCAACGACTAATCCACAGCAAATGACTTCACATTTTAGGCAAAGCCGCAAAGGAATCTGCAACGCAGATTATGTGCGGCATTGATGTGGACAGTGTCTGCAGAAATACGCCATGTCTGGCCATGCCATAATAGGGCTGAAAGGTAAGGGGTTAAGATGTGGGGAGTGCTCCATTTCTATGTATTTTGTTTTTACTTTAATAAGATATTTTATGTTTTTATAGTATTAGACTGTCTTTCAAAAAATACCTTTAAACAAAAAAAACACTAATTATCTTTTTAAGTTTGCATTATGGACTCTAAGGCTGGGTTCATACGACCTATTTTCAGGCGTAAACGAGGTGTATTATGCCTCGATTTACGCCTGAAAATACGGCTCCAATACGTCGGCAAAATTTGCCCATTCATTTGAATGGGTTTGCCGACGTACTATGCCGACGACCTGTAATTTACGAGTCGTCGTTTGACAGCTGTCAAATGACGACGCGTAAAATGACTGCCTCGTCAAAGAAGTGCAGGACACTTCTTTGGACGTAATTTGAGCCGTTTTTCATTGAATTCAATTAAAAACAGCTCTAAATTACGGCCGTCAATGACGCCTCGCAAAATGCGAGTACGAGCATTTACGTCTGAAATTACGGAGCTGTTTTCTCCTGAAAACAGCCCCATAATTTCAGACGTAAATGCAGTTTACGTGTGCACATACCCTTAGTGCCTCTCCGGACATGTCTGTTTTATTAAATAATTGTATTCCCGATGAAATAACTTTTCTGGAGCATTTTTTCTTAGAACGATGCATCATTTTCTCTGTTATGTCTTCTGTAAGTGCATGCATAAATTGGCAAGTGGGCGTTATTATTCTCTTCATCTCTACGCACTCTGATACTGTCCAATCAGTTCTGACTGTTCCAAAATGTGTATAGATACGCCCTATTGACAAAAGGTGGGGGAATAACAGGAACGGCACAATGCAGAGTTCTAAGAAAAGATACTCCAGAATTGTTTATTTACTAACACAGACCGGAAAGCTGAAAGGTCCTCTTTAAAATCTATACTAAGGCTCAGGTTACTGAAAATCTACATAAATGAATACAGCAGTGAGCATTGGCAACAAATATAGTAATACATTAAAACTGGTTATAAATATATCCCGAGAGGGTCAGGGAAAGATTGGCTTCGTACCATCTCTTCAATTTTCTCAAAGGGTTGAGCAGCAGGAATGGTCCATTGGGGAAAATTTAGCAAAACACCATCTGCACCTATGTGTTACCACGGTACACTTATGGAAACAGAACAGCAGTCTATCCATCATGTTGTAAGTGAAATTCATACTTCCTAAGCATTTCTTGGATAGAGGCTATTGCCGATCCCATAAGCATACCATCTGTAACTAGAATGATGTACTTGTAAATAATAGTAATATTGCTAGACAGTATTGAATATGAATAGGTACTTATGAAATTTATAGCGCCAATTGCCAAGCTTTTGTAGGTTATCATGAAGCCGCTATTTCTGGTCACAATGTCATACACACAGATGAGGGCTCTAATTTATTAATGTAAATATCATTGTGAACACCAGTTCATTTATCAGTCTACAGGATTTATATTCTTTAGAATCTGAAAGAACGGGCAAACTGCCAAGAAAATGTTAATGTTTATTTGCAAAGTATGCACTTGAAGAGTACCTGTCACCACATGTATGTTTCTAAAACAAAACGTTATTCCTCAGAAAATAAATAATTTTCTAATAAATTTATTTTTACTAAGAATAACACTTTACGTGGTGCATGGACATTATGAGCCAACTCTTTAGAGGAGTTGGGTTTGATCTTATGGGCAAGGGGCTCACGGCATGCCCCTCGGTGCTCCCATAATCCCCCAGTGGCATACAGTGTCAGAGTCACGAGATCTTGCTAGGTCTAAGTAACGTGCGGCTCTTACTAAAGCAGCGCTGTCTAAAGCTTAAATATTACTGTTTTCGGTGTATAATGTATATAAGTATACACTGAAAATAGTTATATAAATGCTTTAGATTGAGCCCTGAGCTGTAAGAACTAGCCAAATCTCATTATTCTGACACTGTATGCCGCCGAGAGGCTATAGGCAAACCACATGCCAGAAGCCCCTTCCCCGGACATTCGTACATGACTCCAGTTCATTTTCATAATGCCCCTCCTACATATAAAGTATTTTTTTATAAACTTATTTCTTTTTCTCAGGGTGAACATGTTGATAGGTACTCTTTAAAGGGTTTTTCGGAAACCAACTACCTAAGGCCAGATTCACACGAGTGTGCGTTTTGCGCGCGCAAAAGGTCCATAAAAGCTCCGTGTGTCAGCAGCATATGATGCGTGGCTTCGTCATTGTCGCGCAGTCGCCATCACTATGACACTCTGTTTTTATGTTTGTAAACAGAAAAGCATGTGGTGCTTTTCTGTTTTCATTCATAGTTTTAACTACTTTAGCGCGCATCAAGCGCGGCACACGGAAGTGCGTCCATGTGCCATGCACGGTTTTCACGCACCTATTGACTTCAATAAAAACTACAAGTCATCCCGCAACAACAACAAAAAAACGCTCATATAGCTGGATCGGTGGAAAGCAAAAAAAATGATGGTGCTTAAAATATGGCAACACAAAAACAAATAAATAATTCTTTAAAGAAAAAGGATTTTACTGTGTAAAAGTAGTAAAACATAAAAAAAACTCTATAAATTTTGTCTCGTAACAATCGTAACGACCTGCTGAATACAATTATGATGTTATTTATACCACATGGTAAACATCGTAAATTTAAGACGCAAAAAAGTGTGGCAAAATTGCTGTTTTTTTTCTATTCCCCCCAAAAAAAGTTAATGAAAGTTAATCAATAAATTATATGTAAACTAAAATATTGCTATTAAAAAATACAACTTGTCCCAGAAAAAACAAGTCCTTATACAGCTATGTCGACGTAAAAATAAAAACGTTATAGCTCTTTGAATGCGACGATGGAAAAACTTAAAAAATATCTTATTCATTAAGGCCTAAAATAGGCTAGTCATTAAGGGGTTAAAAAATGTATAGAGACAAAAACTGTGTGTAAAATAATAAAAAAAAACATGCATGCAAACACTTAAAGTAAAAGATATAAAAACACTGTAACTCGTTCGCAATATGGGAAAAGTCAAAATATGATGTGTTAACTGAAGACAATTTGAATTTATGCCGTGGAAAAACAATCCGTTTTTATTTGAACGACAGTACCAAAAAAAAAAAGAAAAAGGCAGGTAAGCACAGTGTAAATCGTTAATAAAAAACTAAAACTAAAATATAAAAAAAAAAAACAGAAGTGGATACAGCATGAATTAGAAGCATACGTCCTTCCTTTATATTTCCCATTCCTTTTGAATTAATTCCTGGCTTTAGCTCTAAAAATTGTATGAAAAACTGACCAAAAACTGCCCTAGACAGCGGTAGATGTGTATTACATGTGGTGCAGCCAGTTCTATATAAATAATTTGGATCTCATCCTCTTTCATCATTTCTGTAAATGCACAAATTATCTTCATAACTATGCAAAGGGGATAGGATCTTCCTGGTGCTCTCCTTGCTCCGCTAAAAGCATTCTGCACCCTTCACCCTTCGTCTAGTCTTCTATATACTGATTTAGGCCACATGCAGATGACCGTAAAAAAAGTCTGTAATTGCGGACCGCAATACGGTCGGCAATTACAGACTCGCCCGGTTCTATTGGTCGCGGACACCTTTCCGTAGCGCAAAGGATATGTGTTCGTGCCGTAGAACTGTGCCAGGAATTATGGAGCATGTCCTATTCTTCAGATTTTACGGGCCGTGCTCCCATACTTTGGCAATCGCGGGCCGTGAATATGGAACACCTTTGCTATGAACTAGAACTATGAACTAGAACAGAGATTGCGAGCCAGGCGCTCTCATCCAACATCAGTGTCTGACCTCACAAATGCTCTTTTAGATGAATGGGCAAAGATTTGCATAGACACACTCCAAAATCTTGTAGAAATCCTTCCCAGAAAAGTGGAATCCGTTTTAGCTGCAAAAGCGGGACCATTAAACGGTAATTTAACCTTCAACAAACTTCTGACACATCGAAAGCCGAGCAGTTGGTGTACTGACTCAATAGAAAGTCTATGGGCCCGTACGCTACATCATCGCTCACATGAGAGCTTCTGCCACTTCGTTTTAGCAATTGGTGGGGGTCTCAGTCCTTGGACCCCCACTGATCAAAACTTCTAACATGTCACTTAGACATGTAAGAAGTTTGTTGAACCTTTAGTTACCCTTTAAGGTCTATGGCTTTAGAATGAGATGTCATAAAAACTCCTGTAGGTGTAATGTGTAGGTTTAACAATACTTTTGTCCATAGAGAGTACATATTAAGTAATGGTGATGTTTCATACGTAGGGTATGTTCACACGGCCTATTTTCGGACGTTTTTCGGGCCGTAAAATCGGAAGCAGAACGCCTCCAAACATCTGCCCATTAATTGCAATGGGAAAAACAGCGTTCTGTTCCAATGGGCCGTTTTTTCGCGCGGCCATTTTGAAAAACGGCCACGTAAAAAGCAGCCGTGAAAAAGAAGTGCAGGGTCACTTCTTGGGACGTTTTTGGAGCCGTTTTTCATTGACTCTATTGAAAACAGCTCCCAAAAAGGCAGTAAAAAACGCTGCAAAAACGCAGTGAAAAACTCAGCGAAAACGCGAGTGGCTTAAAAAACGTCTGAAAATTGGGAGCTGTTTCCCTTGAAAACAGCTCCGTATTTTCAGACGTTTTTAGTCTAGCGTGTGAACATACCCTAACCGTTGAAACATTATGTTTCATATTACTCAGCTAACAAACCCACTTATTTTAGGCAAAGTAAATAACCAAATAATATTTACTTTCTCTACACAACCCTTTCAGACTCCCCTGAATAATGAACAGTTGACTACGCTATTGTTTCCCGAAAAACAAAAAACAGGAACCTTACGGAACGGAAACCAACTACAATGGAAGCATTAACATTGAAATCAGTATTAATGCAAATGTAAGCTATGGTTTCCGTTTGTCTCTCCATTCATCTGTCCCTCTGACGGAATGGGTGAACGGAAACCCCAAACGGAACCCGACGCTGATGTGAACAGGCCTTTAAACTCTCATTACTTAATTTAAAAGAGAAGGTGCTTGTCACCAGTAATAAATGAAAAAGCTGTTAGAGTGTTATAAAGTGTGCTGGTGTTATGATTACTGACCAAATGATGAAACAACTGCACATATAATATGTGATAATAATAGAACTGTCCATTTTTCATTGATTTACCATTTAGTACTTTCTTGTATTCTATTACAATAATGTGAACACTTGTATTCTTCCCATAGAAATATGTTGCACTATTGTAGCTTGTGACATTTTGTGTCTGTCATGTACATGGACCAGGGGTCTCTATACACATTGCACACACATTAAAACAATAATTAAACAGATGTTTTTTGGAGACTTGTAGTAATTAAAACACATGGTGCGGGGATACAATAGTCAGCCAGAAAAATCCTCTCCCTTGTAATTTCTGGTGTTATGTTAGTCTATCTCTGAGCCACAGTGAGTCACAACCAGCCTTAAAGATGTGAAGGATAAACAGAGAATGATAATGCCTGCAAAGATTATATTTAAAGTTATTAAAACAGATAGCTACATATTGTAGGTCCCATAGGAATGAATGGGGCCGCAATTCTCCCACAGATGCTACCATGCAGTATAATGCTCAAACAAATCCCCTCACACAACATAATGCCCCATAGCTGCGCCCATAAAGCATAATGCCCCATACAGTATAATGCCCCCATAGCTGCCCCCATACATTATAATACCCACACAGATGCCCCTATAAAGTATAATACCCACACAGATACAGTATAATGCCCCCATAGCTGCCCCTGTACAACATAATGCACCCATAGCTGACCCATACAGTATAATGCCCCCATAGCTGCCCCATACAGGATAATGCACCATAACTGTCCCCATACAGTACAATGCCCCTATAGATTCCCCCATACAGTATAATGCCCATTAGCTGCGACCATACACTATAATGCCTCCACAGCAGCCCCATACAGTATAATGGCCCTATAACTTCCCCCATACAGTATAATGCCTCCTTAGCAGCTCCCATACAGTATAATGCCCCTTTAGCTGCCACCATACAGTATAATGCCCCTGTAGATAGCGCTAACCTCCTGTAGCCAGTGGAACTCCCTCTAGATTGGCCAGAGATTCCGCTCCAGGAGGAGTCCCTTACGTCACTGTCCATGTAGAGTACCCTCTAAGAGCAGAATGCCTGGCCAAAGCACCGGCAACACTCTGGACAGGGATTCAGCTCCAGGATGAGCAACTGACGTTACTGTCCATTTAGGAGCGAAATCCACGGCCAGAGCGTTAGCAACACTCTGTCCAAGGATTCCGCTCCACGTCACTGTATATATATGGACAGTGATGTCGGGGATTCCCTCTAGGAGCTAAATCCCCGGCCAGAGTGTCGGCAACGCTCTGGCCGGGGTTCCTCCCCCAGGAGTAGGCCCTGACGTCAGTGTCCATTAATGAACAGTGGCGTCAGGGGTTCTCTCTAGTAGCGGAATCCCAGGCCAGAGCATCGGCAATGCTCTGGCAGGGGATTCCGCTCCTGGAGGAGCCACTGACGTCACTGTCAAAATCTGGACAGTGACGTCACAGGTTTTCCCGGCCTCAGCGCTTAAGGTAGCGCTGTACTCGGGGAGTGCTCTGTACAACTGCTGAAGCAGGGAATCTGATGGTTCCGTGCTTCAGCATTGGGCTCAACTGTGATACAGTTGACACCGGGAGTCTGGGATATAACATCGGCCACCAGGACAGTGGGACACCGCCCCAAATTGGGGACCGTCCCGCTGAATCTGGGATGGTTGAGAGGTATGTTAGTATTAGTCTACAACCCCTTCAATCCATGTAACATTTGTAATTATCTCATTTTGGTTAGGTATTTAAGAAATTAAAAAGTCTATATTGTTATGAGAAAATACTTTTTAAACCAGGGCATCAATTAGGTATCCTACTTATTGGTTCTTGGCTGCTAGAGCACCCACTGAAAGTACCCTGACTTTCATTTGTCGGAGACCATTTAAAAATCCACATTCATTTCTTAGCAGCAACTCCATTTTGGCAGATAGGCCGACAAGTATAATAAGGTTAGCATTTTGATATTCTTCATGTGTAAATGTTGGTACGCTAGCCATGCCCAAAGGAGGGTCCTTGTCTAGCATGCATCACGTGCCTTTGAACAACCTTCTGAACTGAGATTCAGGGGCTGTTTAGTAAGTAAAGTAGTACAGATAGGTACCATTTAAGTAGCACATCTAGTAGATGCTAAAGTTTAAATAAGACTAGAGACAAATCATCTTTAAAGGAAAGGTTTATTGTTTTATCAGCAGTTTCCTTAATATAGTTCTATTACCCAAACTACTCCTTTAAACATGTGGAAATGTTTCAAGTAACAGGGACAAGCAGAAATAGAGAAATCAAACTTTTCACACTACCTAACCAGGCACATTAACCAGAATCTAGAGTATGGTGGCTAGGGTTTGTCATGAAAGAACCTTGAGACAGTTTCCTGTTGCTCTCCTTAAGGGGTTTTCCCATGAGGGACATTTATGACATATCCACAGGATATCCAAAGAAGTAGTAGGACAACAGCACACGTCTTCAAATCATCAAAGTGGTTTTATTGTCAAGACATCCACAAACGACAAGCAACGTTTCGACCCATAGTGAGTGAAGGGTCTTTGTCAAGCCAAGGCTTGACAAAGACCCTTCACTCACTATGGGTCGAAACGTTGCTTGTCGTTTGTGGATGTCTTGACAATAAAACCACTTTGATGATTTGAAGACGTGTGCTGTTGTCCTACTACTTCTTTGGATATACATCGTGCTGGAGTGGGTTTGCCTGGCTTGACAGCGTGCACCGCACCATACTCGGGACTAGTGCTGCTTCAAAAATCTCCTTTTTTCTGATATCCACAGGATATGTCATAACTGTCAGATAGATGTGGGTCCCACCTCCGGGACCTGCACCTATCTCTAGAACGGGGCCCCTAAACCCCGTTCTACCTCTATGTATTCCGGCTGATTTCCGACCATGAACGAGAAAACGTGAATAAGAAAACAGCGTAGCTCGCTGAGCTACACTGTTTCCGTAAGCCCCATAGAAGTGAATGGTAACTACGGAAACAGCGTAGATCACATGCTATACTGCTTCCGTAACTGCCATTCACTACTATGGGACTTACGGAAACGCTGTTTTCATAACTTCCGACCATAAAGTCAGGAAGTGGCCGGGAGGCAGCGAGAACAGAAGAAGGTAGAACGGGGTCAAGGGGCCCCGTTCTAGAGATACGTGCGGGTCCCAGAGGTGGGACCCGCATCTATCTGACATTTGTGACATATCCTGTGTGTATGTCATAAATGTCCTTCATAAGAAAAACCCATGCCGCGGTGAATAGCGACAGCGACATTTAAACCGGGGACGGCCCTCTCCGCCAGCCCAACGGCCCCTCTCTGCAAAGCAATCGGGGGCGCCGATGGTTGTCATGGCAGCCCGGGGTCCTGTTTGGACACACTACAGGGCTCAGAATGGCAGGAGCGCTATTTGGCATGCAGATTTTGCTGATTACATTTTTTCTCCACCGGAGCTGTGTGAGGGCTTATTTGTTGCGGGACAATCTGTAGTTTTCATTGGTACCATGTTGGGGTACATGCAATTTTTTTGATCACTTTTTCTTCCATTTTTTTGCAAGCAAGGTGATCAAGAACCAGCAATTCTGACAAAGTTTTTTATTTTATTTTTTTACAGTGTTCACCGTGAGCTATAAATGACATTTTACTTTATTCTGCGGGTAATACAATTACAGCTATACCAAATGTATATAGTTTTTTTTTATGTTTTACAGCGTTTGCACAACAAAATTACTTTTTTTTAAAATAATGAATTTTTTGTGTCACCATATTTAGAGTGCCATAACTTTTTATTTTTTATCAAAAAAGTTGTGTAAGGGCTTGTTTTTTGCGGGACAGGTTGAAGTTTTTATTGGTACTGTTTTGGGGTAAATGCGTCTTTTTGATCACTTTTCATTCTATGTTTTGTGAGGGGTGGTGACCAAAAAATAGAGATTCTGGCATTGTTTTTTATAGGGGAAGAATAACGCTTTTGAGCGCTGTACTATAGGGGTTAATTGTCTCCGATCCTGGCCATGCAGCAGGGTGTCACCTGACATCATCATCGCGTACTATTAGGGTATGTGCACACGACCTCTTTTCAGACGTAATGGAGGCGTTTTACACCTAGCATTATGCCTGAAAAGATGGCTCCAATACGTCGGCAAACATCTGCCCATTGCTTGCAATGGGTCTTTACGATGTTCTGTGCAGACGAGCTGTAATTTTATGCGTCGCTGTCAAAAGACGGAGCGTAAAATTACGGCCGCGTCAAAGAAGTGCAGGACACTTCTTGAGACGTAATTGGAGCTGTTTTTCATTGACTCCAATGAAAACCAGCTCCAATTACGTCCATAAAAGACGCCGCGAAAAACACGTGCACTTGTAAAAACGTCTGAAATTCAGGAGCTGCTTTCTCCTGAAAACAGCTCCGTAATTTCAGACGTATTTGGCGTTGTTGTGTGCACATACCCTTACGTGGCTTTGCCTTAAGACCTTGGCGACAGCAACGTAAGGGTATGTTCACACGCAGTGACCAAAAACATCTGAAAATACGGAGCTGTTTTCAGGCAAAAACAGCTCCTGATTTTCAGAGGTTTTTGTAGCAACTTGCTATTTTTCAATGGAGTCAATGAAAAACGCCTCCAAAAACGTCCCAATAAGTGACATGCACTTCCTTTTCACAGGCGTTTTTTTGTGTGCCGTATTTTGACAGCGACGTGTAAAATTAAGCCTCGTGGGAACAGAAAACCGTACATCCCATTGCAAGCAATGGGCAGATGTTTGTAGGCGTAATGGAGACGTTTTTTCAGGCGTAATTTGAGGCGTAAAACGCCCGAATTATGTCTGAAAACAGTGAGTGTGAACATACTCTTAGGGTATGTTCACACGCTTACTAAAAGACATCTGAAAATACGGAGCTGTTTTCAGAGAAAACAGCCTCTTATTTTCAGGCGTTTTTGAAGCTGAAAATGAAGCGTCTTTGAGTGTATGTTCACATGCAGTGACCAAAAACGTCTGAAAATACGGAGCTGTTTGCAGGCGAAAACAGCTCCTGATTTTCAGACGGTTTTTTAACAACTCGCGTTTTTCGCTGCGTTTTTTACGGCGGTAAACAATATGTTGCACCTTCCAATTGGAAAACATGAAGCATAAATCAACTAGTAAAAAACCCCAAAAATCTATTTTAATTCAATGCAGTAATGCAACAAAACAGAAAAAACGCCAAGGGAGGGAATACTTTCACAAGGCACTCGTATATTTTCTTGTGCTTGACCATCAAATATAATGCACACTGCTTTTGTAAAGTGAAAAGCAAATGTATCCTTGGGAAGCTATAGACCATTACTAGACATAGAAAAACTTTAATACTTGTCCTGAAGGTCACTCAATGTGTATGTACTGTAACACATGATATAATTAGCAGCACTTATTCACAACTTATTTGCCATGTGAACAAATAATTTAGCAGCTCTTTCTCTAAGT
Organism: Rhinoderma darwinii; assembly: GCF_050947455.1. Taxonomy (NCBI): domain Eukaryota; kingdom Metazoa; phylum Chordata; class Amphibia; order Anura; family Rhinodermatidae; genus Rhinoderma; species Rhinoderma darwinii. The sequence goes on from NC_134688.1 coordinate 202,595,714, forward strand.
AGTTTAGTCATCAAGTTCTTGGACTGAGGATGTATACTACACACTTAATCTCTCTCTTGGGCTTGTAGAACCTGATATTTTACAACTGTGACCATAAGTTGATGGTTTACCCGTTTGGTTCAATGATCCAGCCTATTTTATAAGCCGAAAGCTATTAACAAAACCACTGAAGCAGCTCTAAATACTAAATATGAAAATACTGAATACAATAGAAAATATAGGCTCAAATACCACTTATTAGATTTATTTTTCATGAAATATAGTAAAACATACAGTACTGTACAGTATAATTCTTTTACATTTTTAGTATCCTTCAGTATATCCACTGGCAGGTTTAATATCTAATGCAAAAGTGATTCATTATTATTGTTGACAAAGCTCATCTTTAATATAATCGTAGAAGAGTAGAACTATTCAGTTAATGTGACATACACTGGTAACTTGTATTACATTTACAGATGATGTAATGTATGTTGATGATCTGTCACCAGTATGTTCCACAATAATGACACTAGAGTGATCCTGTTGTCACTGGGTTATCACCTTTTTTGCATGATTGGAGGCTATTGGAAACTATGTTCTGGGTAATATCCCACATCCCACCCAACGGGAGTCTACCGCTTGTCAGATTTCCCAATGTAATTAAAGCAGAGGAGTTATTTGTTTTCTCAAAAATTGATTGGAACTGAAGACCTCCTATCAGATAGCCATAAAACAGAACCTCTGTAAAAATGAACCCAATATTTTTTAACAACTGAGAAACAAAATCTAAACTTTTAATATCGTTTTGATAACAGATTTGTTCCAATATATCATAGCACAGTGCATATATCAAGTCTCTGGATAATATAGAAGATGCTTTATGATTGTATCTAGAGCTTTGAAAAACTACTTGAAATGTATTTTTTGCTGTACAGAGAATTATTATTATTTATACTATTCAAACAAGTTCCATGCAAATGTGAACGCAGAATTGGAAACAGCTGTCACTAGTTCCACCAGAACAACTTAACACCTTCTGTGCTGTCTATTAAAACATAGTGTGTAGGGAGCCAGAGTAGCACTATGATCAGTTTATCAGTATGTACATTTATGGTTTTTAAAAGGGTTCCCCGGGATAAATCTTTTATTTATTTAGCCCTCTTATTCTTATTATTAAAGAATAAGGGGTCTTTGTAATAAAATGTTTATTAAAAATTGTCAACCCTCCGGCACCCACTAAAGGACTGTCCCGTACATTGCCCACACTTTAATTGTGCTGTAAAGCACTCTAATTCTTCAAGAGTGAGCGAGCTAATAAAAATATATATATATTCTTTAAAAACAAGTTAAGGGTGATTTTGTCTTGTAACTTGCACATCTCAGACACACCTGTCCAGATGATCCCAAAGGAGTTCAATTGGATTGCAATTGGGACTCTGGGGTGGCCAAACCATGTTTTTCAGAACCTTTTGTCGTTCTTTTGACTGAACATACTTTTTGCAAAGACAGAAGGTATGTTTTGGGTTGTTATCTTGCTGTAGTGGGAAACCACAACCAATAAGACAGGTGATGGAAAGGATGGTATGGTGCACCAAGATGTTGTGGTAGCAATTGGAGTCCATGATTACTACAATTTTTAGTAAGTCACCAACTGCACCACCTCCAAAATATCCCTAGACCAGGCTGAAAGCAAACTGAAAGAAAGCGCTCACCTGTTGCACGCCGAACATACTTTCACCTCTTGGACCAAACATCTCAAGCTTTGATTCAATTGTGAAAAAATTGCTTTTATTCTGACTAGTGGCCCAGCTTCTGTGCTTTTATCCGACAATAGCCTCTTCTTCTTATTATTATTAATGGGCCTAGATAACGTTTTCGGGCTTCAACACTTCCCATCAAGCTACTGGCTACAAGGTGACGTTTTACATTTGCGATAAACCCGCTTTTCTTCCTTGCTTTCATCAGAGGAGCACAGATCTAATGAGCTGTTTTAAATCTGTCCCATTTGGAACACACTCTGATAAATTTGTCCTGTTTTGTGGTAACTTGAGGTTGTCCAGGTCATGCTCGATCACGTACACTTTTGCTTGGGGTGTATCATTTGAGGGTATGCTGCACACCACCAAGAGAAACCTTCTCCAGGTGAGCAAGTTCCTGCGGACTATGCCCTGCATTTCTCAAAATGACTATGGCAGATTGCTTTTTGATTAATAACTCCTTCCTGGGAGCCATTTACCAGACCGGTTACACGTTTTCACAAGTGTACACAGTATCACAATGCAAGGCAAATACTGTACAATGTGAAACCTGTGTAAAAGAGAAACTGTCGTTGTTGCCCATTGCAGCTAATGACAGTGCAGCTTTCATTTCATTCTGCTCTTGAAAAAATTAAAGCTGTGCTGTGATTGGTTGCTGTGGTTAACAGACAGTCTGTCTTTCACACAGATTTCACGTATCACGTTCGTTCATCCTTTACTGAGAATTTGATGAATCTGGGAGTGTATTGAAATTAATGGGCAGTAGTGTATATATGAAGTGGTGTATATTTATATATATATATATATATATATATATATATATATATATATATATATTTATATATATGCATACACATATCTATATATATATATATCTATATATATATATATATAGATATAGATATATACATATATCCAAGTTCCAACATAAATGTAATTTACAATATCTTAACATTTAAGGACTGCTCATTATTCACTTGGCCTCGCCTGATATCATTCCTAAGTGGTTTTGACATTATGGTGAGAAATGGCTTTGCTTGCTTAGCACTGTGATTTGTAGGCTTTGTGACCCTGTTGAGAAATGAAATTATGACTTATGATTTTAAATCCATAGTGTTCAATGAATTAGGCCTCAATAAAACATTGACAGCACAGAAATGTCCTAATATATTGAAAGTATCTAAGAGCAGCTTTAAAAATGAAGTAAAACATGCACAATGCTGCAAGTAACTAAGCACAAGGTTTGCATGAAATAAAATAGGAAGCAGAGTACAAGCGCAGGTGCTACCCAATCAGGCAGATAGTTAAACCTCAAATAAAAGACACGTTTCTCCAGAGCAAGCAAGAGCAAGGACACAGAGATGAAAGACAGCTCGGTAAACAGATCTGGCAGTTGCCATGATAACAAGCTTCCACTTTACGCTACACATTTTACAATAAGTCATCGCACTCTGACTTATCAAGATTAGACATCAGCAATGTTTGCAACTTTGCTAAACATATTTTAAAACCTTTAAACATTGGTTAAAGTTTAAAAAAAATAATGTACAGTATCACAGGTACTATTTAACCCCTTCCCGCACCTTGACGTAACTGCACGTCCAGGTAAGCAGTAACTTCGCGCACCTAGATGTGCAGTTACTTCTGCACTTTAAATAATAACCGCCATGCGACGATACACCACAGCGGCAGTTAACTGCACAGAGTGTCTGCCCATGTCTCCAGGCAGAGTGCAAGGAGCCTATCAGAGAAGTCCCTTGTCGGAGATCGAACCGATGGGTTAGTCTGTACAGACCAAAAATCTGGCTTCGTCCTAAAGCTCTAAAATGGCTCAGTCCTGAAGGGGTTAAACAAATAGCCATGCTAACAGATGACACAATTTGCAAGATCGCTGTTTCCCAAAATTTGTTTTCTCACAGAGAAAACTAATTTGCTACTGTGCCTGATCGGGTCCAAAGTCCGCGCTACCAGATAATAAGACACCAGTATTACAAACATATTATGATAGTTGAGGGGCCCTGTTTAAGATTTTTGCATTAGGGCCCAGGAGTTTCAAATTATGCATCTGAATATTGATTTAGTGGAACTAATTAAATTACTTGTACAACATTAAATGGTTTACCCCGGAGGGGACGTCAGAAAAGGGAGGGGGTAAATATGTGCGATAATTTCCGCAGTGGAATTTATGCCCGAAAAAACGCACCACAGTGTGGTGTGGGATTTCTGACGGCATTCCCTGCGGTGTTCAGGCGTATACGCTGCGCAGCTTGACGTAGTGTATCCGCACTGATTACACTGTGTGTGTTCTTACCCTAAGTTTGCAGTCACATGAAGCAGATTTTATTGCAGGAAATTTCTATGACTGCAAATCAGTTCCATTTTTCTGAATGGGGTTGTTTCTGCAGCAAGTGTGTGGATTTCAGATGAATGTGACTGATTTTCAGTTGCATAAAATGTCAGCAACCAAATCTGAAGCAGGTCACTGTTAGGCTGGGTTCACACAACCTATTTTCAGACGTAAACGAGGCATATTATGCCTCGTTTTACGTCTGAAAATACGGCTCAAATACGTCGGCAAACATCTGTCCATTCATTTGAATGGGTTTGCCGACGTACTGTGCCGACGACCTGTCATTTACGCGTTGTCGTTTGACAGCTGTCAAACGACGACGCGTAAAATGACTGCCTCGGCAAAGAAGGCAATGAAGAGCAGCTCAAGATTATGGGCGTCAAAGACGCCTCGCATAATGCGAGGAGGAGCTTTTACGTCTGAAACGACGCAGCTGTTTTCTCATGAAAACAGTCTGTCTTTTCAGACGTAAAAGCCACTTCTCGTGTGCACATACCCTTAGGGTTAGTAGAACATGCGAAACGCACCTGCATAGGTTTTCACATTAAAATTAATGTCATGCTACATAAAATGCTGACGCGTCTACAAATATTGTAGTGATGTTTTTACACTAAACTATACAAATATCAATGAAGTCCAACTGACTGCTTGAGGATGCTGACAGATTTGAAACTGTTAGTTAATTTTCAACCAACCAGCATTTAATTAAAAATATCCAATATAATTAAAACTTTATCTTCAGGGAGGATTCCAAAATCTGGTTATGAATTCTCAGTTTATATAATTTTAAGCTCTATTGCTTAGTACTTCTATATTTTGATTATTATTTAGTAATTTACAAAGCTACAGTATATGTTTCATCAAGGCACATACTGTTTTCTAAACATGACTAATATTAATGGATGAATTGCTCAGTTCAACAAAGTTGTGTAGATATGCACAGAGAATATCACATCTAGCCTTCCAAAATCAGAAGCTATCCTGCTACCTGTGTCTAAACAAAACCATATTAGATGGATGGATGGATGGATGGATGGATGGATGGATGGATAGATAGATAGATAGATAGATAGATAGATAGATAGATAGATAGATAGATAGATAGATAGATAGATAGATAGATAGATAGATAGATAGATAGATAGATATAGATATGAGATAGATAAGATCTTTTATTTTCTTATTGTTGGATGGAGCCATCAGTAAGTGCTTTAGATTCAATAATCAAAATATTTTTTTTACTTTCTATTTAAAAAAAATATTTGAAAATTCTTACACTGATTGGACAAAGCTTCAAAAATGTAGCAGTTGTGTGAATGAAACAATTATAACCAGGAAAATGTAATAATGCCTCTATGAACATTGCCCCATGGAATTAGGAATACATAGTGTGCACACTGCGTGCTTGAAATTAACATATAGCAATTTTACCATGCCCTTATGAGTCATTTACATGGCAGAACTATGCACTTGAAGCCTGAATGGCGGCACATGGAGTCCATATGTTTCTGTACTAGGAAGTAATAGGCACTCTTATGGTCCCACCATGCAGCACTGAATTACTAGGTTGTTTTTTTTTACCTTAAAGCGATGCCTCAAGTCCATAATACGACATAGTGAGGAACATATTGCAATTACCTTATGAATCTGTGAGCAAAAATCTCCATAAGCCTTTATATCAAATATATACAAAAGTACAATATGGGGCCGTCGATTACTATGGGTGTTGTATTGCGGCTCTGTAGTGCTTGGAACTTGTATGAACTGCAATATGGCCTTGTGTATGGGGCCTTATACTCATTGACTACTTTTATCTATACAGACTTGTACAGTTGGTAAAAAAAAAAGATGCTCAGAAGAATCTCAAAAACTTTGTTCTATGGAAATGGGAAGCTGTCTAACAATACTAGTCCTTCTCAATGAATTAGAATATCATCAAAAAGTTAATTTAATTCAGTAATTCAATTCAAACAGTGAAACTCCTATTATATAGATTCATTACACACAGTGTGATCTATTTCTAGCATTTATTTTCTTTTAATGTTGATGATTATGGCTAACATTTAATGAAAACCCAAAATTTAGTGTCTCAGAAAATTAGAATATTATATAAGCCCAATTTAAAAAAATATTTTTAATGCTGAAATCTAGAAAGTATGTACAGTATATGCACTCAATACTTGGTCTGGGCTCCTTTTGCATGAATTACTGCATCAATGCGGCGTGGCATGGAGGCGATCAGCCTGTGGCACTGCTGGGGTGTTATGGAAGCCCAGGTTGCTTTGATAGTGGCCTTCACCTCCTTTGCATTGTTGGGTCTGGTGTCTCTCATCTTGCTCTTGACAATACCCCATAGATTCTCTATGGGGTTTAGGTCAGGCCCGAGGCTCCCGGGGGGCCCATATTTGCCCAAAGTTTTAATGCAGTTTTGTCACATTTTTTACGCGAATCGCAGCAAAAGGGACCTGCAGACATAAGGTCACATGACCTGTATTAGTTTAAAGGGTCTGGTATGTGGACTGTATTAGTTTAGGGAGTCAGGCCTGGGGTCTATATTTAGGGGTCTGGTCCGAGGTCTGTATTTTGGGTGCTTGTTCTGAGGTCTGTATTTACAAAAGATTTTACTTTTCACCCTTCCTGAGGTAACATCCCCCCATAACCACAGGTCCAAAAATTAGATGGTTAATGTGGATGAATTGTGTATGAAAACTAAATTGTCGGGATTGTGATTTAAGTATGCCATGTACACTGATATGGTGGCAGTAGGACCCTCCCAGATGAGGATACAGTCATCTATATACCTACCATACCAGTGTACATTGGCCATGAAAGGATTGTCACAACTATAAACATGCCTCTCTTCCCACCAGGCTATATATAAGCCAACGATGGTGAGAAGCAAGCCCCCATGGGACAACCCTGTAGTTGGTGGTAGTATTGACCATTAAACCAGAAAACATTGTGTTTGAGCAGAAACAGGACAGTAATTGCAAAAAAAAACAATCAGGCCCTCATCATAATCAGTGTGTATTGGACATGTATTTTTAATGCATCAATAAATTTAAAGTTTTAACGGATACCTCTGGAGTGCTGGATTACTACCATAAATTTATTTTGGATTGTCCTGCTGTTGCAGAGGAGGCCCATTGTCTGTCCGTTGCACCCAGGAAATGGCACACCTTAAACCAGCATATATACACGGTGAGCTTTCATCTAAACTTTCTCAATTTTTCTATTTTTTATTTATAAATGAGATAGTATTAGTAAATCTGCCCCTGTGTTATTCTTGTCATCAAAATATGCCTCTGATGGCAATAGTCTAATGCCAATGTGAAGAGGGCCTAAGCGAGAAAAAAATATAAAAAAAAACACTTTCGCCAGGTACTTTAATATTTTTGTTACATAAACACACGATTTACTATAATAGATCAAGTATAAAAGGTGCAATTGTCTGTTTTTTCTGCAAACTTGTGGCCATAAATACACAAGACTGTCCATACCTGACACACATCTCATTGGTCAATTGACTGCATTGTCTACAGTGGCTGATGTATGCGACATCTGCATGTAAACAGGTCCCTGTGGTCACATTGTGTACATATGGCCTTACTTTTTGTGGATATAGAGAAATTATGTATATTAGTAAATTGTAGAGTTTTCTTTTTATTATGTTACAATTTATATAAAAAAATTCATTGTGTATATTTCAGAAAGTCCCTTTAAAGAAAAAAAATAAAAATAAAACTGTAGTTATGAGAACCTTGTACATTAGTTATCTGAAATAAAGCAAAGTGAAAGAAAATATTTTGTACATCAAGACCGTGAGAACATAATCTCTCGAGATGACAGCACATTTTAAGATATGTTGATCACGTACTTTCGTTTTATGTATAGTTTATATTTTTATCTTCTCATTAATCAAGCAAATTCACAAAACTTAAAACAGGCCTGTCTGTCAATCTAATTGCATTACAAAGTTTCCTTCACTTCCCCATCTCTTTATATAATCTGCTGCCAGTTTGAACTATGGAGGGCTCTTAAATCTTAACTTTGCATCCCAAAGGGATTCTGAGATGAAAAGGTAAAATCTAAAGTACTGAACTCCTGGGTGCCAGGGCTTGTCCTCAGGTGATAGCAAGTATTGTGCTTTCTACCAGCTTAGTCTACAAAATGATATCATGACTATTGTAATAGTACAAGATTCTTTTAGAATCGTCTTAAATAATGTTAAGAAAGGTGTCATTTAGGACTGTACAATTATACTGAATAGCATGTTATATTAACACAATCACTATTATTTGTAGTTTGCATTGCAGCTATAAAATGTATTCCTAGTTGCAGCATGCCAAGCATTGTGTTAAATAAATGCCCCATTTTGCAACAAATTTGTCTAGAATCATATTAGGATATAAAGCTTTAGCTATTCTATTCATGTCTCTTGCCAATGAGTATCTTTGTGACTTACTTATACCCTGTAGTAAGATTTTCAGATCACTTTCACTTTGACTATACAACTATTCAGCAATACCTTTGTATTAAATTAAAAAAATAAGAAATATAGTACAGAAATGTAACACTTGGTAGAGCAGGTAAGGAAGACTTCTTCAAATGCTTTTAAAGAGGCTCTGTCACCACATTATAAGTGCCCTATATTGTACATGATGTGATTGGCGCTGTAATGTAGATTACAGCAGTGTTTTTTATTTAGAAAAACGATCATTTTTGACGGAGTTATGACCTATATTAGCTTTATGCTAATGACTTTCTCAATGGACAACTGGGCGTGTTTTACTATATTACTAAATCACTATGTGCAGCCACATAGACACACATTAACGTTACTCAAGTGTCCTGACAATGAATATACATTACCTCCAGCCAGGACGTGATGTCTATTCAGAATCCTTACACTTCTCTAACGTTTGTGTGAGATTTACAGAAAGGCGAGCGTAATCTTGCAAGATTACACTTTAAACTGTCATTTCAAACGAGATTACGCTTGCCTTGCTGTAAATCACACACAAAGGTTAGCGAAGTGTCAGGATTCTGAATAGACATCCCGTCCTTGCTGGTAGTGATCTCTATTCACTGTCAAGGCACCTGAGTAACGTTAATGTGTGTATTTGTGGCTGCACATAGTGATCTAGTAAGATTACTATGTGCTGTGTAAATAAATGGGGAGAAGTGTATGACGCTGATTGGTCAGCGTCATACACTTTGCTCCACAACGCCCACTTGGTCAAAAAGTAAAACACGCCCAGTTGTCCAATGAGAAACTCATTAGCATAAAGCTAAAATAGGTCATAATTCCGTCAAAAATGATTATTTTTCTAAATAAAAAACACTGCTGTAATCTACATTACAGTGCCGATCACATTATGTAGGAGATAAGGCACTTATAATGTGGTGACAGAGGCTCTTTAAATGCATAAAAACATAGATCAGATTAATCCAAACTACGGTACCATCTACTATGTGGGTATGAATGCTGCATAATAAATATATGGGTGAGGGAAATTATTGATGCATTTGAGTTGGCTTCAGTGAAGACTACAGGCAATACCAATAAACCATCGAGCAAATAATGCCCACTCTTCTATTTAAAGCACAAATGACTGGACTAAATATGTTGTAAATTGAATATATAGTACAGGGTGGGCCATTTATATGGATACACCTAATTAAAATGGGAATGGTTGGTGATATTAACTTCCTGTTTGTGGCACATTAGTATATGGGAGGGGGGAAACTTTTCAAGCTGGGTGTTGACCATGGCGGCCATTTTGAAGTCGGCCATTTTGTATCCAACTTTAGTTTTTTCAATGGGAAGAGGGTCATGTGACACATCAAACTTATCGAGAATTTCACAAGAAAAACAATGGTGTGCTTGGTTTTAATGTTACTTTATTCTTTCATGAGTTATTTACAAGTTTCTGACCACTTATAAAATGTGTTCAAAGTGCTGCCCATTGTGTTGGATTGTCAATGCAACCCTCTTCTCCCACTCTTCACACACTGATAGCAACAACGCAGAAGAAATGCCTCCCGATCTAATCCCCTTAGACTTTTATCTTTGGGGTCATCTGAAGGCAATTGTCTATGCTGTGAAGATACGAGATGTGCAGCAACTGAAACTACGGATACTGGAAGCCTGTGCTAGCATTTCTTCAGCGGTGTTGTAAAGGATCTGCCAGGCACAGCTTCTGTGTAAACGCCCATGGGTAATCAGTCTGCACCTGCTTCTATGTCTGTGAGACTGACTCCATCTTCCACCACTCAGGATGGCAGGCTTAGGAGTGGGAGAGCCTATCACAGCCTGGCCAGACGGAGCTAGCTCCCGCCCTCTGTCTATTTATACCTGCCTTTCCTGTTCCTCCTTGCTTGTGATTCTTCTCTGTTGGTTTCCTGGCCCTGATGCAGCTTCTTGAACTATTTGTCCCTGCTTCATATTGACCCTGGCTTACTGACTACTCTCCTGCTCTGCGTTTGGTACCTCGTACACTCCTGGTTTGACTCGGCTTGTTCACTACTCTCCTGCTCTGCGTTTGGTACCTCGTACACTCCTGGTTTGACTCAGCTCGTTTACCACTCTTGTTGCTCACGGTGTTGCCGTGGGCAACTGCCCCATTTCCCTTAGCTTCTGTGTACCCTTGTCTGTTTGTGTGTCGTGCACTTATTGAGCGTAGGGACCGTCGCCCAGTTGTACTCCGTCGCCTAGGGCGGGTCGTTGCAAGTAGGCAGGGACTGAGTGGCGGGTAGATTAGGGCTCACTTGTCTGTTTCCCTACCCCCATCATTACAGGTGTTGCTATCAGTGTGTGAAGAGTGCGAGAAGAGGGTTGCATTGACAATCCAACACAATGGGCAGCACTTTGAACACATTTTATAAGTGGTCAGAAACTTGTAAATAACTCATGAAAGAATAAAGTAACGTTAAAACCAAGCATACCATTGTTTTTCTTGTGAAATTCTTGATAAGTTTGATGTGTCACATGACCCTCTTCCCATTGAAAAAACTAAAGTTGGATACAAAATGGTCGACTTCAAAATGTCCGCCATGGTCAACACCCAAATTGAAAAGTTTCCCCCCTCCCATATACTAATGTGTCACAAACAGGAAGTTAATATCACCAACCATTCCCATTTTATTTAGGTGTATCCATATAAATGGCCCACCCTGTATAATAAGAAGACCTAGTTTTAGAAAAAAATATGTATGTGCCGAATGGAATCTGGCTTGAAGGCACTTAAAAATAAAAAAATTTCACAGAAATTTATGAAGTTCGTTTACTGATATGGTTCTCATGTGGAATAAACAACTTTAAAAACAAGTATCACAGGATCAGTTTTAATTCACAGGACAGTTGAAAAAAAATGGCCATTAAAAACTGATCAACTGTTATTATCAGTGTGTCTCCAAATTTTCATCCATTTCCAGTCTGTCTGCCATTTTTAATGGCCGTTTGTCATCCATTTGCCATCCGTTTTTCATGGCCGTTAAAAAAACTGATGGATTTAATTTGTCATGGTTTTTTGTTTGTCCAAACCCCCAGAAAACACCACAGTGCCCATATAGATAGTGCCGCAATGACCTTGTAAATAGTGCCCACATAGATAGTGCCAGTGTCCACATAGTGCCACAGTGGCCACATATAAATTGCCATAGCTGTATTTCACTAGCTGTATTTCAATGGAAACCTTCATGGTTTACTTTCAGTGGAGACAAATCTGTACTGATCATGTGATGGACACACAGGTGCACGGCTCGTTACAGTACAGTTATCAGAGCTGTGTCTTGTATTGAGCCATGTACCTGCATGATCATCACATGACCAGGACAGATTTTTATCATATGGAAGCAAACAATGAAAGTTTCCATTGAATATCAGAAAGCATATCAGCTAGCTGAAATTGTGAGTAATTGATACGGAAAGTATACTAGAAAACTGTATAACTTTTCATCGGAAAAAGCATAACCCTTATTTGCTGACATCCCTTTAAATTACTCAACATCTGTCCATCTGTAAAAACTACAGTTCAGTCATGAGCTCAAAACTTAGGTGACGTTTGTATGATATACATATATTTTTTTTTTTTTAGTGCTTGCTGCTTAATTGTTTTTAAGCTCAGAATTACATTATTATGGCAGAGTTGTGCTCTGTGACTAGGACTTAGTTGCAATGCCTGCAGGGAGTCTGAGGTAGAGAGAAATCGACTTTCTCTCATTTTTGGTTTAGCCTCATGCTTCCAATCCACTGCAGCTCTGACTCTTCATAATAACTGCTGTTTATAAACAATAGTCCATAATATGCTTATAGATTATTACATCACCACTAGAAGATTATCAGATTACTGCAACATGTATGCTGTCAAGTAAGTCTTAGAAAAGGGGAGTCCATTGCTTTAACTAGTAGTAGTCTGAAGGGTAATAATTGTTGCATTGTGACACTGCAAGTTGCATTATAAAGCATTAAAATGATCTGTAAACTCACTGGTTTCAAAGACTCTAAAACTATGAATCATTTTACACAGGATAATAAAATGATGTCCTGGCTAATATTTCCTCATCAAAGGCAGGTTTTTTTTGGGCAAATTATTATGACATCAGTTAAGAATCAATTTATGAGGGATATTGCATTCAAACTCTACAAAGCACTAGGTACTTAAGCGCCAATTGACATGATACCATGTTCCTACTCATATGTACAGAAATAATCAATGATTATCATGGTTTTCATGATGAAATCTTGTGTGAAGAAGCAATATAATAAAATAACCTTCCTTGTAAACACAATATAAATATGTATCATAACAGATTATTATTTACATCAAATATGTGAGCAATCTTACATTTTTATATGAAAAAAAAAATCGTTTTAATATAGTAAACATCTCTAAATCTAACATCCTGTCTTCCAGAAAAACAAATATCTATAACATTAAAAGTATCAGGAACCATTGCGTTTCTTCTAAATTAAACAATGAAGTCAGAGCTATGGAAAAAAAATTATGTTATAATTAAACTTCTTTACATATAAATATAGAATTATAGGGTTAAAGTAAAAAAAATGTTGTGCCTAAATATCCAGACAGGTTCTAGATTATAGGACTTTATTAAACATTTAAAGATTACCTGACACTAGTTCATGTAAGTTTAACTGTTTATCTGACCCGAATAGCGCTGTCTCCCTGATAATGGAAGCAGGGATACAGTGCTATTCAGATCAGTTAACCAGTGAGGCCCCATGCACACGACCGTATTTTCAGCTATCCATAAATACTGTCCGTAAATGCGGATTCGTAGTCATTCGTAACTCATCCATATATACGGAAGGATGTCCGTAAATATGGTCCGTATTACATCTGTATTTGATCCGTATAAAAGGGGGTGGCTGCAAATGATGTCACCAACATGTTGCATAGCAACACTTCCGTAAATACGAACGGTTTACGGATGCACATCCGTAGCCGTCCGTATTTACGGAAGCCCCCATAGGCTTTTATGGGAGAGTCCATGCCGTAATTACGGACAAGAATAGGACAGGTTCTATAATTTTTTCAGCATGGACACCCATCAGTAAAAATACTGAAAGGTGTCCGTGGCCAATAGAAATTAATGGGTTCGTAATTACGGATGAAATATATGTTTGTGTGCATTGGGCATTACACTTATATGACCTAGTGACAGATCCTCTTTAAAGACTCCCTATCTGTTTATATATTTGTCCAGTGGTGTAACTACCACTATAGCAGCCGTAGCGGCTGCTATGAGACCCCCACCATGGCCGGAGGCTCCGCTAGCAGCCGCTATGGCTGCTACAGCGGGACGCCACAGAATACTACGGCAGAGCAGGGAGGTATCTCCCCGCTCTGCCATTAAACAAAAGACATGTATCCCCTATCCACACTGAAAGTCCCCTTAAGTTCTCCATCACAAACCTCGGACTTCCGGGGCTGTGTCGGCAGCTCCGTAGAAATGAATGGAGCGCCGGTCGCGCTTGTGCGCATGCGTGACCAGCGCTCCTTTCATTTTTATTGAGCTGCGCAGACGCCGGAAGTCAGAGGTTAGTCATGGAGAACTTTAGGGGACTTTCAGTCCCCCGTTCTCCCTGTCAATGCCAGCGATCACACATGTATCCCCTATCCTGTGGATAGGGGATTCATGTCTTTTGTCTTTTCACACTGTAGGTCGCATTTTTTTGGGGTGTTGGGGACGCTGTATGGTGTTCCCTACAGGGGGGGCTGTATGGCGTTCCCTATAGGGGGGGCTGTATAGCGTTCCCTACAGGGGGCTGTATGGAGTTCCCTACATGGGGGGGCTGTATGGCATTCCCTACAGGGGGGCTGTAAGGCGTTCCCTACAGTGGGGGCTGTATGGCGTTCCTTACAGGGGGGGCTGTATGGCGTTCCCTACAGGGGGGGCTGTATGGCGTTCCCTGTAGATAACGCCATACAGACCCCCTGTAGATAACGCCATACAGTCCCCCCTGTAGATAACACCATACAGTCCCCCCTGTAGATAACGCCATACAGTCCCCCCTGTAGATAACGCCATACAGTCCCCCCTGTAGAAAACGCCATACAGCCCCCTCTGTAGAGAACGCCATACAGCCCCCCTGTGGATAGCGCCATACAGCCCCCCTGTGGATAGCGCCATACAGCCCCCCTGTAGATAACGCCATACAGCCCCCCTGTAGATAGCGCCATACAGCCCCCTCTGTAGATAACGCCATACAGTCCCCCTGTGGATAGCGCCATACAGCCCCCCTGTAGATAACGCCATACATATGCCCTGTAGATAACGCCATACAGCCCCCCTGTAGATAACGCCATACAGCCCCCCTGTAGATAACGCCATACAGCCCCCCTGTAGATAGCGCCATACAGCCCCCCTGTAGATAGCGCCATACAGCCCCCTCTGTAGATAACGCCATACAGCCCCCTCTGTAGATAACGCCATACAGCCCCCTCTGTAGATAACGCCATACAGCCCCCCTGTGGATAACGCCATACAGCCCCCTCTGTAGATAACGCCATACAGCCCCCTCTGTAGATAACGCCATACAGCCCCCCTATGGATAACGCCATACAGCCCCCTCTGTAGATAACGCCATACAGCCCCCTCTGTAGATAACGCCATACAGCCCCCTCTGTAGGTAACGCTATGCAGCCCCCTCTGTAGATGACGCCATACAGTGCCCCCTGTAGATAACGCCATACAGCCCCCTTTGTAGATATCTACAGAGGAGGCTGTATGGCGTTATCTACAGGGGGGACCGTATGGCGCTATCTACAGAGGGGGCTGTATGGCGTTATCTACAGGGGGGCTGTAAAAAAGGCACTATCTACAAGGGGGGGGGGGGGGGTTGTGTGACACCCAGGGGAGGGGGGGCCCCAGTCAAAAGTTTGCTATAGGGCCCAGTCTTTCCTAGTTACGCCCCTGTATTTGTCTGTCTGTCTGTCTGTCTGTCCGGAAAAGGCAGCATTCCAGATCTTCATGAGATAAAGTGGAGCCTTTATTCAACTATAAGTGGCGACGTTTTAGATCACTCAAACAGTGAATAAGTCTACAGACTGGGTATATAAGCCCTCAACAATTCATTAACAATGATTACAAACAATCAGTGAAAAGAGAAAATTAAAATACATAATGCAGCATATATATATATATATATATATATATATATTAGGATCAGTGCGTATTATATTATATAATAATGTACAAAAATAAGTATATGGTGTATAGTGTTATAATTAGCACAATAATGAATTAGTGACTCACCAGCATAGATACCTGTATAGCTAAACATAGATGTATTAGCAACGGCATCCTGCAACCTTAACTGCGTATGTCTGGAAGTATAATGCCGATATGTAAAAAAATGAGAAAAGGCAACGTTCACCTCATTGGGAAAAGCACACAACCAGCACATGCCGACACTGAAATAGTGTTTAACAGCAAACATCTTACTAAAGGGAAGACACAGCATCTCTTTATTTCCCATTTCTTTGGATCTATCATCTATCTATCTGCCTGTCTTTATTAAATACTCTTCAAATACTAATTTAATCAATTGATAATAATATCAATCATTTAATAACTACAGACATAAAAGCTAGGGAACACAAACTGCTCATTTCATTTCGGGTTCTTACTATAAATGCAGCATAGTCCACAGATATATCACGTCATTGCATTGCTAGATGATGCTGTTCTTTGTGAATAATTGTTTGCCTACTGTATTTAAGTAACTAATTATACAATAACAAAATCCAGCTATTTCATCCATACAGAATGACTAATAATTTACTTAGTTCTTAACGACCTTCTCAAATCCATTTTTTCTTTACACAGCTGCACAGGTATATCCTTAATATCTAGCATAAATGCCCATTTCAGATTTATTACAGACTGGCATGGTGGCAGTATTGACTTTGGAAGAGTCTTTCATCTCATTACAACATCAAGAACATTCAATGCCCAAACCTAATATTATGCACCACTGCAGTTATGGCGGTTACATTTAATCGGTTACTGCAAATCATTAAGTATTTATGTACAAACTGTAATTCCTAACAGATTTTTATTTCGGCTGTCTCTTTTTTGCCAGATAGATTGGAAAGCAATAAAATCATTATTTGAGAAAAGCACTAATTACACTGGGCAATATGTATAATGCTGAGAAAATTAGAAGCTGCTCATCAGAGATGTTAAACCATCCAAATGTCATGGCATAATATACTTATGATCCATGGAATTTTTTTTTTCATGCATTAGAATTCCAGCGATAGATGTACATTCTAGAAGGCAGTAGACACATAACCTTTATTTTCATACACCTGTCTGGCTTTTCAGGTTTCCTGACTGTTCATATAAAAAAGAATATACATAATAGAAAAAAACTTATTTAGGCAATAGAAATGTCCTTTTCTTAAAGGGATAGTCCATTTTTAACATTGCCATTTTAATCTGCATATTTGCAATTAAATGTTGCAAATATTTTGCTTTACTTATGCATTTCAGTTATATATCATATTTTCCGAATTTCACGCACTGTGGTTCTGGCACTATATGGTGTATTTTTAACAGAATTGGGATCAGATTGTACAGTAAAGTGAGGTATGTTCTATGAGTCACAAGAGATTGGCTAAAAGGACCCACTGTATATACATTGATATGCCTGCCTAGTAGTACATTTCCTCATCATGTGTTACCAGTGAAGTTAGACAATGTTGACCACTGTTAGTGCGGTTTTGAAGATTTTCACAAACTTTTCTATCAATATATCACAAACGATGGATGTGGACTGTAAAGATTGATACCCTAAAGTTGCATGGTTAAAAAAACCTCATAATTTAATGTAAATAACTGTATGTAATTTTATTATTTATAAAATATTATATCGACCTATAACCCAACAAAAAAGTAATTTCTAAATTGTTATTCTATGCAGAAAAAATAATTGAAAGGAAATGGCAATACATCCACCAAGTATTTCAATGTGGTATCATTATATAAATAAAGCATTAAGCTGCAAAACTATACACTATATTAAACAAACTAAACTGGAAATGTTCAGAAGGAATGGAAATCCTGGCTTAAGAAGGAGAGAGAATAAACAAAGTAAAAATATTTCCCATTTGATAGTTCCCTTTTTTTTTCTCACTCTATTGCTGTCTGTTTTTCTTTTAAATAGATCAATGTATAAATTCTTGCTGTCTGCACTCAATTGCCAACTGATCCTACTTTTGATCCTAACATGCAACAACATTTTATTACATATTACTACAACATTGACATGTCCTCCATCATGCATACTGTTAGGGGCACCATCAGGGTAGTACAAGTGGTACTGCTGTTAGGGCCCAGTCATAAAAGGTGCCCATCGTCACCTACTACTGGGTAGTTATCATACAGATTTGCTACATTTTCCTTGTATGAAAATTATATATTTAATATTGAATTCAATATGTTTAACAGTATATTTAATATTTAATAAGCAATGATGTGAAAAAACAGGGCCAATTTATTTCATGCAACTGAAAATTCACAATTGGTCTTCTGTTTACCTTTCCACAGCGATCCACCAACTCCGGTACAATACATGTGAATACAATGCTCTGCTTCCGGCATCGCAAAGCTTCTGACATCGCAAAGCTTCTGACATCAGTACCCATATATGGACAGTGATGTCAGGAGCTAGGCCTGAAATCCCCAGCTCAGAGTGCTTCCAAAGCTCCTGACATCACTGTCCATATATGGACAGGGACATCAGGAGCTTCCCTTGCCACAGCTCTTCAGGTAGAGCTTTGCCCAAGGGGTTCGGGCGAACTTTCCCACTGTATACCTATACAGGGGGGTACATTGCAGACTTCCATCGGAGATATACGCCTTCCGACGAATACCTCCGCAAGAAAAAACACAATGTGCACTAGGCCTAAAGCATATATCAAATTGTTATTTGTATTGGATTAGATAACAGTCACCTAATAGTATTAACTGCATGTAATAGAAGTAGTGATCAAAATGTAAATGCTGGTGAATTTAATTATCAGTCTAGAAATCCACACACTGTGAATGTTATGTGGCATGCTGTTTTCCAAGCTGTGCAAATGAAAAGTTTCAGCATCCATCTTTTTGTGGCTGAATGTATGACTGACCTACATTTCATTTTTCTTATTAAACAAAATAGATTCTAGCTCTGTTGGAAATGTCTATACCATTACATTCTTCTTTGTTATCATCATTATACAAAGTTAGATTTTTGCCAAAAATAAAAACAGAAATAATAATAATAATAATAATAATAAATAATAATAATGAAAGTTTTGCATTTCCAAAACTGTCTATTTGGCATGTTAACAAAAGTTTTATTGTCAAAATTTTTAGCAGCCAAAGATCTCAAATTTGCTAAGCCCATAGGTTACAGATAGTAAATTTTAATGAATGAAATAAATTCTATTATTTATTAATCATAATGATAATTTGAAAAGCCTCCTGTTGTTTTTATCTGAGGATGTAACTATGGTAAAGGTAGTTCAGATGTTTTCAATTAAGATTTATATATTATTAGAGAAGTGAAGCTTAGACTATGAAGGAAACTGAGTGTATACATAAATATGTTCAACTGAAACTTGTCAAGCTTCACAAAATTGACCTATAAGTAGATTTTATAGGCTATTTACAGATCAATGGACTGAATAAACCACTGCAAAATCCTGTTTGCACTGTGTTATGCAGCTGTCTTTCAAACTTCCAAAGAGCAGAAAAAAACTGTCTCAGAGCTGGTCTATAGCCAACACTTGTGTAGTAAAATACTATGTCCATTACTGGTTACTATTGTGGTGATAATGCCCGGGCCTGGGCTGGGGACCAACTTGCCAGTGAATACACCTATCGCTACACAGCCGCATTTTATGGTCCGTATTATTAGCACAACGTCCGAATCCTTGCAGTTCTACTGCACTGAACTTAGAATTTCATATAGGTCTATTGTGATCTAATTTTGTTTTTGTAGAGCTAAAATGAGTCCAAGTGTTGTGGCCATGATACAATCATGTGCTATTGAATAGTCTTTTATCATGCAGCATTGACATAATCATATAAAGCACATCTATATTCAATATATTGTACAGGAAAAGATGAACAGGACAATGTGCAGCAAAATGTGCAGCTGTCAAACGACGACGCGTAAATTACAGGTCGTCTGCACAATACGTCGGCAAACCCATTCAAATGAATGGGCAGATGTTTGCCGACGTATTGTAGCCCTATTTTCAGACGTAAAACGAGGCATAATACGCCTCGTTTACGTCTGAAAATAGGTCGTGTGAACCCAGCCAAAGGGGTTTTCCCATGAGAGACATTTATGACATATCCACAGGATAGTCATAGGCTGAGTTCACACAGAGTTTTTTGCAGGCAGAAAGTTCTGCCTCAAAATTCTGTTTGGAATTTTGAGGCAGATTTTCATCTGTCTGCACACCGTTTTTCGCTCGCGCCCATTGAGTGCTACGGGCAAAAACGCCACGAAATACGCTTTCTCTGCCTCCCATTGATGTCAATGGGAGGTCAGAGGCGTAAACGCCCGAAGATAGGGCATGTCGCTTCTTTTTACCGCGAGTGTTTTTACCGCTCGCGGTAAAAAACGCGTCCGTCTCCCATTGAAAACAATGGGAGGCATTTTTGGCCGTTTTTTGGCGCGTTTTCCGACGCGGTTTCAGCGTCAAAAACCGTATAAAAAAACTCAGTGCGAACGGGGCCTTAAACGTCAGATAGATGAGGGTCCTACCTCTGGGACCCGCACCTATCTCCAGAACGGGGCCCCCTGAACCTCATTCAGACCCTCTGTCTTGCGGCAGAATGAGGTGAATGCCGACCATGAAAAAGGTTATATGGACGTGAGTTACGTAAACAGAGTAACTCCCTGAGCTACGCTGTTTACATAAGTTCCATAGATCAGAATGGTAGTTATGGAAACCGTGTAGCTCGCATGAGGGGCTGAATGAGGTTTAGGGGGCCCCGTTCTGGAGATAGGTGCGGGTGGGATCCTCATCTATCTGACATTTATGACATATCCTGTGGACATGTCATAAATGTCTCTCATGAGAAAACCCCTTAAAAAAAGAAATTACATTGTGACACTTAAAATTATCTAGATAGTGTTACATCAGGACAATAAAAATGGAAAAGAAGAAATGGTTGAATGTGCATTTGAGATATGTTGGGCTAGTTAAAAGAAAGAAATGGAAAAATATGTAGACTCAATTTTCAAGTCTGTGTTACTTGTCAGAATAATTTTAAACATGCAGACTGTACGAATTCACTTGGAAGAATTGAACCCTGTCAAAACCTAAATATAATATTCTGTAGCATTTGAAAAATTTTCATGACATACATTTATTTCACTACACTTAGGTAAAATAACTAAATGCTAAACATTCAACTATACTGAAACATTATATATAATAAAAACATTTTGATGTGCACTCATAGGACTCTATTTTTAATGCTTTAAAAACATTTGAAATAAACATAAGATACAAGTCCATCAAGTTCAATCTATTTTCCTACAGTGTTGATCCTCAGAAAAAAAAAACTATAGTTTCATAATATTACAAGTAATGAATAGATTCTGGAGATGAAGCAGTGATCCAGGGATTTATTCTGATTGCCATATTTAGTCGGGGGTAAATTTTTCCCTAATGAGGAAATTAGCACCCGCCTCGTGGGGATTATAGATTGGACTTGATGTACCTCTGTTTTTTTTCAACCTTATCAACTATGTAACTATATAGGTAGCTGCTAATTGGCTTATATTAGGTGGAAAACATTCCTTTCCCTACTACAAATATGGAAAACAGAACCAAACTTGGTATCAACGACCCCTCTTCAGTAATCTAGTATCCACAACATAAGAATGTCGCACACGTAATAATAATTCTTTCAAAAAAGGCATCCAGACCCCTTTTCAAATCTTTTATTGAATCAACCATTCCAATATTATGTGGTAGAGAGTACCATAGTCTCACTGCTTTAACAATACTTCATTTGCCATTTCTCTGCCCAAGTCTTAAGCTTTTCCAAATTACTCTGTAAGGGGCCGTTCATATATGTCAAGCGTCCGCTTCGGTTTACCTCCGGCGTGTTGAAGAAAACTGATGCTAGAACGGATCCCATAGTTTCAATGGGATCTGTTCTGGCACGGAGGACATCAGTTGTGGCATTGTACGGCGTCGGACCCACCTGGGAGCCGGATCTAAAAACGTTACCTGCAGCGTTTTTGGTTCCGGCTCCCAGGGAGGTCCGCCGCAGTATCCTATCTATTTTAATGGCCGGATGGCCGGATGAAAGTCGGATGCTACCGTATCCATCTTCCAGCAGCACCTGGTGGGAAGGTGGATGTGAGCTAGGAGTGGAATCCCCGGTCATAGCCTTGCCGGGGATTCCGCTCCAGGCAGAGACCCTGACGACTACCTTCCCACCCAGGGGCGGCCATAGGGGTGTGCGACCTGTGCCATTGCACATGGCGCATCACCCCAGCAGGTGAAAAGGGGCGCTGCACTGGCTCACTTCCCCTGCTTTTTCAGAAGCGCCCGGGCCCCGCGACTCAGCAGTCGTCTTCCCGCCCAGCCGCTTCTTCACCCAGTGGCGTTGCTGCTGCTGTAGCAGCCATAGCGGCTGCTAGCGGCAACACCGGGCATGAGGGCAGCGGTAGCGATGCCACTATAGCAGAGCAGGGAGGTATCTCTCTGCTCTGCTATCTACTAGTGCCACTGTAGCTCCCTGAAGGAGCGGAATCCCCGTGTGGTCGGGGATTCCGCTCCTGGAGCGCTCCGCTTGATGTCTCTGTCCATATATTGACAGTGACATCAGGGGAAACTCCTGAAGCGGAATCCCCGTCCACAGCATTGCTGACTCTGTGACTGGGGATTCCACTCTAAGATAAGTCAGTGATGTCACTGTCCATAAATGGACACAGACAACACGGGCCACGTAGTCGACTACGCTATTGATTCCATCGGAAAACCGGAAACCAGCCGGAATGGTGACGAACGGAAAGCATTAGCGATGTTTCCGTCACCATTGAGATCAATGGTGACTGAAACGGAAGCTGTGCTGTCACTTTCACTTTCCGTTGCGGGGTTTACCCGACGGAACCCTCCGACGGAACCCCGGAACGGAAATGAACGGTGATGTGAACAGGCCCTAACTTAATATTATGCTTTTTTGAGTTGAATACTTTACAGAGCTGCAAATACAACATGCAGCTCTGTAGATCATTAATAAACTTATTATAAAGCAGATAACCTAATAATGACCCCTGTGGTACCACATTAGTAACTGTGATCAGACCTGAGAACAAATCTACCATTGTAACACTTTTTTTTGATGAACTATACATGAATGAACAAACCTACCATGCAAAGGACAGCGTGACTAAGAACTTGGTTTCCCACTATTCATTGCTTGAGTTAATCTGCCCTTAGACGTCATAAATTAGCTATTTATTATTTCTTTAATCCTTTAATGTCTGAGCTATTTTTGGTCTTAGTAAACAGATAGGCAGAACGCACGTTTGATTTTTCTTTATATCATTACGATATCAGTTGGTTTATATGCAAAATAGCTATTTCTAATTTTTCACCTGATGAGTCTGTGAATCACTTCCAGACAAAACATATTTAGACATAGGTGAGGGGTACTGTAGAGTGAGTTATATTTAGGGTCAGGCACTAGAGGGGGTCGCCCCTTTTCATGTCAGATACCCTGTATTAGATAGGCTAGGGATTGATGGTACTGTATCTATTTTAGGGTTTTTGTGGGAATAGTGAATGCATCTTACCCAAAGACATTTGGAGACCCTGATGGCCCAACTGATACAACTAAGACTGTTCTGTGTTTGACATGGAGGTGCCCTGCTAATTGGGTTGTCATTATAGCATATTATGAATGCATCGTTATTCTCTTTATCAGAGACATTAAGACAACAGCATGATTTGTCCACCCTGGCAGCTATTATCAGACAGTTGGTAGTAATTTTACGGATCTGCTGGTAAAAATGGCATAAATATTTCTTAGTCTATTAACCCTTTCCCGACCCATAGACATCATGGAGCAGGGGGGGTGATGGTTGGATCGGGCTCACGTGCTTATACATACACCGCAGCTGTCAGCTGTGTTTTACAGCTGAGATGCTGCTCTAGTGGCCAGGAACAGTGATCGCTCTGTCCCTGGCAATTTAACTAGTGAAATGCTGCGGTCAATAGCGACCGCAGCATTTAAACCGTTAGAAGGTGGGGGTGGCCCCCTCCAACAGCTCAATGGCCCCCCAAAGCATGATCGGGGGGGTACCGATGATTGTCATTCCAGCCTTTGGGCCTAATGAAGGCCCCAAGTCTGCCTTCTGTCTGCCTCTGCTAAGCCATGCCTCCGGCAGGGCTTAGTAGGTACCTGTAAAAATTACAATGTACTGCAACATCGCTGGTTCAAGTCCCCTAGAGTGACTAATAAAAAGTGTAGAGAAAAGTAAAATACATTTTTCAGGAGTGTAAAAAAAAAGACAAAATATTAATAGTTAAAAAAAAAATTTTCCCGAAGCACAATGTAAAAAAAAAAAATTGGTATCGCCGCATCCGTAAAAGTTCGAACTATTACAATATACTTTTATTTAACTGTCATGGTGAACGGTGTAAAAAAATAAAAGTTATAAAACAGCAGAAAGGTTGTTTTTCGGTCACCTTAGCGCTGAAAAAAATGTAATCAAAGTTATCGAAAAATCATATGTACCAAAAGATGGTACCAGTAAAAACTACAGCTCGTCCTGTAAAAAATAAGCCCTCACAACTTCCAATTGACCAAAAAAGAAAAAAGTTATGGCTCCCAGAATGTGGTGAAACAGAACAATTTTTTTTAACAAATAGGTTTTCTTTGGTTAAAAAAAATAATATTTGGTTTCACCACATTCGGAGAGCCATAACTTATATTTTTCCATCGTTTGAGCGGTGTGAGGGCTTAGTCTTTGCAGGACGAGCTGTAGTTTTTATTAGCACCATTTTTTTGGTACATACGATTTTTTTATCACTTTTTATTTCATTCTTTTTAGCGCTATGGTGAGCAAAAGACAACAATTCTGGGGTTTTCTTTTTTTTTTTTTTTACGCCGTTCACTGTGTGAGTCAAATAATGCTATATTGTAACAGTATCAGACTTTTACGGACGCAGCGATACCAATTTTTGTTATTATTTTTACATTGTGCTTGGGGAAAAATGTGAAAAGTTTTTTTTTTTTTACTTTTACATTTTTATTACACTTTTATTAGTTCCCCTAGGGGACTTGAACCAGCGATCATTACATCATGGGATGACTATCGTGAGGTACATGGGGTTGCTTATTATATTGTGAGGCACATGGGATTATACATTTACTAACCCCATGTGCCCCAAATTACTAGTAAGTAACCCCATGTACCTTCCATTAGAGAATGCATGCGCTTCATGTCTTTTTTCCATAACTAACAGAGCTTTTTTTGATACGTAAAAAAACTGAAAGCTTATCACTGTCTGGCAGTCATCTGACCTATGGTTATAAAATCTTTTCTGCAGCTTTCATTGTAGATTAAGGGGTAAATTGTACTTTTCTTTTATTGGTATACACTAGGAAACTAGTTGTGCTACGAAGTATAGCTGCAAGAGTTACCCCTGGATTACGTTGACAAATTATCAACTACAATTTATGCCATTTCCTAATAAAAAAACAATCTGTCTAATTCCAAACACAAAAAGCATTTTACATTAAACAGGTTTCTAACAAATTTCCTTATCAGCCCACATCCTCTTTTAAAATGTCATTATCTTAAACATAAATGAGGTGCGAAACCGAATCACCATCTTTCAAGCATGATTTCCAACCCTTTCTTATATCAATTATTTTATAATCCAAAAATACCAACATTGCCATTATAAAAGTTACAAAATCCATGTAAGGATAACACAAAATAAAAATATGACAACAAAATCTCTTGAAGTATACTTTGAAAGGACATGCTTCTTTTCTGATGTATAGATTATAACACATCAGGGTTATAGGTTAATTTAAACTTAACAGAATGTAATGCAAATTATGGAGCTGGCAAGCAGACTCAAATTCTGAAAATAACTGCAATTATAGCTCACAAAATGTTCCACTCTATGCAATACTCATTATTGTACCGCTCTCCAGCTCTTCGGCGAACAAACTGCCTTCTGTTACAGCCAAATATTTTAAATTTTAAATTATCAGACCAGAGCACCTGCTGCCATTTTTCTGCACACTTTTCCCTATGTTTTCATACATAGTTGAGTCGCTTGGCCTTGTTTCCACATCAAATGTATGACTTTTGGGGCACAATTCTTCCATGACGACCACTTCTGGCCAGACTTCTCCGAACAGTAGATGGATGTACCTGGGTCCTATTGGTTTCTGCCAGTTCTGAGCTGAGGGTACTGCTGGACTTCTTATGGTTTTGAAGGAAAGTAAGCATGATGTGTCTTTGATCTGCTGCACTAAGTTTCCTTGGCTGACCGTTACATCTATCGTCCTCAACATTGCTCTTTTCTTTGTGCTTCTTAAAAAGAGCTTGAACAGCACAACTTGAAAGCCCAGTCTGCTTTGAAATCTTTGCCTGGGAGAGACCTTGCTGATGCAGAATAACTACATTGTATCTTGTTGCTGTGCTCAGTCTTGCCATGGTGGACCTGACACATGAAACAGTCTTCCACAACCTCGTAGAGTTGATACAGTTTTAAGCCCAGTACACAACTGTTTCTGTTAGAATTAATGACTGTGTTTCAATTTTCTGTACATATAAAAATGATGATCATTATCACCTGTTTGGTACAATTGGCTAATCATACACCTGACTATAATCCTACAAAATCCATGACTTTCTGCAAGTGTACCTAGAAAAATTGATGCTGCTTTGAAGGCAAAGGGTGGTCATAACAAATATTGCATTGATTTAGATTTTTCTTCAATTCATTCACTTTGTATTTTGTTAATTGATAAAAAGAAAAACTATTAACACGTTTATTTTTGAAAGCATATATTATATACATGTATATATATATATATATATATATATATATATATATATATATATATATATATAGTAAAATCCAATATACAGGTCGGCACTCGAGGTTTAAGTGAAAAAAGGATCTTTTTATTTACCACATGCAACGTTTCAGCCCTGCTCAATGGGGCCTTTCTCAAGCAAGGATTTGCTGTGGATTTGGGACACTGGTCGTGTGTCTGAACAGGGTCTTGTGCACCCTATACTGGAAGAACGGTGCTGCTTTTGCTTTGCTTTTTTATATATATATATATATATATATATATATATATATATATATATATATATATATATATATATGTATACATATATATATATATATATATATATATATATATATATATATGCATATATACATATATATATATATACATATATATAAATATATATATATATACACATAAAAAATACAAAAGTTTGAACAGCAAATTCCAGCAAAATGAAACAAAACGTGTATACAGGTACAAGATCGCCTGTGACTGTAAATTTATACAGCACACACGAAAATGGCGACAGCACACTGGGAACACTAGTGCCACCTAAGCCACTAAATATAAATAAATATGCATTGCTGCTGAATCTACTTACAATGTAGGTTTAGTCCCAGTTCCGGGCGTATGTGCAGCGTAGGGATCCACCTTATAGAAGGCGCCTTGACGTGGCAGGTGGCCTCACACAATTTGATCAAAATGTGCGCTAAGAACCTCACTATTGTAAGTAGTTCAGCTGTAATGCATATTTATTTATATTTAGTGGCTTAGGTGGCATTAGTGTTCTGTTGCCATCTTTCTTGTGTGCTGTGTATATATATTTATATATACACACTCCTTAACAATGAAATTGCAACACCAAAAAGAAAAGTTTTGGATTTGTGGAAATCACAGGATCGATAGACATGTTAATGATATGCAAATGATTGCAAAAAAATGGAAATAAAATATTCCAAACATCTTGATTTATTCAGTATTGAGTATTAGCACCACACACAGAAATACACACACTTACACGCATTGGCATGCTATCATTGAGGTTATTAATGGTTGTCTGAGGAATGTTATGCCACGCTGAAAGCACTTGTGCACGCAAATCATCAGGATTGGCTGCTGGCAACTCCCTTTGCAATTTCCATCCAATGACGTCCCTAATTTCCTCGATGTGAGAGAAGTCCGGAGACGCTGCAGACCATGGTAGCATGTTTAGGCCACACAGGCTGCTCATAGTAGCAAGAGGAACATGCAGCCTGGCATTGTCCTGTTGAAAAACTTTTGAAATGGGCATACCACTGGTTTCACGACCAAATCAATGTAACGTCGAGCTGTTAGTGTGCCTGAAATGAAAACTAGAGGGGTCCGGCTACCATACATTATGCCACCCAACACCATAATCCCGGGAGTAGGATCAGTGTGACATCAGAGCAAAAGACTTGCCGGAGTCTGTTCCAGGGCTTCATGCCGACACGTTGGAGACTGTTTGGACTAACGTGTCATCTGGCAGGTTAACCAACAGGCACAAGGACATTTCATGGCTGGCCATCCAGGGAGGACTGCCTCTTAGGTCATTCATGCATGCCCCCAACCTGTGCAAGACCCGGTACTGCCCGAGGTGCCCCTTCACGGAGGAAACATCTTTGCACACTTTCTGGCAGTGCCCCTTTGCACAGGGTCTGTTGAAAGCCTTGGAACACGAACTCAAGGACTCAGTTCCCTGGAACAGACTGACGTACCGCTCGGTACTTTATGGACTATTTCCTGGGAGTAACACGGATGGAGCAATCCAGGAGGCCTGGCGCCTTATGAACTGTTTTAAGGACGCTATATGGTTTGCCAGGAATCGTCTAATTTTGCGGAGAGAGAGTGTGTCCATCCAGGACTGCCGCAGGCTGATCCACAGCCTGCTCAGAGACTATTTCACCTGGGACAGCACGGACGTCGATCAGGAAGAGGACTGATACTCCCCTTCCCCCCACTCTCCCTTCTTGTGTGTTGTCTTTCAATAAAGCTTCTGGCCAGTGATTCCCCACCCCTATCCCCTCCTACCCACTCCCCACCCCATAACTTGTCTGTAATGCTTTGTTGTTTGGCTTTAGTGAATGCAAGAATGTTAGTGTAGCATGTGGTGTGATGTATAGCATAGGTTAGCCTGTACTATGTATTATACTGTCATGTTATGTTTGGCGACTGTTATTATTTATTATTTACTGCTTCATGGCTTGCGCTGCGTCGCAGTAATGTTTGTATGATGACGATTGATTGTCAATAAAGCTTTTTCAATCAAAAATCAGTGTGACGTTCCCTTGTGAAGGCCTCTTCATGGCGTTGCCCACGTGATCTACAGACCAATCTCTGGCTATCATTGTGTCTGAGACAAAAGCGGGATTTATAGCTGAAAAGGATAGACCTCCATTCCAGCCTCTATTGCCGTCTTGCTGTGCACCATAATAGCCTTTAAGAACGGTGGCGTGTAGTCAATGGAACACCTGTAGCTGGACATCTTGCTCGTAGCCCAATGTCGTGCAAACGCCTTCTGATGGTTTGTGTCGATACACGTTGCCGCCCCATGCTTGGGATGTGACGTCCAGTTTTTCTTAGAGTAGAGAAGAGATCACTATGTGCCATTCTTCCCATCAGATGATCTGTCTGTGCAGAGGTTCACCTTTACGCAACTCTTGCTGTCATTCCTATTCCTTGTTGTTCCCCCATCCTCTGTGACACGCAACGTTGAACAGTGCTGACATCTTGGCCTAGGCGTGTATGATCTGCAGGAGTGATAATCCAATGTCTCGAAGTCCACGTCGCCCAATCATTCCACACCACTTGATCCGATTTTCAAAGGTTTCATGTGGCTATAAAACTTTGCTTGGAACTAGGTGCATAAAAATTTGATCATTTGCAGGTCTTAGTGAGACCTGCTACTTCCTCGATTTGCACAATTTTACGGCTTACTCTTCTTGATGTTACAATTTCAATGTTATGGAGTGTATATATAGCTCCTCAGCCCCAATGCAAGAGCTGTAGCAGGACCCCCTAATTATGATTCATAATGTCTAGTACTGGTCTCCTCATATAGGACAGAGACCTTTTGGGCCCACTGAGGCTCTAGGGCTCAGATGCGACTGCAACCTCTTCACCTCTTACAGTTACGCCCCTGTATAAATACACTGACCATCCATAACATAATAACCACCATATTATGTAGGCCCTACTCATGCCACCAAAATAGCCCTGACCTATCAAGATATGGACTACACAACAACTCTGTCATATCTGGAACCAATATGTTATCTTTTAAGTCCTGTCAGTTGCAAGTTGGGGCCTCCATGGATCGAAGTTGTGTTCCTAGCACATCTACAAATGCTTGTCTGGATTGAAATATGTGGAATTTGGGGGCCACGTCAACACCAAATTTTGTCATGTTCCTGAAACCATTCCTGAACAATTTTTTGCAGTGTCGGGCCCCGTATACACCCTCAGATTAGACCTTTGCAGATCAGGACCCCATGATCAGACCCCTAAATCAGACCCCAGATCAGACAAAAAGCCTTTATTCACCCCTCCTGTCTCTCCTCAGGCTGCCACATCAGGCCCTGGCACACAAGGTCTGTGCCATGGCACATACAAGGTCCTGATACCGGGCTGTGTAAGTATATTGTATGCGATGCAACACACAATGTTCAGTGTCACTATGTTGTTTGCTGCATCACATATACTGTCTTGCCCACAGCAGAGACAGCCTGCAGCCTGAGGTGATCCACGGGAATCCCCTAAGCTTATGATCGTTACGGCACGGCCATTTGAGAATACCGTTGTCATGAATGGTCGTACTTGGTCTGATAAATTGTTTAGTTAGGTGATACGTGTGAAAGTAATATCCACAAGAATGCCAGGACCCAAGGTTTTCCAGTAGAATATTGGCCAGAGCATCACACTGCCTCCACCAGCTAGCCTTCTTACCAGAGTGCATCCTAGTGCTATCTCTGCCCCAGGTAAGCAATGCACATGCAACTGGCTGTCCACATGATGTAAACAAATGTGATTCATCAGACCAGGCCACCTTCTTCCATTGCTCTATGGTTCTGATGCTCATTTAGACGGTGGACAGGGGTCAGCACAGGCACTCTGACCAATCTGTGGCTATGCAGCCCCAAGCGCATGCTGCGATGCATTTTGTGTTCTGACACTTTTCTATCTAACCAGCATTAACTTTTTTAGAAATTTGCACTACAGTAGCTCTTCTGTGGGATTGGACCAAATTGGCTAACCTTTGCTCCCCATGCGCGTCAATGAGCCTTGGGCGCCCATGACCCTGTCACTCATTCACCAATTGTCCGTCATTGCACCACATTGGTAAGTACTAACTACAGCATATGGTGTACACTCCCCAAGATCTGCTATATTGGAGATGCTGTGAATCCAGTCATCTAGCCATCCCAATTTGGCCCTCGTCAAAGTCGCTCAGATCCTTACACTTGCCCATTTTGCCTGCTTCCAACATATCAATTTCAAGAGCTTGCTGTCTAACATATTCCACCCCTGCACAGGTTCCAATGTAACAAAATAATAAATGCTATTCATTTTTTAAAACAAATGGATATAAATTTAAATTGCAATAGAGACTGTGTAAACATATACATTCCCATAGCAGGACCCGATTCTCTAAAGCAGGTCTCTTTAATACAAATAAAAATGTGACTTTTTTTCTCAGTAAAATGTTTTTTTGCTATATTAATTTATGTAAAATGAAAATATTGCAGATGTGAGAAAAAGTGGTGTGGGCACTTGTTGAATTGGATGTTCATGCTGAACACACTTCTTTTCAAAGCATATATGTAAAAAAAAACTAGGGCAAGTATAATCTACTATTGTTCACAGTTTTCCTTTCGATCATCCTGGGTGTCCACCCTTCATTCCCACAAGTCTTGAATTAAGATATCAATGTAATCAGTGCTGTGAAAATGTATTTTTTTATTTTTGCATATTTGTCACACTTGAATGTTTCAGATCATAAAACTACTTTTTATATTAGACAATGATAAATGTTGATTTCATTTGTTGAAGGAAAAATGCTGTTCAGCCCTATCTGGCGATATGTGAAAAAGTAATTCCCTCCTTAGCTACCAAATCGGCCAGATTGTCATAATTGATGGAAACACTGATTTATGGAACTTGTCATAATTGAGGGAACCATGAATTCTTCTGTCTATCAGAAGATGAAGCTGAATGAGAATGTCCGCTCCTCAGTTTGTGTCCTAAAGCTCAAGCGCAGTCAGGTGATGCAGCAGGACAATGATTCGAAGCACACAAGCAAGTGAACCTCTGAATGGCTGAAGGGGAACAAAATTAAGATTTGGAGTGGCCGAGTCAAAGTCCTGACATAAATCCAATTGAGATGGTGTAGCAAGACCTTAAATGAAACTACTTCAACGTAGCTGAAGTAAAACAATTCTGCACAGTAGAGTGGGCAAAAATTCCTCCACAGCGATGTAAAAGACTTATTGCAAGTTATCATAAACGTTTGTGCCACGAAGCGTCTGTGATCCCACTGGGCCGTACCGCCTTGGCGGTAAGGCAGCTGGCCAACAGGGAGCAGGTGAATGTCTATAGTTCTATAGGTACCTGTGGCAGCTCAGACAGCAGCAGGGCAGGCTCGGCTGGGACTTAGGTAGCAGGCGAACGTCAGGCGAGGTGAAGCAGGTCAGACGTGGATGCAGCACGGCACGACTTTGGCACAGCTTGGTGCTAGACCAGGAAGGTATGGATTGCTAGGAACAGGAACTGGAAACAGGTATAGGTACAGGGACAGGAACTGGAACAGGGACTGGAACAGGAAACACACTAGGAGGCCATCACAAAGACAAACTATAGGGAACACCACAGCGCTCAGGCATAGAACAAGGGGCCTGGACCCCTCTTATAGTCCAGGGTACTCACAGGTAAAGTTCGTCCATGAGGTCCGGTGTGCGCGCTGCCCCTTTAAGAGCGGGCACGTGCGTGCGCGCGCACCCTACGGGATCCGGCAGAGGTGAGTGGATGCGAGCGCTGGCGTCTCCTGAGGAGGAGGCTGGGGCCAGCGCTTGCCGACTCATGACTGCGGCTGTCAGGGGGATGTTGGAGCTGACAGCCCGCAGCCACGGACATTAGAGTTTGATTGCAGTTGTTACTGCCAAGAGTTGCACAACCAGTTATTAGGTTTAAGGGGCAATACATTTTTCACATGGGTGATATAGGTTTTGAATAAATCTTTATCCTCAATAACTAGAATGATAATTTAAAAGCTGAATTTTGTGTTTATGTGTGTTGTCTTTATCATATTACAATTAGTTGTATAATCTGAAACATTTATATGTAAAAAATTATCAAAAATAGAAATAAAATCAAGTGAGGGGCAAATACTTTTTCACAGCACTGTATGTCATATAGGTAAATCTGGTCATGTTCTCAATAGTTGTCAAGGTGCACTTAACTTGATTTGTGTATCAAGGCTTTTTACGGGGTTGGATATTGATTTACAGGGTAGTCAACCTAAACATGTTTCTAGAGATATGTTTTTTTTAGATAGAGGAGACCTATTTTGCATACCTCTTCTACAGGCTGGATCTAGACTCGCTATTGGTCGACTGCGCTATTGGTTCCGTCAAGAACAACGAAACCCGGTCACAACCTATATCAACTTTTCCATCACCATTGAGATCAATCGGAAGGGAATTGGAAGCTTAGGTTTCAGTTTGCCTTTCCGTTGAGGGGTTACCCAATGGAAACCTCCAATGGAACCCCTCGACGGAAGGGGAACACAGCCTAACACAAATGGTAGGCTTACATACTGGGCCCATGTGCATGTGTGATACTGTTTGGTAGGCTTAGATACAGGATCCAGCAGAAAGTAATCTTATACAGTATAAGATTACTTTCTGCTGGTGCCCTGTATCTAAGCCTACCACATGGTAGGCTTAAAGGGGTTGTCCAGTCCCTAAACATTGATGGCCTATCCTCAGGATAGGCCATCAACAGCTGATGGGTGCGCGTCCGACTCCCGGGACCCCGCCATTCAGCTGTTTTGAAGGGGGTGCAGCACTCATACGAGCTCTGCTTCCCCTTCATTTCCCTTACTTGCTTACACTGTGAATCTCTGAGACGTCTGTGTCAGCAATTCAAAGTGTGAGAAAATTACCGGAATGAAGGGGAAGTAGTGCTCATACGAGCACTGCACCCCCTTCAAAACAGCTGATTGGCGGTAATCCCGGGAGTTGGACCCCGACCTTTCAGCTCCTGCAGACAGTGATATTAAACTTACCCTCCTCTTCGGCCGCAGCAGAGGTCCTGACTACATCCAGGGTTGGGATGTTGTGCGCAGCGCATAGCGTCGTGACCTCATGTGCTGTGCACAGCGCTGTGACGTCAGGACCTCCTCTGCGTTCCGGAAGGAGAAGGGTAAGTACTGTAATTTACTATAGTAACAGGGGCCCGTGTAGTTTATTACATAGGCCCCAGTTGCTATAGTAACTTTTCATTGATGTGGTGCGGGGGGCCACACGCCCCTCTGGCTTCGGGGCCCGGTCGCAATTGCGATCACTGCGACTCCTATAGTTACGCCACTGGGGGCACCCCTTAAAGATAAAACACCTTTTGGTCTAAAAGACTCATGTTTTTTAACTTTTACCCCCCTGCATTCTGTTAGTCATAACTTTTTCATTTTTATGTCTATGTATTTATTTGAGTTACAGTCAAATGACAAATTCAGTTCTACTATATCTGCATTGTGTAGACTAGAATATTAATATAGTGTTAAAAAACAGCTAAGCTTTTACATCTATAATGTACATGGATACTAAAGCAGTATTGTACAGATGTAGCCGAGCAGAATTTGACATTTGGAGCTGCATTGTTTGTGCATTTTATTTCCCTTGCTTTCATACCATCAAAATATATTATACAGCACTGTACAGAGTTTGCCAGCATTCGCATCAGCCCCTGTACTAAATTGTGCTATCAATCGAATATTCCTATCTCAGGCACACTAGAGCCAAATTCATCTGGAGCCTTTTAAGCTAAAAGTTTTTTTTATGTAGTAGAGTCGAGTTTGTCGCGGCACTAGAGCTAGGTTTGTCCTAATCCTATTACAATTCACTATTTATGGTTTTTCATAGGTCTACATATAAAATGACAGAATTATCTAAACTCAGTGAGTTATCATGGTATATAAATTCAGCTCTTCTATACCTGTACTTTCTAGAGTAATTTCTCAATACAGCTTGGGTTAAAGTCTTTTGAGTCAGCAAATAAGTGAATGCATTACCTTGAATATCCTTGCTTTGGTAAAAATTAGCAATACTTCTGAATTACATTCTATCCCATGAGATACCAATAAAGCCACTCGGTTTCTAATTAAGTACCAGTATCTAACCGGCTAAAACACTATGGTTGGCAATATTTTAGAGCTATTATGAAAAGAACTCAAGCAGATCAGGATTATACCCATTGTATCTGGAGAGGATTTTATTAACCATTTAATCTCAACTGGATCTGCCTTTATAGATACATTTCTGTATATAACTTAAATGGCTGTTATGTGTTATTATTATACACCAATCAGCCATAATATTAAAACCACCTACCTAATATTGTCTAGGTCCCCCTCGTGCCACCAAAACAGCTTTTACCCATCGAACCATAGACTGCACAAAACTTCTGAAGGTGTCCTGCGGTATCTTGCAGCAAGACTTTAAATCATGTAAGTTGCCAGGTGGAAATTGAGATCTGAGGAATTTGGAGGCCAAGTCAACACCTTGAACTCCTGCTACATTTTTGCAGTGTGGCACAGCGCATTATCCTGCTGAAAGAGGCCACTGTTATTAAGGCATACTGTTGCCATGAAGGGGTGTACTTGGTCTGCAACATTGTTTCAGTATTTTGTACGTGTCAAACAAGGGTAGAGAGACAGCAGAGGGTCACCGTGCAAGAACAGTTTGCAGGCCCTTAAGGCCCTTTTACACGAGCCAATGATTTGGCAAACAAGTGTTTATACAAATGCTCATTCCCAATCATTGTCCTGTGTAAACAGGGCAACGATGAGCCGATGAACAAGCAAAAGCTCATTTATAGTCTGATTTGCTAGTTTACACAGCCAATAAAATGATCGCTAGTCGGCAGAATATTTCCCTGTGTAAATAGAGAAATATGCTGCCAACATATTGGAAATGTATGGGGACAAACATAGTAATGATCGCTTGTCCCCATACATAATAGATTATTGCTCCTTATTATAAGAAACAAATGAGTGCCAATCAACGAGCTTTCTCGTTGATGGGCTCTCGTATTCACGGCCGATATCGGGCTGTGTAAAAGGACCCTTATTCTACACAAAAGCTTGTCAAAGAACACCCAGTCCTTATGTCCCTCTATCAATCCACTAATAATTGTGAGCCATTGTCATTAGCTCCATCCCTTACATGCAATCCAATATATAGTACAAAGTTGCTTTTAAAGGGAACATGTCATATGATGATTTATGCAGTGCTATCTGAAGGCACCATGTGATAGATGGACAGTAGCAGAGGAAGGCAGTAATTGGTCCCTGCAATCAGGTTCTGTGGATGGGGACAAGGGACATCAGCAGTGGGGGAAACAGAGGTGTATCAGTTAGGTAAGTATATTGGAAAGTTTTTCATTTTTTGCCGCAAATTATGTGCTATTTATATCCCCCAAAAATCCCTTCAAAGAGGACATCTCATTCTTTATGAAAAAAAATAATTCTGGTTCATATTTTCTTAAACCTCTGCCTTCTGCCATTACTCTTTACTCTGTTATTCTTCCTTAAAATGCATGAATAAATTTACAACTGGGCTTTACCATGCCACTTCTCTATCATAACTCATTGAACAATGCCCATACATTTCCAGGAGGAAAATAGAAAAACAACACAATTCAGTGTTGTAAGAAAAGATGGCGTGAAATTCAGATTTCATAAAGCATGTAAGTACTCAGAAGAGGTGACAGGTTGTATTTTTTTTTAAAAATGCTAAAATGTAAATTTCTTGATGTCAGGGATCATTACCATGTATATTGTTTGCAAAAACATTATTACTTTATATAAACTAAAAATCTGTATATTACACAAAGATTTGTAAATGAAACAAGATGGAGAATGTATGAGAATGTATGAGAAACACGCCTATGGAAGACACCGCCCCTGGAATGCAAGAGAAGTGTACAGAAGAACTTACAGCTGAATAGAGCCAATGGGGCTTAAGCACGTCCCACCTTCCTACAGGGAAGATTTATTTGTGTTCTTTGTTGAAATAAAGTTAGTTCACTTCCTACTGAACTGAGGGAAAGATGTCTACCAGCATTTGTCCGTGTGGTGTACTTTTTCCATGCATGCATGCATTCAGTTTTCAATTTACAGAGGTGGTTATTCGGTGTGAGATAACAGGGAAAAAAGGAAGCTACCCTGACAATTGGCACCCCAGATGGGACCACACTTGAGGGGATCTCGGAATCCGGACAACCGACAATCACAGGGTGAAACAGATAACCCAGGACTGCCCACTGAGGGAGCCTGATCACCTCCATAATAAACACGGTAAGTCAGTTGATTTAATAAATCTTCGACTTATCTGTGTTAGTGGACAGTCTTGAGGGAATCTGTAGAACCCTGGTCGACTGGCTTGATTATTTCAGGCGACAGGAGAGACTTCCCCGCTCACGAACCCGTAAGAAATTAGTCGCGCCCGACTAACCATCCTTTGGGTAATTAGGGACTAGATAGAAAATATAACCTGTTTTATACAGGGGCACGATAAGTCATGAGTAATTTTCCAGCAAGACCTGTGAGTTGCAGACTGGGAGATTGTTATATTCCAGCGAGATTTAATAAAAAATTGCAGACTGGAAGATTGTTATATTCCAGCAAGATGTAATAAATACATTGCAGACTGGAGTTTGTAATATTTCGGCGAGACTTAGAGAGAGAGTTCCAGACTGCGAAATTTTAATATTTCCGGGCAGACCAAGAGTTGTAGACCGAAAATTGTTATATAAATTATGTGTATAATATAGACTGTTAGAATGGATGGTTTACGGTCCATATTCAAATCATCAGGATCACCCGTACCCGGACGATCCTATTCGTATGATTTTGTGAAGCGAATGGAAGTTAGGAAAAAGAAAGGTGTTGTATGTTATATGTATTAGAAAACCCAGGACCAGCCGCCGCCCTGTAATGGCCGCCGTACCTCATGTTGAGTGTGTCCTCATTGTGTCCCCCCCCCCACCCCTTATGAGGTCACGCCCGGCCCAACCAAATCAGTATGAAATGATAGCCTTGTTAATTTTGTAATTTCCCTCAGTAACACATGCTGCAGTGTTTTTTTTCTATTCTAGCTTCTGTCCCAGCTGTACAGGACGCTGTGCACTGGTGAGGAGACACGTCATCATAATATAGAGATGGTGGCCGACAGATTGGACACTTTTACAGATTATGTGTTTAATGTTTTGAATGTAGAAAATTCCTATACCATAGTGTGATGAATGATTGCAGATAAGTACGTTGTTTTGCCGGCATTCAAATTATTAAGATTGTAAGAATAGAAGCTGTGAGGAGTGAGTGTGTGACCCCCTCCTGTAGAATTTGGTTGGGGGGGAGGGGGGCTGTGGGCTGTGTGCAAAGCAGACTGACTGATATACAGGCCGTGAATGAGATGAGACAAGTGATTACAAAAACAAAAAACAAAATTCTTAGTGTTTTGTGTTATGAGGCTAAAATCAGTTTCTTTTTTTCTGTGTACAGGAATGTTTCTTATATTTGCGCATGCGCTGTTGTTGATTAAAGTTACGCATCATATTTATGTGTTATGATGTGATAAGATTTAATGTGTTTTGATGTTAATTCAAATGTATTAAACTACAGATATTGTGAGACACGGGGTCTTGAAAATGTATGTGCCCCCACTGTTCCCTATTTTTATATACAGTTTATTGGTTTGCAGTAATTAATATTACCAGATATAATATTTTCTGTTTTATTGAATAACTAATTACTATTGTTTTGTTTTTGTTTTCACACATGAGGCACGTGCTATAGTGCGGCCTAAATGTCATTTTGGAAAATGTGAAATGTTTTAAAGGTAAATGGTTGTAAGTCATTTTAAAGATAAAATGTATTTTTTGTCAGGAGAAAGTCATTCTTGTTCCAGGCTGTTGTGTATTACAGGGGGTTAAACTAGTGCCCCCCAGATAGAGTGCCCGACCTTGTTATTTTGAGATGTAGTTTTGAACCCTGCTACATTACTTTCGCAGAGTCCACAAAGGGGGGAATGGTGAAGGGACTGATCAGGTAAAATTTTGGTTTGTTTTGAATTAATGAATTTGGTTTCAGGAGATCTACAAAATGTGTATGAGACCCCAATGAGTAATCCAGATTAAATGTGTATGACAGTAACCTACATTTTGAGGTATTTCTGTGTAGATGGTTCCAGATCCTTCCAGAACGGTGAATATGGCACTGGGTATGCTGTGCTGTAGTCTCCACCCAATATGAGGTAATGTGTAAGAGACCATCCCCCTCCAGCAAATTTACGCAAGAGGCCGAGGTCACTCACAGGTGCGTCTTTACAGATTTAGATGGGGGAGAAGGCAAAACAAAAAAATTGTCTGAACATTGTTTATTTTATGCCAGATTTCAGTAACATATTTTTATTTGTTTTTGTATTAATAAAGTATTTACAGAACCTGATAAAAGTGAGATTCTCACAGTGTTCTGGATTATCAGATGAGTGTGGAGAAGTGTATAACATTTGTTTTTATTTTAGAGTATGAAGACGCCACCCCTTTGAAATGTTCTATCTATATGTGACATGGGTTTTAATGTAAATTTGTAATGTAGAAATACTTGATCATATACAGTATGTACAAGACAGGATACGAGGCACCAGGTAAATCATCCAGAAACCACTCTCACCTTCTTGTTCATCTCAAGGAGCAGAGCTGGAGGTGCTCGCTGAGGCTGTAACCTGGCAGAAGGTAAGACGACCGACATTTACACTGACTCTAGGTACGCTTTTGGCATCGCCCACAATTATTGGCTCATTGGTAGTAGGAATTTTATTGGATCATCGGGTAAGCCAATTGAGAGAGCAAGAGAAGACAGAACCTGACAACAAGGGTATGTGCGGCAAGGTGTCAGTAAATTGACTTGCCCTTGGATACAATAATGCCACCGCTAGGTTTGTAGCAGCCGGCATGATGTGCGCACAGCATGACATAGGTAAAACAGCAAAGGTACCTGTGAAAAGTGCAGCCCGGCCAGATTACCCGTCCCAGCGACTGCAGAACATACAACTACCCAAGGTAGAAGTGTATGACAATGTGCTTGTTTCTGTAGACCTGTTCTCAGGGGGGCCTGAAG
The DNA here is from genome assembly GCF_050947455.1 of Rhinoderma darwinii. Lineage (NCBI taxonomy): Eukaryota > Metazoa > Chordata > Amphibia > Anura > Rhinodermatidae > Rhinoderma > Rhinoderma darwinii. Next base: position 202,635,813 of record NC_134688.1, read on the forward strand.
CCCTGGACCAGCCTTAGCATTGGACTATTGGAGGAGTCAGTATTAGGTTTGTGTAAATGATAACTTCTTGGTGCAAGTAGATTCCCATTTGAAAATATTTTTGTTGTGAAAGGAAAATTTTAGAGCAGAGAATTCTGTGCAGTGTATATGTGTATGTATAGATATATATAAAGAAGTAAAATGAGTTTGCATGTATCACTTCTAGTTACTGCTCAATGTGAACGTTTAATGTAAAGATGTTACTTGTTAATGTTTTTCTTCAAATTAATTATCTGATTAGGATCAATTACTGATTATACAATGAAAAGCTTGTTCTCCACAGGAAGAGTCCAACTCCGAATGGAGGCGTGAGAACTAGATTCTAACAGAATGTGGACGGATAAGGGAAGGTGAACCGGTAGCACCCAAGGCACTCTTGATAGCACTTGTATTGATGGTGTATGACCTCACATATGCCCCAAGACTGCAAGGATCGATTTGGTAAGATCTAATTGGTATGTCCCAGGCTTTACAGCTGTTGCTGCTAAATTTTGTTAGAGCTGTTTGATTTGCCTACAGAACAGTCCTAGCAGACCGGTGCCAACCTTATCATACCCGCCTCACATGAAGAGAAGAGACCTTGAGAGGCCTTCCCAGGTAGAACGAACCAGAGTAGGGAGAAAAATTGGTTTGAGTCACTTGTCAGATAAACATGTGGAATCTGTGTATAATTCTGTGAATAGCAGCTGTGCCAGGTAATCAGCTGAGAATAAGGTATAAATCCTGCTGAAAAGTGTAAACACCAAGTGCAAATATAATGTACCCAATAATTACACATTGTCTAGGTGCCCTGTCCAGTGGAACAGAGAAGTTTTTCTTATATAAAAGAGTTTGATGTAGTTTAAGGGCCTGACATTATTGTATATACTTACAACAACGTTTATAGTGTATGCGGATGATGTTATCACCAGATTAGTATTTATTTTAACAATTGACAAGGGTTGGGGGTCCCCGGCAAGTGCCAGTAAACATGAACTAAAATATTTTTAATATGACGAACTCCATCACTGAGATGCGGCAGGCACAGCCTGAGCCACTACAACGTGTTTATCATGAACTGACAGCAGTGTCACAATTCTAAGCAGCCGCCCAGACAAGTAGCTTGCCAGAGGAAGAGGATAGATACAGAGGGTTTGTGGTAGTCACAATAAAACTCCACCAATCCGTCTACGTGGGAACTCACCCCAGGCTCACAGTATGAGGTGCTATGCACAGCCCGGTGACGTATACTAAAAGAGACGGTGTCTGACAGATGAGAAGGACCAAGCTAAGTCCTGATGACATCAGCAAAGATCAAAGTAAAGACCAAAGACCTGAGTGAATCCGTCAGCAGTATCAAGTGTTCTAATAAGTAAGTGACCAGGTGGAGGATAGTAATAAATCCCCCACTGGACACCACTGTGCAGTCTGACTCCACAGAAGACAGATAACAGGAGAAGAAGAGGACGATGATGTATAGGACTGGCAATGAACTAATGGGACCCAAAACCTGAGGGTGATAGCATGAGATTGGTGATAGCATTATATTATTAGTTGAGGCCCTATTGTTTATATTGTCTGAGGTTTATAATTATAATGTGTGTAAATATGCCACGGCACTCCAAATTACAATCTGAGGAGTCTTATGTGGAGGTGTGAGGTGAAGGTCACTGGTTGTTGTCACTCATATGTAAGAAGTACATGGCAGCAATGAGAGCCCGGAGGTTATGTTATCTGGGTGTCTTTAGGTTTGGGGAAGATGCTGCCCATGACCTGTTATATCTGCAGGGGTAAAAGTCCCATTAGGACAGTAAGTGACAGTGCGACAATTATTACCATTAATAAAAATGTGGACTGGATTAATTATATATATTACAACCAGCAGCGGTTTGTAGATTATACCAAGACAACCATCCTGTATCCTGAGGAGAATAGGGAAAGTTAGGACCACTCCGAAACCTTGGAAGTCCAGGTACAAAGGGGGGTTACTCATCAGGAGTAGCTCGTCTAAAGCTGGTGAAGAAATCAAAACCCCTACCCGCCTGGTTTGAGTGGTCAATGGTAGGTTGCTAGGCAAGACTCAGGGATGTAGTAATAATGTTTTTAGGGGGGACTGTCAGGGATCATTACCATGTATATTGTTTGCAAAAACATTATTACTTTATATAAAATAAAAATCAGTATATTACACAAAGATTTGTAAATGAAACAAGATTGAGAAGATGGAGAATGTATGAGAAACACGCCTATGGAAGACACCGCCCCTGGAATGCAAGAGAAGTGTAGAGAAGAACTTACAGCTGAATAGAGCCAATGGGGCTTAAGCACGTCCCACCTTCCTACAGGGAAGATTTTTTTGTGTTCTTTGTTCAAATAAACTTAGTTCACTTCCTACTGAACTGAGGGAAAGATGTCTACCAGCATTTGTCTGTGTGGTGTACTTTTTCTATGCATGCATGCATTCAGTTTTCAATTTACAGAGGTGGTTATTCGGTGTGAGATAACAGGGGAAAAAAGGAAGCTACCCTGACATTGTTATCAATGGAATTACATCAGAGATAATGATGTAATTGATTATGTGTTCTGAGGTCGGGTATCAGTTTGATGTGATATATTAAAACTATATATAATTTAGATAGACAGACAGATAGATAGATAGATAGATAGATAGATAGATAGATAGATAGATAGATAGATAGATAGATAGATAGATAGATAGATAGATAGATAGATATTGTAATTCCACTGTAATAAACAAAAGTGTAACTGTGAGCAGACTTGCACTAACATAGTAAAAAGAGGTTAATTTTCAGATAAAGTTGTACTGTACATTTTATTCCCTCAAATTCCATAAATTTGTAAATAGTAAAATCAATAACAATTTAAAGAGGGAATATGATACATATACAAATTCCTGAAAATAAATTTTTTAGATAAATTGATTTAAGGAATTAATCCAAGCGCCTTGTTGGGCCAGAAAGGAAATTCTCCCTTTCCCATGAAGTATAATTGAGCGCAAACACTTTTTCTGCCTCCCATTGATTTCAATGGAAGGTCAGAGGCAGAACCGCGGCAAGGAAGAACATGCCACTTTTTTTCTCCCCGCGGTTTCTGCGTCAAAATCAGCGCCAAAAGACCCCGTGTGAACTGGCCCTTAGAGACAACACACTTTTTGTAAGAATAATACCTTTAAAACTGGCCAAAGATTAGATTGCAATGTTACTGTCTAATAATGTCTATGGTATTGAAAATTATAAACACAATTTATTTTTTCTATTTTATTTTCAGAAATGTAATTGAATTTTCTTTTGTTTCTAGACTGTTTTTTTTGGAATACTCATTGAATCTGAGATTCTTCATGTCTATGTCCATTTTAAGGTAATATGTTGATTGACTGATGTCTTCCAAGGCTGAGTCTCATAAATCTTACCATGGTGCATGAGCATTAACGCCCTACTAAGATTTCCAGTTCTTTTCATCACACAAAAGCAATCTTTATGTCCCCTCTACACAGTCCTGTAGTCATCCTATTGTTTCATCAAGCCATAGCATATGCCATGCAAAGCTAAAATAAAACTGTAAATGTTATAAATGGGGCTCTAGTAATTAACTTCTTCTTAGTTGTGAGGAAGGCCTGCTGCTTAGTAGGGTGACAGTGAATAAGAAATCTTGGAATGCACAATGGTCGTAAAAACAGGAAAAATAACAATCTATAGATGATAAAATGAACAGAGCAGGATTTACAGAATTACCAGTAACTGATTGATACCCTAAAGAAGTGAATTTATTCATCTCTGCTTATTTCCCAAAACTTTAAACGCTAGGTAATTGTTTTCTGAGAATCAAACTGTCAGTCTATTTCAGTGATAAGTGTTTTCTGTAAAATAGTTGAAACAGCATTAACGGATCCTGGATATATATTTCTTGAACACAGGTTGTCTACAGCAGGTAATTTGTGGCCAAATTGGAACAGCTGTTTTATTTTGTTCTTCGTGGAAATTGCTGGTGGTAATGTTTTACAACTTCTCAAAGACTGACAGTTTATCAGTTGCAAAAAGTGTTTTGATATGTTTGCTGTTTTTTATTTTAGAATTAACCCCTTCGCAGTGGGGAGTATGGACCGGATTTAGGGGCTGATCACGCTTCATACCCAGCAGGTGTCGATTGTACAGTATATTACAGCTGACATCTTTCGGTAACGGCCAGGGTCATAGATAATTCTAATCCAGGTTGTTGAGCAACTTAGAGCCTTTTAAAAATAGGAGGGAGCAGTGATCACTAGGTGCCGATGCGATGTCATGGCAGCCGGTGGCTGGGTGAAGTTAGAAGGGCCGGTGGCAGGGCTTAATAGGAGAGCAGTAAAAGTACAAGACACTTCAATACATAAGTATTGAAAGATTGCTTGTATAACTCCGGGCTTAAAAATTGTTTTTTTTTAAAATAGATTTACTAATGTTTTGAACGCTCAATAAAAAAAAATATTAAAAGTAAAAAAAAAAAGTTTCCTTTTTTTTAATCCCTTAGCGACATACAACAAACTATTAGGTTGCTGTCACCAAGATGTTAAGGTAAAATAACGTAACTGTATGTTGTGTTCCTGGTGTCGGCTCAGATGCTGTATATTATAGCTCATAACCTGCTGCATGGCCAGAACCAGAGCTAGTTCCAATCCGGCCGCTTAACCCCTTAAATGCAGTGCTCAAAAGCGAGCGCTGCATCTATGGGGTTTTCCAGCAGATCGGAAGCCAGCAATGTAATTGCGGGGTTCTAATAGCTGCTTTGGCAGACCGGAGGCCTAACAATGGCCTCCTGTTTGCCAAGTACGGAAGCCTGTTTGGTCCCGCTTGGAGGAGGGGGACTAAAAGGCTTTCTTCCCCAGAAATAGGATGGCGCAGGCTCAGAAGCAGAGCCTGTGACATCAGCCGAGGGTCATAGAAAGAAAGAAAAACTCTGATCCAGAGCTGGTTGTATTAAAAAGAAACGGTGTTCCAATTTTATTGCATACAATTGGAAAAAAAAATCCAATATGCAAAGGGGTGGTTGCAATGAAAAATCACGATTTGTTAAAATTGTATGCAATGAAATTGGAACACCGCTTCCTTTTAATACAACCAGCACTGGAACAGAGCTTTTCTTTTCTTCTATGATTCCTACCGTGTGCATTCACGAGGATCCGAGCACAATCTGGATTGAGACAGCAGTGGTGAGCTGGAGGATTCCTCCCATTTTTTCCTTATCAGTCGCGGGTGTCAGCTGTATGTTACAGTTGACAACCTGCTGTAACGGCAGGGAATGGAGATATCTCCTATCCTTGCCATTAACCCCTTAGATGCCGTAATCAAATGCGATCGCAGCATCTTAGTGTTTTAAAGCCGAACGGCATCGCTGCTATGTGATTGCAGGATTGCCAATCGTTGCTATGGCAACCGGAGGCCTAACAATGACCTCCTGGTCTGCCATGTATGGAAGCCCATCAGGGGCCTAATAGGCTTGCTCTCAGTGAATAACTGACAGCTCTAATGCATTGCACTACTTTGGTAGTGCAATGTATATGGGTATAGTCACAAGGCAGTGTCCGATACGGCTGAAATTACGGAGCTGTTTTCAGGAGAAAACAGCTCCTGGATTTCAGACGTAAATTGCTCGTACTCGCGTTTTTCGCGGCGGCAATTCCGGACGTAATTGTAGCTGTTTTTCAATGGTGCCAATGAAAAACTACTCCATTTACGTCTCAAGAAGTGACATGACATGACCGTCGGCACAGTACATCGTAAAACCCATTCAAATGAACGGGCAGATGTTTGCCGACGCTTTGGAGCCGTATTTTCGGACGTAATTTGAGGTTAAAACGCCCGAATTACGTCCGTAAATAGGGTTTGTAAACCCATCCTTAGAGTAAAGATCACAGGTGCAGGCCTTCTATTCCCCTAGTGGGCCAAAAGAAAAAGTTAATAAAAATGTTGAATAAAAATTCAAGATAAAAAATACAAACACTGCCTTTTTTCATATAATAAGCCTTTTATTAAAGGAAAAAAACTGAAATCGTTAAAAAAAGTACACATATTTGGTGTCACCACGTCCATAACGATCCAAAGTGTACAACTATAAGTTAAATTTTTCCCGCACTGTGAACACCGTAAAAAATTAAAATAAAAAAACAATGCCAGAATCGCTGTTTTTTGGTCACCATCCCTCACATAACATAGAATATAAAGTGATCAAAAAGTCGCATTTTCCCCAAAATAGTACAAATAAAAACTACAACCCGTCCCGCAAAAAACAAGCCCTTACACAGCTTTTTTGATGAAAATTAATAAAATATAATTATCGTTACACAAAAAATTTATTATTTAAAATAAAAGTCATTTTATTGTGCAAATGCTAAAAAACATAAAAAACGATATACATTTGTTATCGGCGTAATCGCATCGACCCGCAAAATAAAGTAAAATGTCATTTATAACCCATGGAGAAAACTGTAAAAAAAAAAAAAGACTTAAAAACATGGTCAGAATTACTTATTTTTGGTTATCTTGCTTGCCAAAAAATAGAATTAAAAGTCATCAAAAAATCGCATGTACCCCATTTTGGTACCAATGAAAATTGCAGATTGTCCCGCAACAAATAAGCCCTCACACAGCTCCAGTGGAGGAAAAATAAAGAAGTTCTGGCTCTCAGAATATGGAGACGCAAAATGTGCAGAGTGTTCCTAAAGCTGATAAGATTGGGCGCCATTTATCAGTGCGACACTGGCCACACATGTGTGGATTATTATTTATTTACTGCATTATTATACCCTCTTATTATGTCCTGATGTACTCGGCCCAGCCTATATATGACCCCACATTATAACCTGCAATACCAGCAAAACCACAAACAAAACTGCCACCAAGCAATATCTGCGCTCCAAAGGCCAAATGGTGCTCCCTCCCTTCTGAGACCTACAGTGGGCCGAAACTCCAGTTTACATCCACATATATGGCATCGCCATACCTGGGAGAACCTGCTTAACATTTTATGAGATATTTGTCTTCAGTGGCACAAACTTGCACTAAAATGGCATATCAGTGAAAAATTTCAATTTTTACTTTGCACCATCTGCTACGCATTGATTTCTAATGAAAAAACACGTGGGGCCAAAATGCTCACTACACCCCTTATTCTGCCCTACGGGTGTAGTTTCCAAAATAGGGGTCACTACTTGGGTGTTTGTTTAAATATTTGACCTTAGAGCCCTGCAATTGTGGGCCAATGCTGTGAAAATCACCAAAATAGGCCTCAAATGCGCATGGTGCTCTTCAATTCTGAGCCCTGTCATTTGTCCAGGCAAATGATAAATGCCTTGAGGGGTGTAGTTTCCGAAATGGGGTCCCTTCTTGGGAGCTTTCACTGTACTCTGGTCTGGGCCTGCCTTAGGGGTGCCGCCCGCCACGTTGGCCCCCCCGCCATGGCCGGTGGTGTCGCTAGCAGCCGCTGTGGCTGCTACAGTAGTAGCGACGCCACATTCAACAGTAGCTGCATCCTTAGGACGCAGATACTATTGATCACTATAGCAAAGCATGGAGGTATCTCCCTGCTCTGCTATCTACTAGCGCCACTGTAGCTACTTGAGGGAGCGGAATCCCTGTGTGGCTGGCTATTCCGCTCCCGGTGGGAGCGCTTGATGTCTCTGTCCATATATGGGCAATGACATCAGGGGCAACTCATGAAGCGGAGTCCATAAATGGACAGAGACGTCCTCGATGCTGTGACTGGAGATTCCACTCCAGGAGAAGCCCCTGAATTCACTGTCCATAAATGGACAGAAACGTCACGGGCTTCTCCTGGAGTGAAATCCCCGGCCAGAGGTGGATTCCTCTCCTTCAGGGAGCTACAGTGGTGCTACCTACAGGATTGGGGGGGGGTGCTTTCTACAAGAGGGCTGTGTGGCACTATCTACAAGGGGGCTGTGTGGCACTACCTACAAGGGGGCTGTGTGGCACTACCTACAAGGGGGTTGTGTGGCACTATCTACGAGGGAGCTGTGTGGAATAACCTACAAAGGGGCTGTGTGGTACTACCTACAAGGGGGCTGTGTGGCACTATCTACAAGGAAGATGTGTGGCACTACCTACAAGAGTACTGTGTGGCATTACCTACAAGGGGGCTTTGTGGAACTAATAACAATCGGGCTGTGTGGAGCTACCTATAAGGGGACTGTGTGGCATTACCTACAAGCGGGCTGTGTGGCAATACCTACAAGGTGGCTGTGTGGCACTATCTACAGGGGGCATCTGTGAGTGGCGGGCTGATGGTTATTTTAGTGAGAGTGGTGGGCTGATGGTCATTTTACTGCGAGTGGAGGGCAGATGGTCATTTTACTGTGAGTGGGGGACTGATGCTCTTCAAGTGGTTTCCACCTCTGACATCTAATTGAAATTAATAGGAGTCAGAAAATACCTGCAACGCTCATTTGTAGTGCTTTTTTGCCTGCGTCTTTTGCATTAGCTTCAACGGCTTAAAAAAATGCAACACAAAACGTCAATTAACTCTCTCAATTCAAAATCTGCCTCAAAATTCCTGAAGGTCATAACTCCGTCAAAAATTATCGTTTTTCTAAATAAAAAAACACTGCTGTAATCTACAATACAGCGCCGATCAGATTATGTACAAGATAGGCCACTTATAATGTGGTGACAGAGACTCTTTAAATGTCTAATATACAACATATCTTGGTGGATCACAAAAATAGGAAAAGCGCTCGGTATGTCTCAGTTTGGTGCCTCCATTCAGCTTCATATTCTCTCCTAGAAACAAAGCTTCCAGGAGAGAATTCCTCCAAAACAAATTATGAGATGCTGCATTCCCCCCTCACAGATTCGCATATAATTTGTAAGGAAAAAATTGCTCTGTGAGACACATGAAGATACAGAATGGGCCCATAATTGGCTATGGTTGCCATATTAAAGAACTATAATGCACCCATGTCCATGACCCCTTTAAGGCAACCTGTCATCCACATTTTGCTTAAATTAAGCAGTTTCTGAAAACCTATATGCCGAGACCGGGCAGCGTCAAAAAAGATGTGTCCGCCATATTCATAAGCTGCAGCTAGCTGCACCCACTCTGTTAGCTCCCTTCACTATGCACTGATTGACAGATATCTCCCTATTACTGTGCATAGAGTCATGTCAATCAGCTTGTCTGTTACTGCATTATGCTTCCCTCTGTGATGGCAGCATATCGTGGATGACAGGTTCCCTTTAAAGGGAAAATCTGGCAAAAACATAATTATACATCAGTATTTTTGTGCTGCTGCTGAATCACTCACTATGCTGAAGATGAACTAGTAGCGTGTATCATTATGCTTGACCACCACTTCTTGACCCTGGGGAGCACAAGCCCCAAGCACTGGAGCATGGATTTCATGGCTGCCTAAGAGCAAGAATTTGCCTCAGCTCCTGTTGCAAAATCCTTTAAATATCCCTGCTTTCCTGCTATCTAAAACAGCCTAAAGTTTTCTTGCATGGGCTTAGCACAACCATGTACCAGTGGGAACTGATATTTTGGAGTTTTGGTGCCTTTAATCAGTTTGCTGTGACCTTTAGACATTGTACCAGCCACCATCCTGCAGATTGCAAGCTGCTTTGGGGTGCCATCTGGAACACCATCTGAACTGGGAGGCTCACCTACTATTTCACAATCCCTTCAGTGCGATAGTGAAGGTGGGGACGTCAGCACAACGGACCCGTTGCTCCAGGAACCAGGAGCAGGTGCCATCTTGCCAGCAGCGTGCGGCCCATTCCCACTTGTTTAAGCTACTCCATAAAACCCCCTGTGTGCGTTGGGAAAAACCCTCGGTCTCTCCTGATATCCTCCGGCTGTGTGCAGAAAAAGGCGGACACTGCCTGCTATACTTTGCGGAGCTCCCTAGGGTGGCTCTTACTCATTACCCCCTCTATGCTATATAAGACTAATTGCCCATTTATGCACTTCTGAAACGCCAAGTGCCATATATTTAGTGAATCTGTGATGCAGGACTGTATGAGGGTGTAAAATAACTACTCACTTTGATTGTGTTCAGTTTTGCTGTATTTAAAAAGCCAGTACACATACTGATTATGTGGAAACTCTTGTTCATTGCATCTTAGCTTTACTCCTTATACCAGACCCCACAAGTTTATTTTCAGAAACTGCACACTTTCAGCAGGCCGGAGTGATTAACTTCAATTGCTTTACAGACGCTCCCTGCAGGCCTCTCTAAGCACACTTAGTAGTCCCACTTGTTATTTCAGTAAATAGCTAGTAGAAGAAGGAACAAGAGAGTTTCTACAACCACATGATCCAAAAATATAATGGATTCAGTAGCCGCTGCTCTTCTCCAATTACCTGTGTCCAGAGATGATCATGAACCGGGCCCATCAGACCTGCTGTTTCAGTGCCTGGAAAAGTTCTTTATAACTAAATCCCCTAATAGGGGTGATTTGCCAGCCCCCTCACTTTCCTTTTTTGATGCCTCTCCCAGCCCATCACCTCCTCAGTCTACCCAAAGACCACTTGGTAATGGCTCTCAGATTGACAGGAAATTCTCAGAAATCCTTTCTGTCATCAACACCTGCCAGTCTATGATAATGGCTAAAGTGGACAAACTTAAACAAGATTTTACTATTGTCTAACATAATTAGCAAAAACTACGCAAACCATACCACTGAGACAGAGAGTCACATCTTGGAGTTGGAGAATGCTCATAGGCCTGTTCCCGAATAAATTGCTGCTTTACAGCGTCAAATGTCATCCTCTATTGACAGGGTTGACGACTTTGAAAACTGAGGAGGAACAACATCTGTGTGGTGGGCCTTGGAGTGAATGTGGAGAGCTCAAAAGCTGTTGCCTTCTTAGCTCAAAAACCTGTTGGATGTTTCTACGTTTTCTACTTTCTTTGACATTGAACGGGCTCACAGAGTCCTCACGAGAATGAGCCCACCAGGGTCCAGTCCCAATCCTCTCTTGGTTAGACTGCTATACTATCAAGACTGACATTTTGCATGCAGTGAGGTCTAAAGGCAACATTCTATACAACGGCAAAGTGTTCTCTTTCCCAGATTGCTCGGTCTCAGTGTGGAAACATTGTGCCCACTGCACTGCTGTCTGTACCAAGTGCGTGAAAATGGTTACACCTATGCTATGTTTTACCCTACCAAGCTACGAGGTGAGCATGGCCAGCCTACTTAGGCCATGTTCAATTATGGTGGAATTTTTCTGCTACAAATGTTGGTGCAGATTTGGGGCAATTACGCACTGAATCTGCACCAACATTTGCATATTTGACAGGTAATTCAGACGTTGCAGATATCACAGCGGACTTGCCACAGATTTCAGTTTTTGCATTGCAAAGGCTGAAATACGCAGTGAAATTCCGCTACTTCTCCGCAATGGAATGAGCATGCTGCAGAGGAGAAATTCTGCACAGCAGCCTAAATTCCGCACAGTTATTTTCCGCAACGTCTGAACTAAGTTTCCTAAAAATGTATAGAGACAAATGTAAAAAACAGCTGCTGCAGAATTCCACTGCAGACTGTCCGCAGCGGAATTCAACAGCAATTCTGCCACGTCTGAATGTGCCCTTACTTCTTTACCTCTCCGACAGAGGTGCTGGCAGTCTAATTTCAGGTTTTCCATTTATTCTGTATCCCCATGACACTACTAAAAGTAATGGTTTGGAATGTCTTTGGCCTCAACTTTAAATTTAACAAAGCAAAATATCTAGATTATGTTAAAAAAAATTCCCCAACATTATTTGTTTACAAGAAACCCATATGACTGGCCTGAAGATACTGGCTTTTAAATGGCACGGGTAGCAAAAGGCTACCATGCCACATACTCTAATTAATCCAGGGAAGTTTCAGTACTTATTGCCAAATCCTTGCCTTTTGAGACTGGTGGTATGTGATCATTATGGAAGGTATGTTATTGTACATCGTCCTGTTTCACACTTTCTTAAAACCATTGTTGGATTATATTTCCCCCTTTTAAGTTAGATTTTCTGAAGCAACTCACTACTCAACTGGCTTCCTTCCCTACTGCCCGACTCTGTTACTTGGGGACTTTAATGCAGTACTTAATCCATTATTAGAACGCATGGGTTGCTCTGACACTGCCAGTAGATTATTCAACTTCTGGTTCTCCTCTTCTAATTATGCTGACATTTGGTGCACTTTCAGAGGAAACATTTGATCCTCTTAAAGGAAAAAATAAGGAAAAAGCTAATCTCTAGGGATGCTGCTATATTTGCTGTGGGAGATAAGAATAGGAAGTTGCTTGCATATTTAGCACACTCTGAAAGACCCTGCACTTATATACCTAATAATCTTGACAAAAAAATATTTTTAACATACTAACCCGATAGCTATTAACGATGTTTCTGCAAAATAGTATGCAAATCTATACAGTACTAGATCAAACCATAATTCCCCAGACACCCCTGCCTTTCTGGATGACTTCTTCCCTTGGAAATTAACAGACGTGCAATCTGCCTTGTTGATAGCCCCCCTATCAATTTCCAAAATTAAGGAAGCTATAAGCTTTAGGTAAGATACCCGGTATGGGCGGTCTTATCAAGGTGTCTTGTGTACAGCGCGCCAAAGTAACAGCACGACCCTGGGTTTCACCCTATTCTGGCTTCTTCTGGGGCATTGGAAAAAGCCAGAATAGGCCGAAACCCAGGGTCTGTGCACTTTATTTTATTCATACGTGTTTTTTTAGCATACCAGTTGTGAGTATAATAAATCACTTTAATTTCCTACAAGTGTTTTGCAATATTATACTGTCGCACTCTTTTGGCCTCGAATAGGTTAACTCCATTCTGACTGCTGACTGTGGTTGGAGGGAGAACTACTGGCTACAGAACACCTTGTGAAGGTTGCTCACACCTACAACCTGTTTCACACCCCTTGAGAAAGCCATCTACGCGAAACGCGCGTTAGGGTCTCTCCACACCTGGGAGTTACTACATCCGTGGAACCATATGGGTCAGTACCAGCGTTGATTTTCTTGCAACCTTAATACCTGTAATACTACTTTGCATATCTATCGATACACCTATTTTTTGCGCTTAAGATAGGTTCAGTTTAAACACTCTATGTCGATTTAGATAACAGGCTTGATTTTACGGAGACTCTCTCTGTTTACCACTGTGTTCACTCCTCACTGCCTGTTATTAGACATATTGTTTTTGGTGATATGTAGCAATACTGTGCATGTTTGCAGCCAATCTTCGCTTGTTTTGTATCTATTATACTGCAACTATTCAGAGTTACTGATAGAAGTTGCTGTCTGTAATTGTTATTTGTCTTACTACTGTGACCCGAGTTCCCCTCCTATACTATTGGAGATATACAGTTTCTTTTGATTTATAGTCTAATTTTAATCATGTTATTTGTACTGTCCAATAAAATTTGTATTTTTCTATGCCATTGGCAATTTATATTATTTAATAGTTTCTGACTCCTTTTTCTCTTGTGTTCTATCCAACCTGTTTCACTTGTTGCATCTGCTCCGAAAGAGGAAACAAGTTTGGAGTCTTCCCGTGTGAACACGGACTCAGCAGTGCCTTGGATCTAGAAAACGTCTGAGCGGTGAAGTACATATATTTCTTGAAATTTATGAGGATTTTTTTTTTTTTTAAAGTAACAATGTATTAGGCACTATAACATTTAGGCTGGGTTCACACAACCTATTTTCAGGCGTAAACGAGGCGTATTATGCCTCGTTTTACTCCTGAAAATAGGGCTACAATACGTCGGCAAACATCTGCCCATTCATTTGAATGGGTTTGCCGACGTACTGTGCAGACAACCTGTCATTTACGCGTCGTCGTTTGACAGCTGTCAAACGACGACACGTAAAAATACAGCCTTGTCAAAATTTGAGCCGTTCTTCATTGAACTCAATGAAGAGCAGCTCAAAATTTACGGCTGTCAGAGAAGCCTCGCAAAATGCGAGGAGGAGCATTTACGTCTGAATGAGGCAGCTGTTTTCTCCTGAAAACAGTCTGTCTTTTCAGACGTAAAAGCCTGCTACTGTGTGCACATACCCTTAGAATGTAAAGAACATATTGGCAGTAAATGCAATCTACTCTATGTTCTAGGTCTATTCTTTATCACAGTATTTCTAAACATATTTCTCCTTAGGCATTGATGAGAAATTGCTCCTTTCCTGGTGCAGTTTGAAACTTTATGTTCACCTCCTACCTTCTTCTTACATAAGGTTATCAATTTGATCTGGCTAGAAAGTATCGATAATTATAGCCATTTTACCTCTCTCTCGAGTTAATTTCAAGAAACTATTATTACTGTTTGCTGAGGTAAACAACTTTATGAGGTAAGCCACTCTCTTATATTATTAGAACTGTAGACCACTGAGCCGTGTCTGCATTTAATGTACTTATACCCGTGAGCAGCACTTTGCATTCTAGAACTTTTAACTGATTTCCAATTGCTGTATGCCTTTCAGTCATTATTAAAACATGTAGCAAATTTGTGTAACTTCATACAAGTAAACTTAAACACATACTGAGAGATATATATATATATATATATTGAGCCAATTTTTACCTTAAAATAGAGTGACTGGGAGAAGGCTGTAATACTGTGAATTGCTGCTACAAAGTGTCAGTGTTTTACAGTATTGAGCAGCGAAGAAGGGGAAGCATTGCTCACACAAACACAGCGGCTTCATTAAAACAGCTGCTCAGTGGGGGTGCTGAGAGTCGGAACCCCATCGATCAGCTATTGATGGCCTATCAGATTGTATCTCTCCGGACAGCCCCTATAAGAAACAATTTTATTTATTTATTTCCATTTTTGAAACTCATACATTTTTATTTTCATTTTGATGACTTATCTGTATGACGATTTGTTCTTTATGTAAAGATACTTCACTATAAACCCTTTTCACACTGCGTTTATGGTTTCTGTTTGATTTATACGCTGGGAAAACCTCCCAATGCATATGATAAACAGAGGCTGTGATGGATGGCTAACAGTAACATCTGTCACCCATTGGCTATTATGGGATTAGATAAACAAATACGTTATGAACTCTCATGACTTTTTCATGATGCATCCAATAAGGGGTAACGGATGCCATTGCTAGGCATCCGTCACAGGCATCTTTCACCCATAGACTATAATGATATTCATTTAACGAATACATCATAAAATGCTATTGAAAAACTCATAACTGGATGCCTGTGACAATTTTTTTTGCGGGATGCCTCTGAATAGAATAGCGTAGTCGACTATGCTAGTTTATCAAGCAAAACAAAAAACGGTATCCCCAATGTATATCGCCCAATGTAGGCCAAAAAGACACTCTTTTGGCATAACGGAAGCCTATGCTTACATTTGACGTATGCGCCGGGGGACGTAAGGATTTTTTTAAAGGACATAGGCTGCTTCTATGAAAAGGTAAACATTGGTGATTAATTCAATGGGGTTCTTGGTGACTAATTCAATGGGGTTCTTGGTGACAGAACAGAAGGAGGTCTTTTCCTTTTTCACCACCACAATTACTATTGAGTGCAGGTATTTTTAAAGGAGTTTGGATGTCAGTCACAACTGCCATCCCACTTGTCTACACAATCACTAGGTGATGCATGTGTATCCAAATGCAGGTTTTATCACTTTCCCTGAATAAGATATATTACAAAACCTTATGAATTACTACAAAATTAGGTTAAAACAATTATGATAGGAGAACTTGAAATATTGTTGTTAATAATTGTAAAATTGTTATTATTAGCATCAATCATTACATCTATGTGATGATCTGCTTTAGTCTTAAATAAAACGGAGACAAAACATTTTGATATCAGAATGAGTTGTGCCAAATTACTAACTCAGCTCTGCCAAATTTGTACTTTATCTAGTAGTTTTCAACAATGTTAAATGAAGCATCAGTTGTCTCAATGTATTTTTCAGGGATTTACAGACACATATACTGAGACAACTCTATGTTAAATTTACATTTTCAATCACATTATGTATGCCTGAGCAGTTAGAATTGAGAATATAATGAAACAGACGTAGCTGGACTGAATTTGTTGTTTAACTATTTGAGTTTGTTATTTGGCGTATGCTGATACAGACTCAGTTTGCTAGTAGTCATTTGGTGTTTCAATGTATTTTTAAGAATTTTAATACTTTACGATAATATATCTTTTGATTCCTTGCTATTCCTAATATACTAAAAATAATGTATTTAAAGGAAAATTAATGCAATTAATGGTTGTTTTAAGCATACGTAAATATCTGTGGAGGTGTAGATAAGAAAATAGCTGCAGACAGTGTAGCGAAATGGCAACATATATCTAAACTACAACATCGCTGACTTTCATTTCAGAATTGATTTTAATATTTCATCATTACACAAAATAACACCAAATTGCACTTGACATTAGTTGCGAAAAACACAAATTCAGAATAAGAAAGATCACTCTCCTCTCATTCGACTATTTGAGCTCACTCCAATGTGCCTTGGACATATTTCCTGGCAGAAAAAAAGTAGATGACAGTAAATTCAATCAACTATTTTTATAAACTGCGCAGTGCTCCAGAGAGCCCCAAACAAGGTTGAAGTTTCTGATGGCAATGTGAAGAGCCAGCACAAGGCTGCCAGATACTCACTTTAGAAAATATTTACACACATAAAATTATTCCACAGGGAGGAGTATGGCAGCATTCCGAAAATTAACTTTTTTTCCCCTGTCTACAACGCTCCTATTAGAATGCAAGTCAAGTCTTCCAGATAGCATGGAATGACTCTGATTGCTTTTACACACATGCATGCATACATCTAAACACAAAATTCTTTCAATAGATTTTTGTAAAATAAAAATCTGATTTATTTTAGTGGTTGGAGATTAAGTATAGCATTTGAGGTTTACTGTTTTTCACAGTCTTCACTGGTATAGGGAAGTTTGCTACACAATAGGTTTGGAATATTCTTTATTCATTTGATGTACAGTAAGTTGTTCTGCTGCTGGATTCATTTCTACATTGAATTTAAGTTGAAAATTGTAGGTACTGTATGGTGGGATCCAGTCGCTTATTATTATCTGTTCCCCTTTGAAGGAACAGGAAATAAATAATTATTTAATTAAGTATTATGGCTTTGTTTTCTTATAGCCATATTACGTGCTGTCAAAGAGGTGTATAAATACTTTTACTATACCTCCATTCTGCTGTGGAAGCAATGCAGTGATTCTTTTCCTCTGGGATATATATGGAATCCAATAGAAAAAAAACCATGGCATTGCTTCCAGGAAAGAATACATCATTACATGCAGAGTCTGATAGAACCTACACGATAGCACATGAAGGCTCTATGGCGCTACAAAGAAGTCTAAGGTTGGGTTCCCACGTAGCGTTTGCCGCAACAGAATTCTGTGCGGAAATTCCGCAGCATTTACAGTAGCAGCAAAGTGGATGAGATTCAGAAAATCTCATGCCCACGCTGCGGAAAAAAACACAGAGTAAACGTTAATAAATTGACCTGTGGTAAGGAATTTAATTCCGCAGCAAGTCAATTTATGCTGCGTTTTTGTTGATTTTCCATTGTGGGATTTCCCCATTGAATTCAATGGGGATGCAAAACCCGCAACAGAAAGCCAAGTGACTTTTGTGGCTTATTCACTGCAAAGATTGCAACTACGGGACAACAAAATTCATACTTACCCAGAACTCCCTGCTTCTTCCTGCAGTCCGGCCTCCTGGGATGAGTTTCATCCCATGTGACTGCTGCAGCCAATCACAGGCTGCAGCGGTCACATGGGATGCAGCATCATCCAGGGAGGCCAGACTGGACTGCACAGGAGGGACGCGTCGCCATAACAATGGCCTACGTAAGTATGAGCGTTTTTACCGCTGCTTTCCGCAGCGGAAATTCCGTCCAACAAAACACACCACAATGTGGTGCAGTTTTCAGACGGAATGTACTGCGGGTTCCAGGTCGGATACGCTGCAGGGTTTTTACGCAGCGTATCGGTCCTTTGGGAACCCGGCCTAAAGGTACTTTTACACCAGCTCATTGATCGGTGCTCGTTTGCTCCTTTCACGAGGAGCTATGTATGGGGACGAGCGCTTGTTACTACGCTTGTTACTACGATCGCTTGTCCCTATACATTTGTATCATGTTTAGACAGGGAGAAAACTGACACATTTTTCATGCGTTGCAGTTCCGTGTGACATCAGTGCTTGTTCAGTGTGGCATTAGTTGTTGATGTCAGTATTGGTGCAAATTTCTTTATTTTATTTTTTTTTCTCTGCTGTCCATGATTTTCACGCACCCATTGACTTCAATGGGTGCGTGATCCGCAAAAAACACACAAGGATAGGACATGGAGTGTGTTTCACGCGACGGAAACATGCTACGTGAAAAAGACTGCATGTCTGAATGGCCCCATTGAATTGCATAGGTCCGTGTGACGGGTGTTGTTTTAATGCCCGTCACACGGACGTATTCAACATTCGTGTAAATAAGGCCTTAGGGCTCCACTGACCACTAGTATATCCATAAATCAGGCACTAGATGTGAGAGATAGGGGATAGTGGAGAAGTAAATAAATAGAGAGCTATAGATATCCCTAATGCTGAAATTAACTAATCTCCTTCGCTATCTAAACTGAATTTGATTTTCACTTTCTAGACTATTTTGTTAACAATACTGTTGAGTTTATTGTGACATTATACAGAAAAAAAACTACCTGGCGCGTTTCAGCACTAAAAATGTGGAATAGATGCATAATCAGATGTGTTAGCAATATAAAAAAGCAGGTATGAGTAAAAAAAAATCGCACAGTAGCGAGCTATTGCAACAACACAAGGGGGAGTTGGGTGGCTCCATGGCACGATCTACAAGGGGGAGGTGGGGGGATGTATGGCACTGTCTACAGGGAGGCTGTATGGCACAATTTACAGGGGGGCACTATCTAAAAGGGGGGGCTGTGTGTGGCAGCCAGGGGAGGGGGCATTATACTGTGTGGGGGCCACTAAGCGGACATTATACTGTGTAGGGGCACTACAGGTGGCATTATACTGTGTGGGCACAATTAGAGGACAAAATACTGTATCCTTGAAGAGGTTATAATATATTATTAAAGATTATAATTATACTGTATGGGGGGCACTAAAGGGCCATTATACTGTGTGGGGGCACTATATAGGGCATTAGACTGTGGGGGGCATTATACTTTTTTTATGGGGCATTTTTTTATGATGGTGTGGGGCGCCAAAAGATAATTTTTCATGAAGCGCCATCAATCCTATGGCCGGCCCTGGATGTAGCATTACTATCTGGAAGAACGTGCCCAGAAGTATTACTTAGATTTATTACCTAAAGAGCCATGGTCACATCCCCCATGCTAGATACAGATATGAGCACCGTATATAACACAGAATAAAAATACTGATATCCCCGGCGCCCAGCTAATAGCTGGCATTGCCGCTGCTGGTATGGTGGTGGGCTCATCCACTTTAATTGCCTATCACAGTTAGGGCCGCTTCTCACATGTTTAATGGGAATATTAGCCACATATAAAGCACAGGATAGATGGTGGTATGGGCTTTGTTTTTCTATCCTATTACATTGATTTACCAATTTTTCTAACTTTTGAGGATTATTCTGTGGCAATATTCCTAAGGGACATCTGGCACAATATCATTTGAGGAACACTGTGCTTATTTTATAGATGCAATTAGCTGATATTCTGATCATCTTTTAATCCTTTATTTCTATTTTGATCATGACATTCTTTAATCCAACCTGGACATTTCAGGGATCACATCACAGGCTCCCTGAACTCAGTTTATGTTGTGCCTATAGCGATTTGGTTGCTCATTATTGTTTGCCTATAAGGTCCTATTTCAATATACTCACAATATCTATTTGAATATCAAGTACTATCTATAGGTGAATCTTTTACTCTGGCCGCTCCACCACCCTGGGATCATTTTACCTGATCCCATTATAGTAACTGGTTTATGCACTAATTGCTTAATAAAAATCATATTATACCCCCATACCCATATATTTTCTGAATGTAGACACATGGCACATTGTAAAAATTCTTCCCAGCCCTTTTTTATAATCAATGGTGCCTTCATGCATTTTTGCATCAAAGCAAACATTTAGCCCAAGCAGAGCCTGAGACGTACAAAACCTCCTAACCATAAAAGTTCAAGAAAAATGCCATTTATGTCTTCATGTATAGATCTTCACAAAATCATCAAAACTGAAGAGACTAAAAATCTCTGCAATCCTGATGCCGGAAAAATCAGTCATGAAGTTAGTAAACGGTCTGATTAGTTGCAAGGGGGGATAAGATATGTAACTGATCATATTCTCATCCCTGTAGTAGGAGGAAAAAACAACCCACTGACGAGCACATATATTTTCTCATTGGTAAAAGAACTGATAGCAATAAGAAAGGTTCCTGAATCCCCCAGGGGACATTTAAGTCTGTACCGAGGCAGTATATATAAAGATTATATGCAATGGGGTTACACACTGTATAGTCCAAATAAAAATGTAACACACTGTCTCCAGGAAAAGTTTCTCACCATCCCCAATATCAGGGAGTTATATGTGGTTGATGAAGTATCAGAACACACTTGATTTTTCTTCTGCATGGTCTCCCAGCCTTCACATAAAGTGGTTCTGAAAAGGATAAAAGCAGACAAACAGGGCCGGCTCCAGGTTTATATATACTGCCTCTGTACAGCCTTAAATGACCTCTGGGGGATTCAGGAACTGTCACGGCGCGGGGTGTGGCCCCACTGGGCCATACCGCATAGTGGGATAGAGGCTGGCCAAACAGGTACAATGCAATGTCTATAGTCCAGAAAGGGTACCAGAGGCAATGTAGACAGTAGCGGTGGATTCAGGCTAAGATGAGGCTCCGATAGTAGACAGACACCCGGCAGAGTGCGACACAATAGATTCAGAGGAGGGCACAACACGACTCCAACTCTTGACGGCACGGTAACACGGGATACAGGGTACAGGCAGCAGGAACAGGTAACACATGAGAGAGCATTTGCAATGACAAACTTTAGGTAACACAACAATGCTAAGGTAAGGATCGAGAGGGCAAAGCCCCATTTATAGTCCAGCAGCATTCTGGGCTAATTGCAGATATTCTGCAACTGTGCGCGCACTGGGCCTTTAAGGCCGTGCCCTGCGGGAGACAGTGTCCGGGCCAGGAAGTGAGTGCCCACATCTCTCAGGAGGGAGATGATGCCCGGAACTCACTTGTCCATGGCCGCGGCCGTCAGAGGGTAAGTCAGGACGACGTTCCGTGGCCATAGACGTTACAGGAACCTTTCTTCTTGTTATCAGTTCTCTTACCAATTAGAAAATATATGTTCTCGTAAGTGGGTTGTTTTTTCCTCCTACTACAGGGATGAGAATATGATCAGTTACATATCTAATCACCCCTTGCAACTAATCAGAACTTTTATCGTTAGGATGTTTTGTTCATCTCAGGCTCTACTTGGGCTAGATTTTTGCTTGGATTATAAAAAAGGGCTGGGTAGAATTTTTACAATGTGCCATGTGTCTACTTTCTGAAAATATATGGGTATGGGGGTATAATATGATTTTTATTAAGCAATTAGTGCATAAACCAGTTACTATAATGGGATCAGGTAAAATGATCCCAGGGTGGTGGAGCAGCCAAAGTAAAAGATTCATAGATAGATGGTACTTGATATTCAAATATCCATTAATATCCATGAGATTGCACTAGAAACATCGCTGTTCTGTGCAAATAGTGGCAAAACCCAAAAATTTCAAAATATCCAGGATGCGGCCCCGATGTCTGAGCCTATTGTTTGGCGGGGAAAAAGACACACATTGCCAACATTGGTACAAAATACTATTTTCTTGCAACACTGACATAAGAGTAATAAAGTTATAAATAAACATAAACTCTCATATACAATTTTTATTAAGAGGTACCTTGCCTCAAAAAGGTTAAAACCCCAATAAAGATTCTGCCTATCTATATATGTATGTATTAGTCATGTTAGAATCTACTTGGTTTTCAGTAAAAACATAGATAGCAGAGTCTTTCACTGCTCGTTCATAGTGTACATGAAAATTATGTCTGCAGATCACAACCTAAGGAGGATACAGAGTCACTGATTGATTTAAAAAGCAAGATCAGAGACCCCTAAAACATGTTTCGCAGAGGTTTGCCATCCTCAGGGGTAAACAAATCTCGATGAAACAAGTGAATTGATTTTGGATAAGGTCCTATTTACGACAAAGGCATATCTGGTTTCCACAGTGCCACAGTGGGCAAAACACAACCACACACTAAGGCTGGCCATACACCTTAGATAGGCGTTGGCCAAACGATCGTTCGGCCAACAGCTATTTCACCGGACTCCATTCCTCTGACAAACATCTGACGGGTATGGTCAGCTTAAGGCTTGCAAAACCATTAAAAGATATACATAGTATTGTGGAGCCTATTTAACAAATAAGAGTATAACAAATATTATGACAGCAAAGTATTTTAGCGAAACAATAGTTATAAACTGTACAAACATCCCATTTTTGTTCTACCCCACTCTTATTCCAGAGATTTAATCTTCTAATACATACACATCTCCACTGGGAGTTGAATCAGCATTGTCTGCTGGGAAAATGTCAAAACACAAATGTTCAACAGTCTTTTCAAGGCTTTATTTTACCAGCTAAGCAGTAAAATTATATACTTTAAAGGTTTAAAACTTGATCTGTCTTTAGTTTATGCTAATTAGTGTTAGAATTTTTAACTATTTAATAAACAAATCTTTCCTACCATAATATCTACTAAGAAAGTTTAAAGTAAGTAAAGTTGACTTGATAAAGCTACAGTAGATAATCGCTTTATGTACAGATCTTGTTTTGTTTGTGAATTGCTTTTTCATTATTAATACATAGATTATTAGGCGAGCTGAAAAAAGTACTGCAGTCAAAAATGAAAAAATGTTGTTTGTATGTGCTGTATATTGTTACATATGTCTGCTCCCTGAATTCACAGATCAAGTATGGTTTCTACATATCTATGACCCAATTGTCCAGATGTGTCCAAACATTTTTTTGCAAATTTTGTTAACCCTTTCATGACCAAGGACGAAAATGAACGTCATGGTCGGGTGCTAGTTCCCGCACCAGGACGTTCATTTTCGTCAGCATTTCAAACTGTCACTCTGTGTAAACACAGAGTGACGGACGCGCGATGACAGCTGTCCTAGACAGCTGAGACATCAGTTTTGCCGGACAGCGCACCATCGCTGCTGCTTTCGGCAATTAACCCCTTAAGTGCGGCGACGGATTGCCGTCGCCGCATTTAAGTGGTTTGAAGCACATCGGCAGCCCCCGCGAAGTGATCGTGGGGGCTACCGATGCTTGTCACGGCAATCGGAGGTCAGACAATGACCTCCGGGTTGCCATGTACGGAAGCCTCGGAGGAGCAGCCTCCGACCGGTCCTCCGAGGCTTCCTGTCAGTGTGACAGTCATGTCACAATGACAGTTGGAGTACATTACACTACGTGTGTAGTGTAATGTACTCTAGCAGCGATCAAAGCTGCAAGTCTAAGTGTCCCCTAGTGGGACAAGTGAAAAAAGAAAAAAAAAGTAATACAAATGTTTTAAAAAAAGTGTAAAAAGAAAAGTTATAAGTTCTATAAACACTAAATGCTTTTTTCCCCTATAATAAGACTTTTATTATAGAAAAAAAATGAACACGTTAAAAAAGTACACATCTTTGGTATCACCGCGTTCGTAACGACCCCAACTATAAAACTGTAATGTTATTTTTCCCGCACGATGAACACCCCAAAAAGTCGCACGTACCCGAAAATAAAAACTTCTATCCGTGCCGCAAAAAACAAGCCCTTACACAGCTTTTTTGACTAAAAAATAAAAAAATGATGGCTCTCAGAATATGGTGACACAGAATTTTTTTTTTTATAAATAAGTCATTTTATTGTGCAAACGCTAAAAAAAAAGGAACAAACCTATATACATATGGTATCGCCGTAATCATACCAACCCGCAGAATAAAGTAAAAATGTAATTTATAGCGTACGGTGAGCGCCGCAAAAAGAAAACCTAAAAAACGGTGTCAGAATTCCTGTTTTTTGCTCAGGATTGCAAAAAAATTGAATAAAAAGTGATAAAAAAAAAATCGCATGTACCCCAAAATGGTACCAATGAAATCTACAGATTGTCCCGCAACAAATAAGCCCTCACAGGTCTCCGGTGGTGAAAAAATAAAAAAGTTCTGGCTTTCAGAATATGGTGATGCAAAATGTGCAGAGTGTCCAAAAGTGGATAAGATCGGGCGCCATTTATCAGTGCGACACCGGGCACATATCTATGAAATATTATTTATTTACCCCATTATTATACCCTCTTATTATGCCCTGATGTACTCCGCACAGATTACACATACCCCGAAATTATGAACTGAAATACCAGCAAAACCCCAAACAAAACTACTGCCAAGCAAAATCTGCGCTCCAAAAGCAAAATGGCGTTCCCTCCCTTCTGAGCCCTGCAGCGTGTCCAAGCAGCAGTTTGCACCCACACATATGGCGTCGCCATACCCGAGAGAACCCGCTTAACGTTTTATGAGGTATTTGTCTTCTGTGGCACAAACTGGGCACAACATATTATGCACTAAAATGGCGTATCAGTGGAAAATTGCAATTTTCACTTTGAACCATCTACTGCGCATTAACCCCTTTGCGCACTATGACTTAATTGCCCGACATGGTGCGGCGGTTGATGCATGGAGCCGGCTCACGTGCTGTGCCCGCTCCATACGCTGCGGGTGTCGGCTGTGTATTACAGCAGGCCCCCTCGGTACTAACGGACAGGTACAGCGATCGCTCTGTTACAGAAGCCTGTAAGAATAACAATATACTGCAATACATTAGTATTGCAGTGTATTGTAGCAGTGATCCAATGATCGCTGGATCAAGTCCCCTAAGGGGATTGATTAATAAAATGTGTAGAAGAATTATAGTTATTAGTAGTGAGAATTTTTTTTTTCAAAGTTAAAAAAACAAAACACCTTTTCGCATTTTTCTTCTAAAGTAATGTCAAAAAATGAACAAAATTGGTATCGCTACGTCCGTAAAAGTCCGAACTATTACAATATACCATTATTTAATTTGCACAGTGCACACCTTCAAAAAATGTAATAATTGAAACCGCCAAAATCGCTGTTTTTTTTTTTTGTCACCTTCGCTCTAAAAAAAAAAAAATGTAATACAACTTTTGAATCACTTTTTATTTACAAAAAATGGTACCAATAAAAACTGCAGCTCCTCCAGCAAGAAATAAGCCCTCCCACCGCTCTATTGATGGAAAAATAAAAAAGTTATGGCTTTTGGAAAGCGGGGAGTGAAAATCTAAAATATGAAAGCAAAAAATGGATCAGTCCTGAAGGGGTTAATTCATTTCTAATGAAAAAACGTATGACCCCATGTGGGGTATTTCCGTACTCGGGAGAAATAGCTTTATAAGAAATGTTTGTTTTTTTCCTCCTTTATCCCTTGTGAAAATGAGAAAATGCAACATTTTAGTGGAAAAAATTTTGATATTAATTTTCGCGCCCTAATTCTAATAAACTCTGCAAAAGACCCGTGGGGTGTAAATGCTCACTATACCCCTAGAAAAATTCCTTGAAGGTTTTTCCAAAATGGGGTCACTTTTGGTGGGTTTCCACTGTTTTGGTCCCTCCAGTGCATTGCAAATGCGACATGGCACCGAAAACCATTCCAGCAAAATCATAAATCCAAATGGTGCTCCTTCCCTTCTGAGCCCTGCTGTGGGTCCAAACAGCAGTTTATTACCACATATGGGGTATTGTCGTAATCGGAAGACATTGCTTTACAAATTATGGTGTGCATTTTCTTCGTTATTCCTTGTAAATAATAAAAATGTCTATGTTGTTTCAGAAAAAAAGTAAATTTTAATTTTTACAGACTAATTCCAATATATTTAGCGAAAAACCTGTGTGGTCAAAATGCTAACTGTACCCCTAAATAGGGGTATAAAGGGGTCTAGTTTTCGAAATGGGGTCGTTTATGGGGAGTTTCTATCGTTCTGGCAGCTCAAAGCCTCTCCAAATGTACAGTGGGGCCTAAAACATTTTCAAGCAAAATATGAGTCCTGAAAGCTCGCTTCATTTTGGGCCCTGCCGTGTGTCCAGGCAGCGCATTAGGGCCACAATGTGGGTATTTTTGAAAACAGGAGAAACAGGGTGATAGATTTTGTGGTGTGTTTCTTCATTCTCATGGTCGATTTACAAAGAAATTGGTCTTCAAACTGATACTTTTATGAAAAAAAGTGAATTTTTTTTTTTTCACCTGCTATGTATTAAATTTAGCAAAAAACTGTGGGGTCAAAATACTTACTATAACCCTAGGTAAATACCTTAAGGGGTCTAGTTTTCTAAATGGGGTCATTTGTGGGGGTTTACATCACTCTGAGACCTATGAGCCTCTGAAAACCTGGCTTGATGCAGGAAAACAAAATGTACTTCAAAATTTATAAAATTATTATTCAATTTGTAAGTCCTCTAAATTGCTGAAAATTTATTTTATTTTTTCAAAAGTGCTGCCAAAATAGAGTAAAGAGATAGAAATATATATTTAATTAAAAAAATTGTACAGTATGTGTTTACATATGTGACATATTGCAGTTAAAAATAGGGGAAAATGGTAATTTTTACAAAATTTCTTCCATTTTTCTATTTTTTAATTAATTTCCGCAAATTGTATCAGTCTACTTTTACCACTAAAATAAAGTACAACATGTGACGAAAAAACAATGTCAGAATTACTTGGATATTCAAAACTTTCACAGAGTTATTCTCTGATAAAGTCAGACATACCAGATTTGACAAATCTGGCTTGGTCATTAAGGTACAAACATGCCCGGTCATTAAGGGATTAAAGACTCAAATTACTTACAATACAAAATTAATCTATTATCGAGACATTCTAGCAAAACCATTGACAGGCTGCAATTCACATCAGAACTACAGGGTGGCCACATAGATATATAGGGGAGAATTTAAAGAGGATCTGTCACCAGTTTATTAATTCCCTATCAGCTAACAAATCTAATAGGCGCTTTGATGCTGATAACTACAGTGATTTGTTTTAAAAAAACATTTATTATTTTAAAGGTTGTGTTCACTTTTATACATATGCTAATTTGGCTGTAATAGCCAAATAGGAGGTTACATTTTATTTTTTAGTCTGGGCGGTGTAAAGACAACTGTATGACGCAATCAGCGTTATACAGGTCTCCTCTACAAAGACCAGCGTGATCTCAGCTTCAATCGCGAAATCACGCTGTGTTGTCACTTCCAGCCACAAGTCGACTCAGCGGAACTCCAAGAAGACAATCCCTACATCGCCTCCAGCCGTGATGGACGACTCTCATCCACAGCAGTGCTTTCCGTTTAAGCTTTCGGTAATTTTTTCCTCTGACGGAAAAGAGCTAAACGTAAGATGACGGTAGTGTGAACATAGCCTTAGTTTTTAATTAGTTTTTCCTTTTTATTAAATTCATTTTTAGTCATCACTTTAGATAAAGTGTGATCAGGCTGACACAGTTTCAAATGCTGGGCCATTTGGTGCTTATATCTAGGCTGATGGACAGGAGTTGCAGAATTATCAGGGGTGTAGCAATGGGGGTTGCAGAGTTTACAAATGTGACTAGGCCCCTTACTCTTTGAAGCAAAACTACAGTAGGCTAAGAATCAATTTGGTGCCCATCTACCACACAGTAGTATATACAAATCTTGTTTGCTGATGTTTTACATGGATTTGTAGTTCAGTATCCCAATAATCAGCCTACCCTACATTGGCACTACTGCTACGGGGTTGTAGCCCCATTTTCCTTAACCATACAAAGTAAACCTGTTGTATCTATCCCAATTATTATTAAAGGGAAACTGCCACATTGAAAATACAGCACAATCTGCTGGAGAAGCGTGTTATAGTGCAGGAGCAGTTAAACAGACTGATATATAGTTTTATGATTAAAGATTCAGTATAACTTGTATTTTATTCATTTAAACCTGTATAAATTATACTGTCTATTCCCACAAAAATATATATCAATATGTTCAACTTCTCCTGCTCTATATAAGAGGCTGCCTGCTGATCGGACTGCATGTTCAATGTGATATACTCCCTTTCAGACATTATTATTATTATTATTATTATAATTAACCCCTTAATGACCGGGCCATTTTGCACGTTAATGACCAAGGATTATTTTTTGTTTTTTCATGATCGCATTCCAAGAGTCGTAACTTTTTTTTTATTCCGTCGACATAGCCATATAAGGGCTTGTTTTTTGCGGGACGAGTTGTATTTTGTAATTGTACCATTTTTAGATGCTTATAATATATTGATTAACTTTTATTGACTTTATTTTAGGAGAGAATTGAAAATAAGCAGCTATTCCAGCATTGATTTTCACGTTATAAATTTACGCTGTTTACTATGCAGCGTAAATAACATGTTCACTTTATTCTATGGGTCAGCACGATTACGGTGATACCAAATATGTAAAGGTTTTATATGTTTTCCTATGTTTTCACAATAAAAAGCCTTTTAGAAAAAAATTACTTGTTTTTGCATCGCCGCATTCCAAGAGCCGTAACGTTTTTATTTTTCCGTCAATGTGGCCGTATGTGGGCTTGATTTTTGCGGGCCAATGTGTAGTTTTCATTAGTATTATTTTGGGGTACATAGGACTTATGGATTAATTTTTATTAAATTTTTTATAGGGGGAATGGGAGAAAAGAGCGAATTTTGCCGTTGTTTTTTGCGGTTTTTTTGGACGCCGTTCATCCGGCAGTTTAATTAATGTGTTCATTTTATTTTTCAAGTTGTTATGATCGCGGGGATATCATATATGTGTATGTGTGATTTGTTTTGACACTTTTACTAAATAAAACCACTTTTTGGGCAAAAAAAGTAGTTTTATTTGATTTTCACTGTAATATTTTTATTTTTTTTTCACCAACTTTATTTAACTGATTGACATTTTTTTTTTTAGTCCCACCAGGGGACTTCACTATGCGATGTGCCGATCGCATATGTAATGCTTTGGTATACTTAGCATACCGAAGCATTATTGCCTGTCAGTGTAAAACTGACAGGCAACCTATTAGGTCATGCCTCCGGCATCGCTTAACAGGCAGATGCTGAAGGCAGACCTGGGGGTCTTTGTTAGACCCCCGCTGCCATGGAAACCCAATGGCGACCCGCGATTTCCTTGCGGGGGCGCCGATGGGGTGACAGAGGGAGGGAGCTCCCTCTGTCACCTCTGTCAAACACATTAGATGCCGCTGTCACTATTGACAGCGGCATTTAATGGGTTAAACTGACGGAATCGGAGCGTGCTTCGATTCCGGCAGTTGCAGCAGGAGCAAGGCTGTGTATAACAGCCGTGCTCCTGCCACTGAACGCGTGGGTATGGTGGCAGCACCCGCGCCAACACAGGACGGATATATCCATCCTCCTGCGCGAACTAGCAGCTGCTGAAGAGGTTAAAGGGTAACTAAGTTTTTAAAAAACTTTTGACATGTCATAGTGACATGTCAGAAGCTTTGATCAGTGGGGGTTCAAGCACTGAGGCCCCCGCGGATTACTAAAACAAAGCGACAGAAGAGCTTGGTTAGCACTGTGCTGCTTCATTTCTGACTGCCTTTCCTCGGAAAGCTGAGTGAGCGGTGTACGGACTCATAGACTTTCTATTGAGCCCGTACACCGCTCCGAGAAAAGCCAATCAGAAACTAAGTCGAACAGCGCTCACCTAATTGCTTCTGCAGCTTCGTTTAAGCGATCGGTGGGGGTCTCAGTGCTCAGACACACACCAATGAAAACTCCTGCATGTTACTATGTAAGTTTAGCTACACTTTAACTCTTGTGCTTGTGCTGGTGGTGCTATATTTCCTTCAACCAACACAAGGGGCACATGGCCCATCTCCCCCCTCTAACTATGCCTTTGCTTGTAAGATCAATAAGTCCACAATGACTGACATTATGGTTGTATGATGCAGGAAGATATACTTTAAATAACTAAAAACTAACGGCATCCATTAGTGTCTAGTACTTAGCACTAGGGTATGAAGTTCACTATAGATGGAGGAACAGGAAATAAGAATGCTGAGCCCAATTTATAAAGCAGGCTTTACTACTATGCATCTACTACTTTTTATGTGGCATTTTTACCTGTTGGGCAAACTCCACCATCCAGAAATGTTGGTTTCTATGCAGGCTAAAAGTGTACTATGACTATAGAAATGTATGTAGTAGTAGGTAGATGTCAATATGAATGTCAAACTAGTTTTATATTTCACAGTGATACAGTTGCTTTAATTTTTTTCATGAATCCAAATCACACTTCTATTACTAATTATAAATCACATGGGTTCAGCTCTAGCAGTCCAAGGCAGTGAAATATCAGCTGGACATCTTTCACAGTAACTGATAAATGTGGAATTAAACCCCAGCCAAATAATTAGGTCATTTACATTTATGAATATAGAAGATAGTATAAACCAACAGAGTACCATGAAAGTAATATAACAGTTTATAGGACAGGATGGTAATCTATTTTTGTACATAATTATAAGTAAATACACAAAATAATATCAGTATGGGCTATAAAGTCAATTACATAATTCTGTGTGGGATTCATTAGCCATCTATCTAGTGTTCAAGTTTTTTATACTAATAAAGATGAACCGTTACAGGGGAACTTTAGTTAATGAAGAAATATTCATGATTAGCAAAAGCTTGAAGTAAATATTGAGGTCTTGAAACTTAGACTTCCTGACATTTAACCATGTGATATGCAATTTTAAAACCATTACATAAGGGCAGGTGGATGTTAGAGAGAGGGGTCCGCAATTCAGGACCCTCCTCTAAGCCAGGACTGGGATGCTGAGATGTTTGAGGAAGGGGGGGATGCAACTGTTTCCTCAGATGCAGCAGGGGATCATGGGTATGGTGGGTTACAAGACAGGAAACAGACAGCAAGGGATGTAAACAAACAGCAAGGGATGTAAACAGACAGAAAGAGCAGCAGTGACGATGGAGATCAAACAGAGACTGGTTAGAAGTTTAATATGGGGTATTAGGGAAGGCAAATTAAGGCTGGGGGACACTTTTTAGAAAAATATTTTTTCCTGGACAACCCTTTTAAACTATTCATGTATTACTGTCGTGGAAGTCAATGGCTCAAAATATATTAGACTGAAATTTGGACGAGTCCAACAGACTCTCAGGCCTGGCACTTTATCCAGCATCCTAATCAGGATATTTCATACCGATATATATCGAGAGAGGAGAAGAAAACACACAGACGCTGCTGATATGCTCAAAATACTCCT
This sequence comes from Rhinoderma darwinii, assembly GCF_050947455.1. Classification (NCBI taxonomy): domain Eukaryota; kingdom Metazoa; phylum Chordata; class Amphibia; order Anura; family Rhinodermatidae; genus Rhinoderma; species Rhinoderma darwinii. The sequence continues at coordinate 202,667,294 of NC_134688.1, forward strand.
CTGGAGGTTTATTTCCCAACTCAAACTATAATACTATCATTCAGAAGGAGTGTAGGCTTGAGGTTAACCAATCAGAGACAATGTGACAATAATTCTTATTCACCCAATTGCAGACATACGATACATTCCAGATACATCATTATAATTCTTCAGACATCAGGTTTGCAGGTGGCCTTATCTCTCTTTGCTAGAATGTTCCTGTAAGATGGGGGAGGCATTCCCACAAGCGTATTTGCCACCCTCCCATCTCACTCCCTGTGCCTTCTCTGCAAGCTTCGTATGGGAGCCAAGGTCAAAGATAAAACATACAAAATCAACATTACTGGCGTTAAAGGAACAATGTCTTTCTTATTCGCTACAAAAGAACCAAGATGGGAACTCCAGACAAGATGGCTGCTGCACGAAACTAAATCATTTAAACATTATTATAATCACTTTCACGTAATACATATCTTAGTAATTCGGCATCCTGCTTGATAATTTATAATGTAATTTCATACAGAGAATATAAGCAAATAAACCATCCTTCACAATTACATGGACAGCGACTTAGAAGACGCGGCAGGGAAGATGCCTATCCCCCTGAATATCAGCTTGTCTGATGGCTATGGTGGCTCTCATTTTAAAAAGGATGTCTGCGATGAGACTTACTGGATGTTTCATTATAATAAATTACTATACTATTCAGCAGGATCCTATAACAAACTACTACAGGATTTTTTGCTGCTGATTTTTGAATACTTGGTCTACCTTCTATCCTTAAAATAATTGCATAGGATTAGGAAAAAATGATCTGCCTTGTTTTCCAGAATAAGCGCAACTCTTGTCCATGGGATATACCTGAGATTGTAGCTCAGTCTTATTGAAGTAAAAGGGGTTGAACTGCAATACCAAAACAAAGCTCTTGGACAAACTTGGTGCTGTTTCTGAAAGAAAACAAAAGTACAGCAGACTTTTTTTCTAATCATTGAAAATCCTTTTAATCTACTAATGATCCTTTTCAACAGAATAACAACCATATGCATCTACTAGTACACAATTGCCATAGCCATCTGGAAAGATATACGTGACAGGTTGTCTTAATTAGCTTTACTGCACTATAAAAAGCAATAATTCTTATTTTTAGTGCACTTTGACAATTATATGTTGTGATTTATTGCAAAGCTTTAAGCATTAGT